>NC_041386.1:192206126-192398078 GCF_002162155.2 Triticum dicoccoides
GGGGTGGCGACTTGGGCTTCGGTCGGGGCGGCGGCGGCTTATAAGAGGCCCGGCCAGGAGAGTCCTGGCCGGTTACGGCCCAAGGTCGGTTTGGACGAAGCTCGGAAAAAAACAAAAGAAATACTAAACGGACTCCAAAAATCCCGAAATAAATTTTCCCTGGCTTCTAAAATCAAGCCACACGGGATGAACATTTAATTGGGGCCTAAGTGCAATTTTGAAAAACACGCATTTTTCCTAAATTCAAATAAAATAGCAAATCAAACCAAATAAAATCTTAAATGATTGTTTTATTAAATCCTCAATATTTATTTATTTTGGGAAAGTCATTTTATTCCCTCTCTCTTATTTTTGTAATAGAAATAATTGAAGATAAAATAAATAAAATCAAATGATCCTATTTTCAAAATTCGAGACAACTCAAATATGAAAATAAAGAAATCCCCAACTCTCTCCGAGGGTCCTTGAGTTGCGTGAAATTTCTAGGACCAACCAAAATACAATAAATATGATATGCAATGATGATCTAGTGTATAACATTCCAAATTGAAAATTTGGGATGTTACAAACCTACCCCCCTTAAGATGAATCTCGCCCTCGAGATTCAGGTTGGCTAGAAAATAGGTGAGGGTGGTCCTTCAGCAAATCATCCTCTCGTTCCCAGGTGGCTTCATCCTCCGTGTGGTGGCTCCACTGAACCTTGCAAAACTTGATAACCTTGCTGCGGGTGACTCGACTGGCATACTCTAGAATCGTAACTGGCTTCTCCTCATAGGTCAAATCACTGTCCAACTGAATTGCTTCCAGTGGTACTGTATCTCTCAGCTGTATGTCAGCCATCTCTGCGTGGCACTTCTTCAACTGGGATACGTGGAACACGTCGTGAACTCCTGACAATCCTTCAAGTAATTCCAACTTGTAGGCTACTTCTTCCATTCGCTCTAAAACTTTGTATGGGCCTACAAAACGTGGCGCTAACTTTCCCTTAACTCCAAAGCGCTTAACTCCTCGAAGTGGTGATACTCGAAGATAAACTCGGTCTCCGACTACGTAAACTGTCTCCTTGCGTTTAGAATCTGCATAGCTCTTCTGCCTGGATTGGGCTACCTTCAGCCTGTCGCGAATCAATTTCACTTTCTGTTCAGACTCCTTTATCAGATCCGATCCAAACAACTGGCGGTCTCCAACTTCATCCCAGGACAATGGGGTCCTGCACCTCCTTCCATACAAGGCTTCGAAAGGGGCCATCTTCAAACTGGATTGATAGCTGTTGTTGTAAGAGAACTTTGCATAAGGCAAATTCTCATCCCAACTAGATCCGTAATCTAGCGCACAAGCTCTTAGCATATCCTCCAAGATTTGATTGAGTCTCTCAGTCTGTCCATCTATCTGCGGGTGGAAAGCTGTGCTAAACTCCAGTCTGGTTCCCAAAGTCTCATGCAACTGATTCCAGAACTTTGAGGTAAACTGGGTTCCTCTGTCTGATACTATGCTCCTTGGAACTCCATGCAGACAAATGATTCTAGTCATGTATATCTTTGCCAACTTTGCACTGGTATAGGCAGTCTTCATTGGAATGAAATGAGCTACCTTTGTCAATCGATCGACTACAACCCATATCGAGTCATAGCCTGAACGTGTTCTGGGCAATCCTGTAATAAAATCCATGCCTAGCTTATCCCACTTCCATTTGGGTATCGGCAATGGCTGTAGTAATCCAGCTGGCTTCTGATGCTCTGCCTTTACTCTCTGACATACATCACAAACTGCTACATATTCCGCAATTTCCTTCTTCATCCCGGTCCACCAGAAAATATCCTTCAAATCCAAATACATCTTGGTATTTCCGGGGTGAATCGAATACGATGAATCATGGGCCTCTTGTAAAATTAACTTCCTGGTCTCCGGATCATTTGGCACATAAACACGGTCTTCAAACCATAAGGTATCGTGCTCATCCTCACGAAATCCCTTGGCTTTTCCTTTGCTTAGTTTCTCCTTAATAGAGGCAATCTCCTTGTCAGTCCTTTGAGCTTCTGTGATCTTATCCATCAACATAGACTGAATCTCCAATGCTGCTACATAACCTTTCGGGACTATTTCCAAACATAGCTCTCGAAGATTTTCGGCTAACTCCCTTGGTAAATCTCCCGTCAGTAGGGTGTTAACATGACTCTTGCGGCTCAACGCATCAGCTACTACGTTAGCCTTTTCGGGGTGATAATGCAATTTCATATCATGATCCTTGATGAGCTCCAACCATCTCCTTTGTCTGAGGTTCAACTCGTTCTGTGTGAAAATATACTTCAAACTCTTGTGATCCATGTACACCTCACAATGGTTTCCAATCAGAAAATATCTCCAAGTCTTCAATGCATGCACTATGGTTGCTAACTCCAAATCATGCGTAGCATAATTCAACTCATGAGGCTTAAGCTGTCGTGAGGCATATGAAACAACTCTTCCTTCCTGCATAAGCACTGCTCCAAGTCCTCGACGTGAAGCGTCACAATACACCTCATAATCCTTGGTCTTATCCGGTAAAATCAACACTGTTGAGGTAACCAAACGTTTCTTCAACTCCTGAAAACTAGCCTCACATTCCTCAGTCCATATGAATTTGGTATCCTTCTTCAACAACTCCGTTATAGGCTTCGCAATCTTTGAGAAATTCTCAATAAACCTCCGTTAGTATCCTGCGAGTCCAAGAAAACTCCGGATCTCTTGAATTGTGGTTGGTGCTTCCCACTTGGTCATGGTATCAACTTTAGTGGGATCTACTGCTATACCTTCTTCGGATATAACGTGTCCGAGAAATCCAACTTCTTTCAACCAAAACTCACATTTGCTAAATTTGGCATATAATCGATGTTCTCTGAGCTTTCCAAGAACCAAACGCAAATGCTCCTTATGCTCCTCTTCATTCTTCGAGTAAACCAGGATATCATCAATGAACACTACGACGAACTTATCCAAGAACTCCATAAACACTTTGTTCATCATGTTCATAAAATATGCAGGTGCGTTAGTTAGACCAAATGACATAACGGTATACTCGTACAGCCCATACCTGGTGGTAAAAGCCGTCTTGGGTATATCCTGTTCTCGAATCTTCAACTGGTGGTATCTTGATCGTAGATCAATCTTGGAAAACACCTAAGCTCCTTGCAATCGATCAAACAGATCATTGATCATAGGTAGTGGGTACTTGTTCTTGATGGTTACTTCATTCAATCCTCGATAATCAACAACCATCCTTAACGATCCATCCTTCTCTCCACTAGAAGTACTAGCGATCCCCAAGGCGATGAACTTGGGCGAATGTACCCTTTATCCAGTAACTCCTTAATTTGCTTCTTAATCTCCACCAAATCCTTTGCAGGCATCCTATATGGTCTCTTTGATATTGGCCCTGTGCCTGGCAAAAGCTCAATCAAAAACTCAATATCTCTATCCGGTGGCATGCCTGGCAATTCTTCTGGAAATACATCGGGGAAATCCTTCACTACTCGTACTTCCTCCTGCACAACTCCTGTTAAACAATTTACTTGAGTCCTCTTCGGCACATGTCGGGATACATACTTGATCCTTCTCCCTTCTGGGGTGGTAAGCAAGATTGACTTACTGGCGCAATCGATGTTTCCTCCATACATCGACAACCAATCCATACCCAGAATTACATCCAAACCTTGTGATTCCTATTATCAAATCTGAGAGAAACACATGCCTACCTATACTTAATGGCACTTGAAAACATCCTTGGCTAGCCATATACTCCGCTCCTGGGGAGCTTACTAACATAGGTGTTCTAAGAACTTTGGTGGGCAGGTTATACTTATCCACAAATCCCCTTGATATGTATGAATGCGATGCACCAGTATCGAAAAGAACGAGTGCAGTAAATGACTTAACCAAAAACTTACCGATTACTGGATCCGGCTGCTCTTCAACCTCCTCCACGTTAACGTGGTTCACTTGTCCCCTGTTGAAAGGGTTCGGCTTCTTCCCAGAGCTTCCATTGCCATTACCATTCTGGGATTCAGGACATTTATTGGCATAATGTCTGGTCTTCTGGCACTTAAAACAAGTGACTTGGCTCAGGTCTCTCTTGGCTGGGGTCGATGGGTTGGTGCGGTTCTGGTCGTTGCTTCCTCCATTCCCATTACCATTCTTGGTGCCGTTGTGATTGTGCGAACTACCTCCTCCATGGGTATGCTGAAAATGTCCTCCCGGTCTAGGGGTAAAACTTGGCTTCTGCTGGGCTCCTGAATTGTGCTTTCCTTGTCCATACTTCCTCTTGCGGTTATCAATCTATTGCTGCTTCCCTTCAATCATGAGAGCACGATCAACCAACTCCTGGTAGTTGTTGAAGGTAGCTACCATCAACTGCATGCTCAACTCATCATTCAGTACTTCCAGAAACTTCTCCTGTTTAGCTGCATCCGTAGCAACGTTATCTGGGGCATAACATGCTAATTTACTAAAGTCCTCCACATACTGGCCACCTGTCCATCCTCCTTGGCGTAAGTTGTGAAACTCTCGCTTCTTTATGGCCATAGCTCCTGCTAAAACATGGGCAGTTCAAAAAGCCTGCTGAAACTAGTCCCACGTGACAGTGTCGACAGGGAAAGTGGCTGTGAAATTCTCCCACCATGATGTTGCGGGTCCTTCAAGCTGATGTGCAGCAAACTTCACCTTTTCCGCATCCGTGCATCCTAATGTGGTCAACTCTCTAGCTGTCTTGCAGAGCCAATCATCTGCTACTATCGGCATGGTGCTACTGGAAAACACCGGCGGATTCAGCCTAAGAAAACGGGCTAAGTGATCAACAGGTGGTGGTGGTGGTGGGTTGTTGTTGTTCCCCTGATTCTGATTCTGGACTAGCAACTGCATCAACGTGTTCTGCTGCTGGATCAACTGGGTGAGCTCCGGTGGGAAGGTAAATCCAGGGTCACGTCTCGGAGGCATCTGAGGGTTCAGAAAAGATGAGATTTAAGAATAGAGAGGGGTCTAGAGATAAAACACTACCCATATGCACATGAGGCAAAAGCAAACAATTCACTTCATTCAATCATTCAAACAAGGGCATACAAATGATCTAACTATCGCAAAAGTGATCGGACTACTATATTTACATGGTGGAATACTACTACTGATGAGGTGGTCTACTAGAAATATTCTTCGGTTGCAGACTCCATTATATCTTCTCCAGCTTCATCAACATAGTCATCATCGCTATCATCTGGATCCAAGTCGGTGTCATCGATGATGATGTCGTCTTCCGAATGAATCTCCTTGGGTTCTTTGCCTTCTTCTACTGGTGTAGGGCCTCCCATGAATATTCCGATCTTCATTGTTAGGTTGGCATTCTTGTCCACTAGTACTTCTATTTCCTCTTCATAATCTTCACATGTAGCCTTGAGTTCTTCCTCCAGTTCCTTGATTCTTGTCCTCGCCTTCTTCAGATCTATCATGTCGGCGCACATCTGGTTCTCCTGACGTCGAATGTGCTGGTTTAACTCCTGGATAAACGCTGCGACTGATCTATCCTTTCTGGTGCTGATCATCTCCCAGTGCTCATCTCGGCGCCCGCAAATCTGGAAGATAGTATCCTTGAGATCATTGCATTAAACTTCTCCAATGCATCCCATGGCAATGTGAGCTGCCATGCTCTTTCCTAGACTCCAAGTTGGTGCATCAAATGAAAACTCTATGGGCTTAGTGACTGGCATGAACGTTCTTCCTGGAACTTCAACTTGAATCATCCAGCGCTCTTCTTTAGGTAAAGTGGCGTTGTAGGTTCCGGTGAAGCTTGGTACTCCTATGTTCAGGTATCTAGTGACTTCCTTCAAGTGACGTCCAAAGGGTGTATCTTCATCTGGTTGTGTGAACTTGTTCCTTGCATCCGCCATCCTAAAAGAGTAGAAAAGATGAGAAGTCAGAAAGAGAAGAGAGTGAGTAGGGATCTAGGTATTTGGCTTAGTGGTCGTGTCCTGCAGTCAGCGTGTGCTCTGATACCATCTTGTAGCGACCAGACCTCAAACTGTCCAATCTCTGTGCTCAGGTGTCATCCCTGGATCAGTAATGCTGACACCACACAGTACTTGAAGGATTTATAACAGAGTAGCAATCACACACTTATTACATCGAATGTCTCAAAAGAGAACTTATTACAATAAATATGGCTTAAGGCCATCTAATAACGATAACAGCGAAAGGCTTGGAAGATAAGTGAGTCCATCAACTCCAACAGCATCACTGAGTATAGAAGCACGACCTAAAACTCCTTAATCGTCATCTGAAAAGTCTGCAACATTAACGTTGCAGCCCGAAACAGGTCAGCACATGGAATATGCTGGCAAAGTAACACATAGAGAGTAATGGAATGAAACAGCTATTTTATATGCATATTTGGCTGGTGGAAAGCTCTATGGTTACAGTTTTGCGTAAAGCCAATTTTTCCCTACTGCAAAGGAATAAATTTATTTAAATATCATGGTAGTTGTTAAACATTGAGAATGGTTAACAGAATTCTTAATCCCAATTAAGCATCATCATTAAACAAACCCAAAAAATTAAAAAAAAAATAGTAACATGTTGAGATTCACATGATAATTCAGGTACTAGATACTCAAAATGTCCATAACTGGGGACACGGCTAACCATGATTACTTTATACACTCTGCAGAGGTTTGCGCACTTTTACCCACAAGACTCCATCGCCTCCGTTTGGATTCTCGCACTACATGGTGTTTGAGAAACGGATGACCGAGACATAGTCTTTCAGAAGCGCTAGCACCTTATGATCGTGTAGACCGTTACACCTAATTTCCCCTACATCTGCTAGTCTACCACTGTAAGATTTCGCACAACTTAGTCAACTATGCTAGAGCCCATAATAGCTTGTGGCTGCACATGGAAGTTTCTAGTATGAATAATCTCATGATCCCTTTGAGCCTGGGTGGCGGTCCATGAAGAAAAACAGGCAATCCTGGACTACCCAGGTACCTCAATCCACTCAGATGTGTATTTAAGTTGCCACCTTAAGTAAACCATTAATTAAAAATCTCACATCTATCATGAAATACTCTCAAACCCAACCACGTCTACGAGCATAGCATGGCATAATAAGCATAACGTAAAAGTAACTCCCAAGGGTTTAATAATAACAGGTAATAGGTTCTACCTCAACTACTTCCCAAACCCACAATTTATTTAGATCCTAATCATGCAATGTGTGAGGATTGATCTAATGCAATAAAACTGGGTAGAGGGAAAACACGATCAAAGTGTTACTTGCCTTGCTGATGATCCGGGAAACCTAGCGATTCGAAGTAGCAAGCGACGCACTCCAGGTACTCTATCGCAAACAAACAAGCATACACTAAGTACTCTTCTAATGCACAGGTAAAACTCAGATAAGAGATCTAACCAGAAGGTTCAACTTAAGAACTCCGGTTGGCAAAATGAATCAAATCGAACGAAGCAACGAAAGACAAACGGCAAAAGAAACAGGCTTCATTTACTATTCTGTATCTAAGGCAATTTTTATAGTGGAAAAAACTTGTTTAAGTTGGTAAATCGGAAAGAGGGTTTCGAGACGAAACTCCAGGCGCTTGAATCACCTGATTCCGATAAACGAGCGAAAAGTTAGACTAAAACGAAAATCGGATCAGAGATCGCGATCTGAAAAATCACGGATTTAATCCGAGAAAAAGAAAAACAACGAACGTTCGTTTAAATGAACGAATGGACGAACACTCGCTATTTAAATAAACCGGAAAAACTGATCTATTTAAAAGAAAACCGAAACTAAAAAACTAGCAAAACCGTCGCAAACGGAACGGTTTTTCGAGAAAAACTGGAGGCGAAAAAAAAAACTACCTCCGGCGACTCCGATGAACGGCAGCGGCGGCGGTCCGGCGGGCGGCGGCGGCGGTCCGGCGGGCGGCGGCGGCGGCGGGGCCGGCTAGGGTTAGGGTTTTCAGGTGGGGCGACGACTTGGGCTTCGGCCGGGGCGGCGGCGGCTTATAAGAGGCCCGACCAGGAGAGTCCTGGCCGGTTACGGCCCAAGGTCGGTTCGGACGACGCTCGAAAAAAAAAGAAATACTAAACGGACTCCAAAAATCCCAAAATAAATTTTCCCCGGCTTCTAAAATCAAGCCGCACAGGATGAACATTTATTTGGGGTCTAAGTGCAAATTTGAAAAACGCTCATTTTTCCTCAATTCAAATAAAACCAAATAAAATCTTAAATGCTTTTTTTATTAAATCCTCAATATTTCTTTATTTTGGGAAAGTCATTTTATTCCCTCTCTCTTATTTTTGTAATAGAAATAATTGAAGATAAAATAAATAAAATCAAATGATCCTATTTTCAAAATTCGAGGCAACTCAAATATGAAAATAACGAAATCCCCAACTCTCTCCGAGGGTCCTTGAGTTGCGTGAAATTTCTAGGATCAACCAAAATGCAATAAATATGATATGCAATGATGATCTAGTGTATAACACTCCAAATTGAAAATTTGGGATGTTACACATAAGGAGGCCGAAGAGAAATTTCTGCATACCGGAGTACCTTGATCTAGCCCCCTACAAGAGGGATCTGACAAAGTAAACCGGGTGCTGCATCATTTTGTTCTTCTGCAGCACTTCGTCCGGCTGCGCAGGCCCTGCCCCGCCAGCGTCGGACCCTGCTGGGGGCCTTGCCTCTTCATCGACCTCCCTCTGTGCCACTAGTGCGGCACTGATCACTTGGTTCATTGCCGCTAGGTATAGCAGCAATGGTCCATGTGGTTTCGGTGCAACCAGTATCGGTGTAGAGGAGAGGTATTTCTTCAAATCCTGGAGCGCTGCTTCGGTCTCTGGGGTCCATTCCATTGGGCCCGCCTTTGTCAGAATTTTGAAAAAGCGAAGGGCACTGTCAGCAGACCTGGAGATGAATCTGCTCATGGTGGCAATGCAACCACTGAGCTGACGTGCTACCTCTTGAGCACTGCGTTGGATTTCCCCGAAGAGGAAGGGATGATGCAGCAAAGTAGCATACGTATTTCCCTCAGTTTTTGAGAACCAAGGTATCAATCCAGTAGGAGGCTACGCTCGAGTCCCTCGTACCTACACAAAATCAATAGCTCAACGCAACCAACGCGCTTAGGGGTTGTCAATCCCTTCACGGTCACTTACGAAAGTGAGATCTGATAGAAATAATAAATAATATTTTTTGGTATTTGTGGTATAGAGATGCAAAATAAATAAAGTAAAAACAAAGTAAAAGCAAAGCAATAGTAAAGTGATGGAGATTGATATGATGAGAAAGAGACCCGGGGGCCATAGGTTTCAGTAGTGGCTTCTCTCAAGAGCATAAGTATTCTACGGTGGGTGAACAAATTACTATTGAGCAATTGACAAAATTGAGCATAGTTATGAGAATATCTAGGCATGATCATGTATATAGGCATCACGTCCGAGACAAGTAGACCGAAACGATTTTGCATCTACTACTATTACTCCACTCATCGACCGCTATCCAGCATGCATCTAGAGCATTAAGTTTAAAACAGAGTAATGCCTTAAGGAAGATGACATGATGTAGAGGGATAGTTTCATGCAATATGATAAAAAACCCATCTTGTTATCCTCGATGGCAACAATACAATACGTGCCTTGCTTCCCCTTCTGTCACTGGGAAAGGACACCGCAAGATTGAACCCAAAGCTAAGCACTTCTCCCATGGCAAGAACAACCAATCTAGTAGGCAAAACCAAACTGATAATTCGAAGAGACTTGCAAAGATAACCAATCATACATAAAAGAATTCAGAGAAGATTCAAATATTATTCATAGATAGACTGGATCATAAACCCACAATTCATCGGTCTCAACAAACACACCGCAAAAAGAAGATTACATCAAATAGATCTCCACGAGAGAGGGGGAGAACATTGTACCCCACAGATCAATACTAGTCTTTTCTGCGCACTTTGTCCTCACTCGTGTGCACCCGGGAGCAACTTCCCGGTCGGTCACCCATCCTGAAACTACTCCAAGCTGAGCACGCTTAACTTTGGAGTTCTGTCCGAATGGGCTCCCGGAAAAGAAGGAATTCATTATTGATATGAGTAGTCTATCATCCCTAATAAGCCAGGCTATCACATACACCCCCACTCAGAGGAACCGATGTCCTCGTCGGGCCACGGGAACGTTCCCTCTTGGCACATACGTCTGTGCCTCCAGTCCAGTACATGTGCCATGCCGTGTGCCACGACAGGTCACAAACGTCATGAACAACATGACCACGCACCTGTCCGCAACCATCCATGTAACCGCGAGGGTCGGCTCTGATACCAACTTGTAACGCCCCGGACACACCTGCCGGTGGTCATTACTCCGGGCGAGATCTAGACTGGCCCCACAGATCAATACTAGTATTTTCTACGCACTTTGTCCTCACTCGTGCGCACCCGGGAGCAACTTCCCGGTCGGTCACCCATCTTGAAACTACTCCAAGCTGAGCACGCTTAACTTTGGAGTTCTGTCCGAATGGGCTCCCGGAAAAGAAGGAATTCCTTATTGATATGAGTAGTCTATCATCCCTAATAAGCCAGGCTATCACACGTAGGTCTGAAGTAAACTACTCACACTTCATCAGAGGGGCTTGGATGATGATGTAGAAGCCCTCCGTGATCGATGTCCCCTCCGGCGGAGCTCTGGAACAGGCCCCAAGATGGGATCTCGTGGATACAGAAAGTTGCGGCGGTGGAATTAGGTTTTTGGCTCCGTCCCCGGTCGTCTGGGGGTATGTGGATATATATATAGGAGGAAGAAGTATGTCGATGGAGCTTCAAGGGGCCCGTGAGGCAGGGGGCGCGCCCTGGGGGGGCACGCCCCCTACCCTCGTGAGCACCTCGTGGCTTTCTTGACGAAGGGTCCAAGTTTCCGAAGGTTTCATTCCGTTTGGACTCCGTTTGATATTCCTTTTCTTCGAAACCCTAAAACAGGCAAAAAACAGCAATTCTGGGCTGGGCCTCTGATTAATAGGTTAGTCCCAAAAATAATATATAAGTGGAAAATAAAGCCAAATAATGTCTAAAACAGTAGATAATATAGCATGGAGCAATCAAAAATTATAGATACGTTGGAGACGTATCAAGCATCCCCAAGCTTAATTCCTGCTCGTCCTCGAGTAGGTAAATGATAAAAACAGAATTTTTGATGCGGAGTGCTACTTGGCATAATTTTAATGTAATTCTTCTTAACTGTGGTATGAATATTCAGATCCGAAAGATTCAAGACAAAAGTTCATATTGACATAAAAATGATAATACTTCAAGCATACTAACTAAGCAATTATGTCTTCTCAAAATAACATGGCCAAAGAAAGTTCATCCCTACAAAATCATATAGTTTAGTCATGTTTCATTTTCGTCACACAAGAATGCTATCATCATGCACAACCCCGATTACAAGCCAAGCAATTGTTTCATACTTTAGTGATCTCAAACCTATAAACTTTCACGCAATATATGAGCGCGAGCCATGGACATAGCACTATGGGTGGAATAGAATATAATGAAGGGGGGTTATGTGGAGAAGACAAAAATGGAGAAAGTCTCACATCAACGAGGCTAATCAATGGGCTATGGAGATGCCCACCGATTGATGTTAATGCAAGGAGTAGGGATTGCCATGCAACGGATGCACTAGAGCTATAAATGTATGAAAGCTCAACAAAAGAAACTAGTGGGTGTGCATCCAACTTGCTTGCTCATGAAGACCTAGGGCACTTGAGGAGGCCCATTGTTGGAATATACAAGCCAAGTTCTATAATGAAAAATTCCCACTAGTATATGAAAGTGATAGCATGAGAGACTGACTATTATGAAGATCATGGTGCTACTTTGAAGCACAAGTGTGGTAAAAGGATAGTAACATTGTCCCTTCTCTCTTTTTCTCTCATTTTTTAGGCCTTCTCTTTTTTATGGTCTTTCTCTTTTTTGGGGCCTTCTATTTTTTATGGCCATTCTTTTTTTATACCTCACTTGGGACAATGCTCTAATAATGATGATCATCACACTTCTATTTATTTATAACTCGATACTAGAACAGAGATGACTCTATGTGAATGCCTCCGGCGGTGTACCGGGATATGCAATGAACCAAGAGTGACATCTATGAAAGGATTATGAATGGTGGCTTTGCCACAAATACTATGTCAACTACATGATCACGCTAAGCAATATGACAATGATGAATGTGTCATGATGAATGGAATGATGGAAAGTTGCATGGCAATATATCTCGGAATGGCTATGGAAATGCCATAATAGGTAGGTATGGTGGCTGTTTTGAGGAAGATATAAGGAGGTTTATGTGTGAAAGAGCGTATCATATCACGGGGTTTGGATGCACCAGCGAAGTTTGCGCCAACTCTCAATGTGAGAAAGGGCAATGCACGGTACCGAAGAGGCTAGCAAGGGTGGAAGGGTGAGGGTGCGTATAATCCATGGACTCAACATTAGTCATAAATAACTCACATACTTATTGCAAAAATCTACAAGTCATCGAAAACCTCGGCACTACGCGCATGCTCCTAGGGGATAAATTGGTAGGAAAAGACCATCGCTCATCCCCGACCACCACTCATAAGGAAGACAATCAAATAACACCTCATGTTTCAAATTTGTTGCATAACGTTTACCATACGTGCATGCTACGGGACTTGCTAACCTCAACACAAGTATTTCTCAATTTCACAACTACTCAACTAGCATGACTTTGATATTATTACCTCCATATCTCAAAACAATCATCAAGCATCAAACTTTTCTTAGTATTCAACACACTCATAAGAAAGTTTTATTATTAATCTTGCATACCAAGCATATTAGGATTTTAAGAAAATTGCCATGCTATTAAAACTCTCAAAATAATCTAAGTGAATCATGAGAGAACAATAGTTTCTATAAAACAAATCCACCACCGTGCTCTAAAAGATATAAGTGAAGCACTAGAGCAAAATTATAAAGCTCAAAAGATATAAGTGAAGCACATAGAGTATTATATCAAATTCCAAATCATGTATGGCTCTATCAAAAGGTGTGTACATCAAGGATGATTGTGGTAAACTAATAAGCAAATACTCAAATCATAAAAGATGCTCCAAGGAAAACACATATCATGTGGTGAATAAAAATATAGCTCCAAGTAAAGTTACCGATAGAAGTAGACGAAAAAGGGGATGCCTTCCGGGGCATCCCCAAGCTTTGGCTTTTAGGTATCCTTAGATTATCTTGGGGGTGCCATGGGCATCCCCAATCTTAGGCTCTTGCCACTCCTTGTTCCATAATCCATCAAATCTTTAGCCAAAACTTGAAAACTTCACAACACAAAACTTAAAGTAGAAAACTCGTGAGCTCCGTTAGCGAAAGAAAACAAAAGACCACTTCAAGGTACTGTAATGAACTCATTATTTATTTATATTGGTATTATACCTACTGTATTCCCACTTCTCTATGGATTATAAACTATTTTACTAGCCATAGATTCATCAAAATAAGCAAACAACACACGAAAAACAGAATCTGTCAAAAACAGAACAGTCTGTAGTAATCTATAGCTAGCGCAAGATCTGGAACCCCAAAAATTAAAAAATAAATTTCTGGACTTGAGGAATTTATCTATTAATCTTTTTAAAAAATAATTAACTAAATAGAACTTTCCAAATAAAAATGACAGCAGTTCTCGTGAGCACAAAAGTTTCTGTTTTTTACAGCAAGTTCAATCAAGACTTTCCCCAAGTCTTCCCAACGGTTCTACTTGGCACAAACACTAATTAAACACAAAAAACAAACCAAAACAGAGGCTAAATAATTTATTTATTACTAAACAGGAGCAAAAAGCAAGGAATAAAAATAAAATTGGGTTGCCTCCCAACAAGCGCTATCGTTTAACGCCCCTAGCTAGGCACAACAAGCAAGAATAGATCTAGGTATTGCCATCTTTGGTAGGCAATTCTTCAATGAGACATCTATCTCCCTTAGTAATTTCTTTCTTGCTAGCGATTATCAAACTCTTAGGCACAAGATCAAAAAATTCATTTGTAGCAATTGGTTCCTTAATGATAGCAAAAATATTGGAATGAATACTTATAGATTTAAGATCCGTAGTTTCCTTACTAGATGATTCACCCTTATTTTTAGGAACATACATAAGCTTGGCAATTTTAGTACGAGGACTTTGAGTATTCTTTACAGAAGAAAAAAAGGTTCCCAAATTCGTAATGATACCCTCAAGTTTATCGATTCTAGTAGAATCTAAGTTTATTTTCTCATTAACTATGGGTTCCTTTTCCTTAATATTTTTCAAAGTCATTCCTACCTAAGATCCATATTGGGTAATTTGATTGTGGATCTTTTTATCTAGATTTTCAATTGATTCAATAGTAGCAACTTTATTTTCAATAATTTCAAGTCTTTGCATAACATGCTCCAAAGTTAACATAGTTCCATTAACCAAAAGAGGCGGTGAGCCAAATAAATCTAACATAGCATTATAAGAATCAAAAGTATGGCTACCCAAGAAATTCCCTCCGGTAATGGTATCAAGGATATATCTATACCAATGACTAGCACCTACATAAAAATTACGGAGAAGAACTAAAGTAGATTGCTTCCCGGTAGATCTATTTTGAGCATTGCAAATTCTATACCAAGCATCTTTTAGATTTTCTCCCTCCCTTTGTTTAAAATTTAGAACTTCATTCTCGGGAGACAACGGAGAAGATAAGAGACTAGCCATGACGACAAGCAAACAAACTAACACACGAGCAAACAAAAAGGAAAATAGAGAAGGAGAGGGAGGATAGAGAGAGAGAGGGCGAATAGAACGGCAAGGGTGAAGTGGGGGAGAGGAAAACGAGAGGCAAATGGCAAATAATGTAATGCGGGAGATAGGGATTGTGATGGGCACTTGTTATATTGACTTTTGCGCAGACTCCTCGGCAATGGTGCCAGAAATTCTTCTTGCTACCTCTTGAGCACTGCTTTGGATTTCCCCGAAGAGGAAGGGATCATGCAGCAAAGTAACGTAAGTATTTCCCTCAGTTTTTGAGAACCAAGGTATCAATCCAGTAGGAGGCTATGCTCGAGTCCCTCGTCCTTACACAAAAACAATAGCTCAATGCAACCAACGCGCTTAGCGGTTGTCAATCCCTTCACGGTCACTTACGAAAGTGAGATCTGATAGAAATAATAAATAATATTTTTTGGTATTTTTGGTATAGAGATGCAAAATAAATAAAGTAAAAGCAAAGCAATAGTAAAGTGATGGAGATTGATATGATGAGAAAGAGACCCGGGGGCCATAGGTTTCACTAGTGGCTTCTCTCAAGAGCATAAGTATTCTACGGTGGGTGAACAAATTACTGTTGAGCAATTGACAGAATTGAGCAAAGTTATGAGAATATCTAGGTATGATCATGTATATAGGCATCACGTTCGAAACAACTAGACCGAAATGATTCTGCATCTACTACTGTTACTCCACTCATCGACCGCTATCCAGCATGCATCTAGAGTATTAAGTTAAAAATAGAGTAAGGCCTTAAGCAAGATGACATGATGTAGAGGGATAGTTTCATGCAATATGATAAAAACCGCATCTTGTTATCCTCGATGGCAACAATACAATATGTGCCTTGCTGCCCCTTCTGTCACTGGGAAAGGACACCGCAAGATTGAACCCAAAGCTAAGCACTTATCCCATGGCAAGAACAACCAATCTAGTAGGCCAAACCAAACTGATAATTTGAAGAGACTTGCAAAGATAACCAATCATACATAAAAGAATTCAGAGAAGATTCAAATATTATTCATAGATAGACTTGATCATAAACCCACAATTCATCGTTCTCAACAAACACACCGCAAAAAGAAGATTACATTGAAAAGATCTCCACGAGAGAGGGGGAGAACATTGTATTGAGATCCAAAAAGAGAGAAGAAGCCATCTAGCTACTAGCTATGGACCCATAGGTCTGAAGTAAACTACTCACACTTCATCGGAGGGGCTTGGATGATGATGTAGAAGCCCTCCGTGATCGATGCCCCCTCCGGCGAAGCTCTAGAACAGGCCCCAAGATGGGATCTCGTGGATATAGAAAGTTGCCGCGGTGGAATTAGGTTTTTGGCTCCGTCCCCGATCGTTTGGGGGTACGTGGATATATATAGGAGGAAGAAGTACGTCGGTGGAGCTTCGAGGGGGCCACAAGGCAGGGGCACGCCCTAGGGGGGGCACGCCCCCTACCCTCGTGAGCACCTCATGGCTTTCTTGACGGAGGGTCCAAGTCTCCTAGATCTTATCTGATGAGAAAATCACGTTTCCGAAGGTTTCATTCCGTTTGGACTCCGTTTGATATTCCTTTTCTTCGAAACCCTAAAACAGGCAAAAACAGCAATTCTGGGCTGGGCCTTCGGTTAATAGGTTAGTCCCAAAAATAATATAAAAGTGGAAAATAAAGCCAAATAATGTCTAAAACAGTAGATAATATAGCATGGAGCAATCAAAAATTATAGATACGTTGGAGATGTATCACGACGCATGTCCTTGATCCGCTTGGGTGCCCTAATCTGCTCAATAGCCTTGATCTTGTCTGGATTTGCCTTGATCCCATGCTGTGACACAAAGAACCCGATAATTTTGCCGGACGGAACACCGAAGACACACTTCTTAGGGTTCAACTTGAGGTTGATCTTGCGCAGATTCGCAAACGTCTCTTCCAAATCTTGTACAAGTGTCGCCCTATCTTTGGTTTTGACCACTATGTCATCCATATAAGCTTCCATATTTCTATGTAGCTAGGGCTCAAAACCAATCTGGACTGCCCTCGCAAATGTCGACCAGCACTCTTCAACCCGAAAGGCATCCGTCAAAAGCAATACGTGCCACATGGGGTGATGAATGATGTCTTCTCTTCGTCTTCTCTCACCATGAAGATTTGGTGGTACCCCGAGTAGGCGTCAAGGAATGATAACAGATCACACCCGGCCATGGAGTCAACAATCTGGTCAATGCATGGCAATGGGAAAGGGTCCTTGGGACAAGCCTTATTGATATATGTGTAGTCAATACACAGCCTCCACTTCCCATTCTCTTTGCGCACCACCATTGGATTGGCCAACTACGTCGGATGGAGTACTCCTCTCACCAAGCCTGCCGCTGCCAACTTCCCGATCTCCTCCGTAATGAACTCCTGTCGTTCCAAAGCTTGCTTCCTGACCTTCTGCTTGATGGGTCGCGCACGAGGACAGATAGCAAGATGGTTCTCAATGACCTCCCTGGGAACGCCGGGGATGTCGGATGCTTGCCATGCAAACACGTCGACATTCGCCCGCAGGAAGGTGATGAGCGCGCTTTCCTATTTGCTGTCTAGGGTGGAGCTTATAGTGATAGCCCCTCCCGTGCCATCCTCCTCGACGGATACCCTCTTGGTCTCTGGTAGCGCAGCTCTGGATTTCTTGCTCTTGCCGGTGGAGCTCTCTGTCACGTCCTCGATGGGAGCACAACACTCCGAACTGGTCCACTTGCCGGAGTGGGTGCGAGAGGTCTTGCTGGTCTTCCCTGCCGGGGATCCAGCGGTAGGAGCGAGTGCCTTGGCGGCAGTCACTGCAACTGCTTCCCGGTAGAGTTGGTCGGTGCAGATCAGTGCATCCTTCTTGTCGGAGGGGACGGTGATGATGGTCATCGGCCCCTGCATCTTCAACATGTTGTAGGCGTAATGCGACGCCGCCATGAACTTGGCTAGTGCTGGGCGGCCGAGAATCCCGTTGTATGGCAAGGGGATCTCGGCTACATCGAAAACAATCCTCTCCGTCCTGTAGTTTAACTCGCCTCCAAACATCACGAGTAGCGTGACCTTACCCTTCGACTAACTCCTCCCCGGGTTGACCCCTTGAAACATGCACGTCTCTTCGAGGTCTCCATTAGGAATCTGCAGCCTTTTGATCACAACGGGCGAGATCAAGTTCAGACTGGCCCCACCGTCAACTAGCATCTTCGTCACCTTGAGGTTGCGTATTGTTGGGGAGACAAACAATGGCAAACACCCGACCGTAGTTGTGCGATCAGGGTGGTCCTCGGCGTCGAAAATGATAGGCGTGCTAGACCATTTCAGTGGCCTCTAAGCATCAAGTAATGGTTCCGTTGTTGTGATCTCACGCGCCCACTGCTTGAGCTGGCGGTGAGAAGTGTGCAGCGGGGGGGCCATTTCAGTGGCTTCTGGAACTCGTGCTAGCCGGACTCGTCATCTTCGTCATGATCATCATCTCCTTGCTTCTTGTCGCGGCCCCGAGCGGGCCTCTGTTGCTGATTATCCTTTCTGCGGCGGCCTCCTTGGCCACCACGCTTCTTACCAGACCCCTTGGCACCATCCTGGACCTTCTCCGTGTCCCGCCTCTCATACTCACATTTTTGCTTCTCAGCAAGCAGCTCGACTTGCCGGCAATTCTGGAGGTCGTGGCCCTTGGTGCGGTGGATCTTGCAATATTGCTTGTTGGAGCTTCCTGGCTTGTCGGCAGCCGCCAAGGCCCGACAAGCGGCGCACTCGGCAATTTCCTTGTCGGGGTCATCTACCTTGGCCATGTTGGCAGTGCTGGTGTCCTCGGATCCCTCACCGGCAAGCACGGTCTTGCCCTTGCACTTCCTGTTGCGGCACCGACCCTTATTTGTCGGGGTGGCTGTGTCTTCGTCAGTGGAGTCGGTTTCCGCGCCGGTGTCCTCGCCGGGGTACTCCCCCCCTCTTCAGCTCGAGCGCACCTATCGGCCAGAACATAAAGTTTGGTCACATCTTTGACCTTGTTCATCGCCAGTTCTTCACGCATCTTGCGGTTGCGCACATTCTGATGGAATGCGTTGATCACGGCGACGGGATGAACATATGGGATGTTGTATTGCACCCGACTGAACCTCTATATGTACTTGTGCATGGTTTCACCTTCCTTCTGGGGGATGATATGCAAATCGCTCGCCTGGCCATGAGCTTGGTGGCCTCCGGTAAAGGCGCCAACGAACGCATGGCACAAGTCCGACCAAGAAGAAATGGAATCCGCCGGCAAGTGCATCAGCCATGACATGACATTGGGTTTGAGTGCCAGTGGGAAATAATTGGCAAGCACCTTGTCATCGCATGCTCTAGTAGCTTGCATCGCGATGGTGTAGATGCTGACGAAGTCTGACGGGTGGGTCTTGCCGTTATACTTCTCGCCAACGTCTAGCTTGAACATGCGGTGGGAGGGCCACTAGAACTACCGCAGCTCGCGGGTAAAGGCCGGGCAACCCACCTCATAGGGTAGGTTGCCAGAGCCCCCCGGTGCTGGGTGGTCCATAGTGGGCCCCGCCTGTCTATCTGACGCATCGCGCCAGCGCTCGATGGTGGTTCGAGCGTCTTCACGGGCTCGCTCCCGAAGAACTCGGCGCTGGTCGTGGTGGGTCTAGCGTCAGATGACGCTATGGAAATGTTATCACAAGCATCGTCACGACGGATCGACACCTGTGGTGGCTGGCGTGGAGGAGGAGAGTGCAATGTGGCCGCAGTGCCCCCGATCCTTCCACCACTAGCATGCGGCGGCTCGACGGAGCGCCGGCCAGAGGGCCCCGTCGGCCATGGCTCTTCTTTGTTGTCAACGCCGACGAGGCTTCGGATGGTGGCTCTCCACTCATCGAGTTTTTCCGCAGCAAGAGAAAAGTCGAGGAGCAACTGCGCGCGTACCAAGGCTTCTGCTGGCGTGGGTGGTGGTGAAAGTTGCGTGGACCGTGATGCGCTCTGACTTCTAACCACGTTAGAAGGAGCTCTATCACGGTCTGGCGGCTGTACGCCATTTTTGCCAGCGCCTTGGCGCGCATGTTGGCCTTCTACGCCCCGCGAATGATGCACATGTCTCTTCCCACGAAGGTGCCCACGGTCACCAGCGTGGTGGCACTGCTCGTCGCGCACAACCTGGGAAGAGCGCGCCGGGGGCGCCGGCGTAGGTGCCTCGGAAGTCGCAACGCCGCCCGTGGGTGGCACGACGCCTCCCCTGGAGGGCCCCGCACAACCTGCGGGGGGGCCTAGCTCCATCTTTGGATTTGGTGGCGTGTGGCCCGTCGTCTCGCGCCCGAACGACGCCGCTCGCCAGGCTTTGGCTGCCAGAGCGATGCGGGTGTTCACGAGCCGCGTCTCGGCTTCTGTTCGCGACCGCCCCACCACTCGCCCGTACTGGTACGGGCCGTTCGGCCCCCGACGAACCGATCGCCGTGATCGTCTTATTCTTGGGAGCCATGGCGATGAAGAAATGCTAAACTAACTGCTAGATCGGATTCTCACAACTGCACACCCCCTACCTGGCGCGCCAGAGATGTCGGTGGGAAATGAAACCTATGGGGTCACTGGGATCCCTTCTACTGTTGGCGGGTGCGGGGTTGTGCAAAGAGCGGGTCTGGCGGTCAGCACACAAATCGTTTACCCAGGTTCGGGCCGCAGAGACTGATACGTCTGTGTAGTATCTACTTTTCCAAACACGTTTGCCCTTGTTTTGGACTCTAACTTGTATGATTTGAATGGAACTAACCCGGACTGACGTTGTTTTCAGCAGAATTGCCATGGTGTTGTTTTATGTGCAGAAAACAAATATTCTCGGAATGACCTGAAACTTCACGGAACATCTTAGAAAAAATAATAATAAATCCTCGCCGAAGATGAAGACCAGGGGGCCCACACCCTCCTCACGAGGGTGGGGGGCGCCCCCCCTAGGGCTCGCCCCCCTACCTCGTGGGCCCCCTGGATGCCCTCCGATGCCAACTCCAGCTCTATATATTTGCTTTCGGAGAGAAAAAAATCAGAGAGAAGAAATCATCGCGTTTTACGATACAGAGCCGCCGCCAAGCCCTAAAACCTCTCGGGAGGGCTGATCCGGAGTCCGTTCGGGGCTCCGGAGAGGGGGATTCGTCGCCGTCGTCATCATCAACAATCCTCCATCACCAATTTCATGATTCTCACCGCCGTGCGTGAGTAATTCCATCGTAGGCTTGCTGGATGGTGATGGGTTGGATGAGATTTATCATGTAATCGAGTTAGTTTTGTTAGGGTTTGATCCCTAGTATCCATTATGTTCTGAGATTGATGTTGCTATGACTTTGCTATGCTTAATGCTTGTCACTAGGGCCCAGGTGCCATGATTTCAGATCTGAACCTATTATGTTTTCATGAATATATGTGAGTTCTTGATCCGATCTTGCAAGTCTATAGTCACCTACTATGCATTATGATCCGGCAACCACGAAGTGACAATAATCGGGACCACTCCCAGTGATGACCATAGTTTGAGGAGTTCATGTATTCACTATGTGCTAATGCTTTGTTCTGGTTCTCTATTAAAAGGAGGCCTTAATATCCCTTAGTTTCCAATAGGACCCCGCTGCCACGGGAGGGTAGGACAAAAGATGTCATGCAAGTTCTTTTCCATAAGCACGTATGACTATATACGGAATACATGCCTACATTACATTGATGAATTGGAGCTAGTTCCGTGTCACCCTATGTTATGACTGTTACATGATGAACCGCATCCGGCATAATTATCCATCACTGATCCGGTGCCTACGAGTTTTCCATATACTGGTTTACGCTTATTTACTTTCCCGCTGCTACTATTACAATCACTACAAAATACCAAAAACATTACTTTTGTTGTCTTTACTTTTGTTGCTGTTACCACCACTATCATATTACTTTGCTACTAAACACTTTGCTGCAGATACTAAGTTTTCAGGTGTGGTTGAATTGACAACTCAGCTGCTAATACTTGAGAATATTCTTTGGCTCCCCTTGTGTCGAATCAATAAATTTGGGTTGAATACTCTACCCTCGAAAGCTGTTGCGATCCCCTATACTTGTGGGTTATCAAGACTAATTTCTGGCGCCGTTGCCGGGGAGCATAGCTCTATTCTTTGAGTCACTTGGGATTTATATCTGCTGGACACTATGAAGAACTTGAGAGATCCAAAAACCAAGATCTATCCCTCAACTACGAGGGGAGGTAAGGAACTTCCATCTAGCTCTGCACTTGATTCACCTTCTGTTATGAGTAAGCTAGCGACACCTACACCTGCTTCTGCTATTCGTTAGGATATGTCGCATGTTATTGATGATGCCACTTCTTCTATGCATGATACTTATGATGAAACTACTTCTATGATTGATACTACTGTGCCCCTTGGTGAATTTCTTGATGAACAAATTGCTAGGGATGGAGAAAAAGAAATTATTGAATCTGAATACGATGATGATAGTGATGATGAAAATATGCCTGTTATTCCCGAGGGTTATTATTTTGATATGGAATCTGCTGCCGCTATTTTAGCTTGCAAAGATAGATATGAGCTTAAAAGGTTATTAGTTAAATGGAACAAAGAATCACTTAGAGATAAAATGAAACCCGGCCCTGCTTTTGCTACTTCACCTATATGTGTTCCTGATAAGGATTATGAATTCTCTGTTGATCCTGATATAATTACTTTCGATGAATCTGATCCGTTTTATGGCTATGAATCTGAAACTGTTGTGGCACATCTTACTAAGTTAAATGATATAGCTGCCCTGTTTACTAATGCTGAGAGATCGTGTTACTTTTATATACTCAAAATATTTCCATTCTCAGTAAAGGGTGATGCTAAGATATGGTTTAATTCTCTTGATCCTGCTTGTGTGCGTAGTCCCCAGGATATGATTTATTACTTCTCTGCTAAATATTTCCCTGCTCATAAGAAACAAGCTGCTTTGAGGGAAATATACAACTTCGTGCAAATTAAAGAAGAGAGTCTCCCACAAGCTTGGGGGAGGCTTCTCAAGTTACTTAATGCTTTGCCTGATCATCCTCTTAAGAAACCTGAAATACTTGATATCTTTTATAATGGACTAACCGATGCTTCCAGAGATTACCTGGATAGTTGTGCTAGTTCTCTTTTCAGGGAAAGAACACCGGATGAAGCTGAAATCCTATTGAATAATATGTTGAAAAATGAAAATAATTGGGCACCTCCTGAGCCACCTCCTGAGCCAGCTCCTGCTCCAATTACTGAGTCTATTCCTAAACCAACTCTGAAGAAGAGAGGTGTTCTATTCCTCAGTCCCGAAGATATGCAAGAGGCAAAGAAATCTATGAAAGAAAAAGGTATTAAAGTTGAAGATGTTAAGAATTACCTCCTATTGAAGAAATACATGGTCTTAATTCACCGCCTGTTGAAGAAACATATGATCTTAACTCTTTATTTATTGAAGAACCTCCTGATCCCGATATCCCGACATAGGTAGTAAAGGTAAATTCTCTCTATAGATATGATAAAGCTGAAATCCCTCCTACTAAAATTGCTAGTCAGTGCTTGGATGAGTTTCATAACTTTATGTTTAAGCAAGACGACTTCAATGCTTATTTTGGTAGACAATTAAAAGAAAATGCTTATATGATTAGACGCTTGGGTGATTATATGGCTAATATTAAAGGTGAACTTAAACTTGTTAGCAAACATGCTTCTATGGTTACCACTCAAGTAGAACAAGTACTTAAGGCTCAAAAAGAAGTGCTTGATGAAATGAATAGTAAGAAAAATGATTATGCTGTTAGAGTGGCTACTAGAACTGGTAGAATGACTCAGGAACCTTTGTATCCTGAAGGCCACCCTAAGAGAATCGAGCAAGATTCTCAAATAAATAATATTGATGTTCCTAGTTCTTCTAAAAAGAAGAAGAAGAAAAATGATAGAACTATGCAAACTTCTAGTGAACCTATTGCTGAACCACCTGATAATCCAAATGATATTTCTATGTCTGATGCTGAAACACAATCTGGTAATGAACATGAACCTAATGAAAATATTAATGATGATGTTCATGATGATGCTCAACCTAGTAATGACAATGATGTAGAAGTTGAACCTGCTGTTGATCTTGATAATCCACAATCAAAGAATCAATGTTATGATAAAAGAGACTTTGTTGCTAGGAAACATGGTAAAGAAAGGGAACCTTGGGTTCAGAAACCCATGCCTTCTCCTCCGAAACCATCCAGGAAAAAGGATGACGAGGATTTTGAGCGCTTTGCTGAAATGATTAGGCCTATCTTTTTTCGTATGCGATTAACTGATGTGCTCAAAACAAATCCTTATGCTAAATATATGAAGGATATCATTACTAATAAATGAAAGATACCGGAAGCTAAGATTTCCACCATGCTTGCTAATTATACTTTTAAGGGTGGAATACCAAAGAAACTTGGAGACCCCGGAGTACCTACTATACCTTGCTCCATTAAAAGAAATTATATTAAAAATGCTTTATGTGATCTTGGAGCTGGTGTTAGTGTTATGCCTCTCTCTTTATATCGTAGACTTGACTTGAATAAGCTGACACCTACCAAAATATCTTTGCAAATGGCTGATAAATCAACTGCTATACCTGTCGGTATTTGTGAGGATGTGCCTATTGTGGTTGCAAACGTTACTATTTTAACGGACTTTGTTATACTTGATATTCCCAAGGATGATAGTATGTTTATTATTCTTGGAAGACCTTTTCTTAATACTGCAGGGGTTGTTATTGATTGCAACAAAGGCAATGTCACTTTTCATGTTAATGGTAATGAGCATACGGTACACTTTCCAAGGAAACAACCTCAAGTTCATAGTATCAACTCTATTGGAAAAATTCCATCGATTATATTTGGAGGTTTTGAATTTCCTCTTCCTACTGTCAAGAAGAAATATGATATTCTTATTATTGGGGATGTGCATATCCCCGTTGAGGTAACTTAGTGTTATTCGAAATTTCTCCAGTTTCATGATTATCGGAATGAGTTTGTTAACAAGACTTGATCAACCTTGTTAGTGGATTCTTTTTTATGAGCATGAGATGGATGAAACTAGAAGCACAACCCTCTGTACCCCACTTTTACTTTCTGTTATTTATATTAAATAAAGTGTCGGGGGTTGGGTGCGACATATGCCAAAGGACGGCTTATGATGTTGGGAGCGAGTAGAACATCACCGGTGCCTGGAAACGGGATAAGGTGAAGGCATGCACGCCGGCGAATCTTACCCAGCTTCGGGGCTCTCCATGGAGATAACACCCCTACTGCTGCTCTGCGGGGTCTCCGCATGATCACTATGGCAAAGTGTGTACACGGTTGCTCCTTGAGCTATTTCCTGGAGGTAGGAGAAGGCTAGGCTAGCTCTCTCCTTCCTCTGTGATCTGGTCTAGTGCTAATGGATTCCAACCCTTTGCATGGGTGCCCTAGGGGGTTTATATGGGCCTACCCCCTAGGGGTACAATCGTAATCTGGCTGGGCGCGGGCCCAGCTGTCAGTCTCTCTGGCCGCCGTCTTATCCGCCGACTCCTGGGGCCCGCCGACTGGTGGGCCCCGCCGACTGGATCGGTACAGAGCCGACAGGCCGCGTCCGCCGCCGGCGGGTCTTGCCGGCTTTAGATTACTGTAGTCGTGTCTCTAATGACGCGGGCTCGATCATGGGTTCGTGGTGACAGCTCCGTCGTCTTGCGGGCGATCACTGTGGCCACTCCCTGTCGCGTCTGGTTAATGGCGTGTGGGGCCCATGGGAGGGGCCGGCCGACTCCTGGGGGCCGACTCCCAACTTGGCCGACTGGTGGTGCTCTCGCCGTCTTCCGTACGCCCACCGACTGGTGGGACCCGTCGTCCTTGGGTCGTACCGGCAGGCCGTCGTGGGCACAGGACTCCGCCTACTGGGGCTGACGTCAGGGCCGGCATGGCAACAGTGTCGCGCGGGCGGAGATCTCCGCGGGTATGGCGTACTGTGGCCACGCCTGCCCTTGGAAAAGGGTGGGAGTGGACCTTACTGTGGCCACTCCCCGACCCGTCCCTCTTTATGAGGGCATGGGGGTTGTTGGCGTCGCGGGCCGACTCCCCATGGCCGGCTTCTCTGGAAGTCGCCAGTCAGGAGTCGGCTCATCCTGAAGTCCTCCTCGGGACTCGGCCGCGAGTGGGAAGTCGGCTGCCTCGCAGCCAACTGTCAGAAGGCGACTCTTCGTCCTGGGGTCTTGAGGGGTGCAGCCTGCCCCGATGTCTTGAAAGGTTCTGGGCCTGGGTTAGCCTACCCGTGGCCCATTACTCCGACAGTAGTCCCCGAAGCTGGTGAGGCACTGAGGGCGATATGTTGAGGAGCCTCAACAGTTTCTTCTTTCCGGCGGTTGGATCTGGGCCTTGCTAGCCGTCTTGTGTCAAGCCGACTAGTTGGAGCCGGACTTGCTTAAGGCCGACTTGCCCCTGAAAAAGTTTGAACGTCACGGCGGAGTCCAGGCGGCGTGCCTGATAAGCCTCCGGGTTGCCGCCCGTTGTGGACCCGTCGCGAGGCGCCAGGTGGCTGAGCCAGTCTGCCGACCCACGCGCGCGACGTGACAGGCCTAAAGGTGGGGCCCACCACTACCGCGCCTCGGCATGTGAACGGATCCGTTGTGGCCGTGCGGACGGTTGGGGTTCCCGCGCAGTTACTGCATGGAGTAACTTCGCGTGGTAAATCGTGGGGGTTGTGGGTTCCTGGGCACAGTTAATCCCACGACTGCCCCATTGGCTTCTCAGCCCACGAGCCTATAAGTAGGCGGGGGGAGGGGGGCGACGAAGCACGCGCGCCCATCTTCCCTACTCCCTTTCGCTCCTTCTTGCTTCTTCTTCCTCTCGCCACTACAGCTCCAAACCACGCCGCGCTCGCAGCGATGAGCTCTTCCTCCATCGCCGCGCCTCCTGCTGTGCACTCCGGAGTGTGGGACGGCTCCGAGGTCGATGACGACAACGTCGAGATCCTCTGCAAGACACGGCGTCTGCCCGGAAGGGGCTTAGTGCGGGTCCGCCTCGCGCCGAAGGGGGAAATATCACCGGCGCTGGAGGAGGGCGAGCGGGTCATATTCCGCTCGCACCTTATGCGCGGCCTGGGGCTGCCGGCGAGCGGCTTCTTCCGCTCCTTCTTGGAGTTCCACGGGCTCTAGCCGCACCACCTTACTCCGAACACGGTGGTGCTGCTGGCTGCCTTCGCCACCCTGTGCGAAGGCTTCCTCGGCGTTCTCCCCACCATCAAGCTCTGGGGTGAGTTCTTCCAGTCCAAGCTTGGCACACACGTCGCCGGCGTGCCGGCCCAGTGCGGTGCGTTTATCGCGATGCGGAGGTCAGTGGCCAACAATCCGTTTCCGACCATCGCGCTGATTAAGTCGGTGTAGATGTGGCAGCGGTCCTTTTTTTATGTGAAGAACGTCGCCCTAGAAGGCAACTGGGTCAACCTGCCGGCTTATGAAGCCGGCGCGCCGGCCGGAAGGCTCCCCAGCTGGTCACACCGAGCCAGATCGTTGTCTCCTACTGGTGCCGCCGCCGTCGTGCGACTCCGAGTGCTAACGCAGTCGGAGGGCTTGACCGGGGCCGACTTGCTGGCCGCCTTTGTGGCGAGCCGAGTCCTCCCACTCCAAGGCCGACCTCACCTGATTTGCCAGATGAGCGGTCATCGGGACCCTAGTCGGATGTGCTCCAAGGACATGCCTCACGCGGAGGTGGCGGACACGGTGAACTAGATCGCGAACTACGGTCTCACGGTGGATTGGCGGTTCGGCAAGGAGTCGTACTCATGCGCCAACCCCCCGCCTATTGTAAGTCATCTTTCTTCTTCTGTTTCTTTCGAAGCCGAGTCCGACTTGTCCAGTCTGACCGTTTTTTTGTTTTTGAATCAGAACCCTCTCGTCCATCCTTCGGCCGGCACCACGGGGCCGGCTCGTTAGTTTGTCCCCGATCGGGCGGAGAGCGACGTCGACGATCCTGACTTGGGGGCGGCGACCATGGAGGACGATGCCGAGGGAGGAGGAGGAGAAGCAGGCGGCTTCAGGCCAACGGCCACTTTCGCCGACTGTCCTAATGACGATGCTGAGGGGGAAGTCGCCTCGCGTCACCAGCCAAAGGCTGGCCAGCCAAGCGCGAGTTCCTCCGCCGTCTTGGATGCTCAAGGCGGCGCGAAGAAGCGCCAGTCCGGGCCGAGTACACTTGGTGGCCGGTCGAAGAAGTTTAGGGGAGCGGCCGCCGCGACCAAGCGGGAAGAGGCGGCCGTGAAAGCCGACCGCTTCCGCAAGGAAGTGAAGAAGCCGCCGCTGGTCTCTGCGTAAGCGCCTCCGTCCCTTATCTTTATTTTCTCTTTGTTGATCTTGACTGAGTCTTTCATATGCTTCCCTCGCTTCAGGGCTCCCCTCACTCTTGAGAGGGTTGCCGCCGCCTCCGTTATGGGGTCGGCGGAGACGTCTGCCACTACTCGGCGGATTGACCCCGCCGCCGACCTCCGGGAGGCGACGGAGCAGAACACGCAGGAGAAGCGCGAGGAGGAAGAGGCCGCCCGCCTGAAGAAAGCGGAGGCCGAGAAGGCGGAGGCCTCTGCCCTGAAAAAGCTGGAGGAGGCCGAGACCGCCGTCGCGGCAAGGCAGCAGGCTAAGGAAGTCGCGCACCAGCGGTCGGCGGTGTTCGTCACCCCTCTGAACTCTACGCCACCGCCCCCGGAGTTCACGGGGCAGTCAGGGGAAGCCGGCGGCGAGTTCCCGATCGTCGAGAGGGGCGGCGACGACGCCTCCATGCCGGACGCGGTCGTGCCGCCACCGCCGCCCCCGCCGCCGTCTAGGAGCACGCAAGGCAAACAGCTGGCGGACCCGCCCTTGCCACCGACTGAAGACGAGGCCATGGCAAGGCTACTCCTTCAAGTCGGCTCACCAATGCGCCGTCGTCTTGAGAAGGCGACTTCGGCGCCTCGCCCCTTGGAGACCGGCACCGCCAGCTCGACGATCCCAGACGCCGAAGCGACGAGCGCCGCACCCATTGGGTGGGTGCGAGGAGGCGGCATGGGCCCGCTAAACTAGGCGCTTCTGGATGTCCAGACAAAGCTGCGAGCTGAGAGCGACGCTATCCAAAACTGCACCAAGGCGCACCTGGCGTCGCGGGCAGCCATCCGGGTATGCTTTCTCCTTTATCTTTGTTTTTCTTGTTCCTCTCTGTGGGGGCGCGCCAGCGCACCCACTGGGTGTAGTCCCCGAGTTTCGGGCCGGCTGCTGAGCAGGCGGCCCGGAACTCCAATTGGCGAGTTCCGGGTACTAACTTTTGTCTGAAATACTTGTCGCGGGACTATCACAACCTCCGTGTCACCGCCTTCAACCGCAACATTGAAGAGCTGGGCAAGTGGACCGCCGACTTGTTGGAGAGCCAGAGTGAGTCCTTTTTCTTCTTTGCGGGGGCGCGCTGGCGCACCCACGGGCTGTAGTCCCCGAGATTCGGGCCGACTGCTGAGCAGTCAGGCCGGATCTCCCCGGCGACCTTCTTTGTTGATGACTTAACGCCTTCTTTCTTATTTCTCTTCAGAGGCTAACGCTACTCTTCAACAGCAGCTGTGCGAGATCGAGGACCTTGTCGACGGTGAGCTTCTTTGCTTTTCTTCTTCGAGCCGCCGACTATAGGTCAAGCCGACTCCTGGTTTTTTGACTTGTTCTTCATTCTTTTCATCTCGGTCGACTTCTTCCCCGGCCACTCGCAGGCCGCCAATCAAGCTATCGAGGCTGATCGCGAGGAGCGGAGGGCGGATGGCGCGGAGATCGCCGCCGATGCCCCCCGGACCCTTGACGAGCATATTCTGAGCATTGGGGCTCGTCTGCGGCAGGCCCACCAGATGCTGCGCCGGCTTCAACGTGTCAGCGCCCAAACGATCGCTACCCTGTGGCCAGACATGCAGGCTCCACGCACCCCAGTCGGATTGCCGACTGGCTGGAGGTCGCGGCTGGCCGTCTTGAGGCCTGGAAGGGTTCCTCGGCCCGGGCTGGAGCGCATCGAGCCTTGGAATTCGTCAAGGCGTGGTATCCGGGGCTGGACCTAGACCGGCTGGCCACACTCCGGTCAGAGGCCCAGCCGGAGCTGGCAGCCGCGGAAGACGCCCTTGTCAAGCATGCGGCGGCGATCGCTGAGTACACCGACACCAGCATATTTATCCCCGAGCGGGCTGATGACGGCGGGGAGGTACCGCCGGAGTGGTTTGGGATGAACCCAGACTACGGCGAGGACTCGGCGGAGGTGATCGGCTCCAGCGTCGAGGAGGAAGACGAGGCGGAGGACGGAAGCGAGACGGAGGCACCGGAAGACAGAGCGGATGGCCAGCCTCAGCTCGACTGCACCTCCAGCAACGAGTCGTGCCCGCCCGAGCCGACTGCCGCCGGAGGTGATGAAGCCGAGACCACCCAGCCGACCGCCCCAACATCCAACACCGCCGTCTCCTCCGATCCTCCGAAACAGTCTACCGCCTCCTAGGCTGCCACCTTATCTTTGTTTTATCTGTTTTAATAGTCTTTGAAGAACTTGTTAATTCGCACAATTTCACCCGCGGGGTGTATTTTGAACTTCTGCTCGAAGGTTCGGCCAAGGGCCTTTGTTATGTAAATATTCATCCGGCTTCTATCTTTTCTTGCTCATTGCTCTTTTGGCTTTTTCCTTTGCCTCCTTCCCTTAGTTGTTGTCTTTGTCAGTCGGACAGCCGCTCTGCGGGCTGCTGCTGGATCAAATTCTTGGTCACTTTGGGAAGGCATGTACTTAGCCGTTTTAGAGTTGTTTAGCAAGTCGGATAGAAGGCGGCAAGCCGGCTGTTCAAGAGTCGGTTTGTGAAAAAAGGCTGGAAGCCGGCTTTAAGCTATGTTTATGCTTTGAGTCCTTAGCCATTTTTCATGTGGATGCCCATTCTTCCTTACTCCTGCCCACCAGACAGTCGCTCTGCGAGCTGCGGCTTCTGACAGGAGACGGCTTAGGCGCCACACACTACTTGTTCGGCTGCAGGAAGCATTTCATAGCGCAGGGCGGCAAGTCCCCGGGCCGACTAGTCGAACCAGGTGCCAAGCGGCATAACAAAGAGCAATATACTCGAAGGCATAATTCTTATCATATAGATAAAAGAGGGCAGTCCCCGAGCTCTTCTCGGGGGGGCCCGAAGTCTTGGTACTTTTAATACAAAAGGTAGCATGGTACATACTGTGTTTAACTGTAAAATTTTCGGAGGAGATTTGCATTCCATGGCCACTCTGTCTCTTTGCCGGAGTCGTCCCTCTTGCGTGCTCGGGGCTTCTGAGCATCGATCAGGTAGTAGGAGTCATTGCCCAGCACTTTGCTAATGATGAAGGGGCCTTCCCAAGGCGCCGACAACTTGTGCTGGCTGGCTGTTCACTGGATCAGTCGGAGCACAAGGTCGCCCTCTTGGAAAGATCTCGGCCTGACATTCCTGTTGTAGTATCTGCGTAGGCTCTGCTGGTAGATGCTGGACCGGCTGAGTGCCAACAGCCGGCCCTCTTCCAGCAGATCGACGCCGTCTTGACGTGCTTCTTCTGCTTCTTCCTCGGTGTACATGGTGACTCACGGGGAATCAAACTCTATGACTGTTGGGATGATGGCTTCAGCACCGTAGACGAGGAAGAAAGGCGTCAAGCCGGTTGACTTGTTTGGAGTCGTGCGCAGACTCCAGAGGACGGCTGGCAACTCATCAACCCAGCAGCCAGCCGAGCGCTCCAGAGGCTCGACCAGTCGGGGCTTGATGCCGGACAGGATGAGGCCGTTTGCTCGCTCCACCTGGCCGTTTAACTGTGGAGGGCGACGGACTCTAGGTCCAGTCGGATGCCCTGTGTCGTGCAGAAACGGGCCAGGGCGCCTTTGGAGTGCCGTTGTCGGTGATGATGTTGTGTGGTACGTCGTACCGAATTGTGATGTTGGAGATGAAAGTCACGGCAGATGGACCATTCAGTTTCTTGATTGGCTTCGCTTCTATCCACTTGGTGAACTTGTCCACCGCGACAAGTAAGTGAGTTAAGCCACCTCGTGCCGTCTTGAATCGTCCCACCATGTCTAGGCCCCAAACTACGAAGGGCCAGGCAATGGGGATGGTCTTGAGTGCAGAAGCCGGCTGATGCGGCTTGGAAAAGAACTTCTGGCACCCTTTGCATTTTTGGACCAATTCCTTGGCCTCTTCTAAGGCCGTTGGCTAGAAGAAACTGTGTCGGAAGGCTTTGGCGACGAGTGCTCTTGAAGCCGCATGGTGGCCGCACTCGCCTTGATGGATGTCTTTGAGAATTGCTTGGCCTTGCTCTGGCTCTACGCAGCGCTGGTAGACACCAGTGACGCTGCGCCTGACCAGCTCTCTGTTGACTATGGTGTAGGCTGCCGCTCGGTGTTGTACTTGCCGAGCTAAGATCTCATCAGTCGGCAGCTCTTTGCTCACTAGGAATTTGAGGATGGGCTGGGCCCATGAGGGTGCTGCTATTTCTTCGACTGCCAGAACTGCGACTTGGACGAGGGCGGCTGGGCTGGGAGGCAGCGGGCTGGAGTCAGCAACCGCTTGCTGGATTAATGAAGTCCTCGGGCTGATTGGTGCAGCCCTCGGGCCGAGTTCTGGAGTCTTCGGGCTGGCCGCCGCAGTCCCCGGGCCGGGTTCTGCAGTCCCTGGGCCGGCTTCGGCTGTGGCGGCTTTGGAGCCATCTACCAAAATCCTCGTACCATCTGCTGGGGCTCTGGAGTCGGATCCGACTTCTTCGGGGGGAGCCGGCACAAAGATGGAGTCTGATTCTGGTGAAGGCTTGACTGACGGCTTGAGGAGGCGCTGAAGGGTGACGCCGGATGGTATTGCTTGACGGGTAGAGCTGATTCGTGCCAGGGAGTCTGCTTGGTCGTTGTCGTTTCTTGGCACATGGAGGAACTCGCACCCCTCGAAATATCCACTGAGTTGCTGCACGAGGAAACGGTAACTCGCCATATTTGCATCTTTGGCGTCCCAGTCGCCAGACGACTGCTGGACCACTAAGTCCGAGTCGCCATAACACAGGATCCGGCGAATGCCAAGTTCTTTGGCAAGCCGGAGCCCGTGAATGAGCGCCTCATATTCGGCAACGTTGTTGGAGGCGGCAAAGTGGATTTGCAGTGCGTATTTGAGCTTGTCGCCTTTAGGAGAAGTGAGGACAACACCGGCTCCCAAGCCGGTGCACATCTTGGAGCCGTCGAAATGCATCCGCCAATGGGTGGAGTCGGGCGCTGGTGGTAGGTACTAGGTCTCGGCCCAGTCGACAAGGAAGTCGGCCAGTACTTGTGACTTGATGGCGGTGCGGGGCTGGTAGTAGATGGTGTAGGGAGCCAGCTCTATGGCCCATTTGGCCACTCAGCTAGAAGCATCTCGGCTTCTGATGATCTCGGCAAGTGGGGCCGTGCAGACCACGGTGATTGGATGCTCTTGAAAGTAAGGCTTCAACTTCTTGGCGGCAAAGTGCACGCCATAGCACATCTTCTGGTAGTGGGGGTAGTTCTGCTTGGAGGTCTACAGCACTTCGCTCAGGTAATATACCGGTCTCTGGACAGGTAGTGCCTTGCCTTCCTCCTTGCGTTCCACTACAATGACTGTGCTGACTACCCGGCTGGTGGCGGCGATGTACAGGAGCATGGGCTCCTTAGGAGTCGGAGCCTCCAGAACGGGTGGAGTAGTCAACATCTTATTCAACTTGAGAAAGGCTTCGTCCGCCTTGTGGTTCCACTCGAAAAAAGTGGTCTTCTTCATGAGCTGGTATAAGGGGAGAGCTTTCTCGCCAAGCCGACTGATGAATCGGCTGATGGACACCAAGCAGCTAGTGAACTTTTGCACGTCCAGCAGTCGGCTGGGTACCTCCATCCTCTTAATGGACTTGATCTTTACAGGGTTGCACTCTATGCCGCGTTCAGAGACCAGGAAACCAAGGAGTTGGTCGGCTGGTACTCCGAAGACGCACTTCTCAGGGTTGAGCTTGATCTGGAATCGGTGCAGGTTCTCAAAGGTCTCCTTGAGGTCTTCCAGCAGTGTTCCATGCTTCTCCGTCTTCACCACCACATCGTCCATGTAGACGTGGGCGTTTCTGCCGAGTTGCTTGAGGAGGCACTTCTGCATGCAATGCTGAAAGGTGGCGCCGGCATTCCTCAAGCTGAACGTCATGGTTAGGTAGCAGAAGGCTCCAAACGGTGTGATGAAGGCGGTCTTCAGTCTGTCAGCCGGGTTCAGCTTGATCTGGTGATATCCTGAATATGCATCCAAGAAGCTCAACAGCTTGCATCTGGCTGTGGATTCTATCACCTGATCAATTCTTGGCAAAGCAAACGGGTCCTTGGGGCAAGCCTTGTTGAGGCTTGTGTAGTCAATACACATTCGCCACTGCTTGTTCTTCTTCAGTACCAGGACCGGGTTGGCTAGCCACTCTGGAAAGAATACTTCCATAATGAAGCCGGCTGCTAGGAGTCGGGCTATCTCTTCTCCGACAACTCTTCTCTTTTCTTCTGATAGGCGGCGCAAGGGCTGCCTAACTGGCTTCGCATCAGATCGGACATGTAACTTGTACTCGGCGAATTCCATCGGTACACCTAGCATGTCTTTGGGGGACCATGTGAAGATGTCCCGATTCTCACGGAGGAAATCGACGAGCTCGCCTTCCTATTTGCTGTCGAGGTTTGCGCCTATGATAGCGTACCTCTTTGGGTGCTCCAGATCCAAGGGTATCTTCTTTGTCTCTTTGGCCGACTTGAACGAACCCTCAGCCTCCGACTCCTTGGGGTTAGGCGACACCTCTAGCTGCTTGCCGGCCATCGCCACAACCCGGTGAAGGAGCCGCTTCTCGGCCGTGATCTCCAGGGACTCGGCCAACCGACTACTTTCAGCCGCACAGGCAGACGACTTCCGGTAGTCGCCGGGTACGGTCAGAATCCCCTTGGAACTAGGCATTTTGATCTTGAGGTAGGCGTAGTGGGGGACCGCCATGAACTTGGCCAGGGCGGGTTGGCCAAGTAACGCATGGTATGGGCTCTCGAGATCCACCACCTCAAACCAAACTGACTCTCGGCGGAAGTGATCTTTGTCTCCAAAGAGGACGTCAATCAGGATCTTGCTGATTGGTGAGCAGGAAAGGCTAGGAACAATGCCGTGGAATACAGTCCGGCTGTTCTGAAGCTGTCTTTGCTTGATTCCCAACTTCTCCATGGTGTCCTTGTACAGGATGTTGATGTTGCTGCCTCCGTCTAGCAGAACTCGCGAGAAACGAGCAGCTCGTCTATCCATGGCAAAGGTGGCATCCAAGACCAAGGCATAAGAGTCCGGACTCGGCATCACCTCTGGGTGATCAGCTCTGCTCCAGCTGATAGGCTTCTCGGACCAGTGCATGAATTATGGTGTCTCTGATGCTACTGCATTCACCTCTTGCTGCTGCAGCCGCCTGCTGCGTCGATCATCGGCCACGCTGGTAAATACCATGTAGGCTCCGTGCTCTTCGGGGTACTCATCTTGTACTGCGCCGACTGGCCTGACAGTCGGCTGCTGGGGCGGAGGCTGCTGCCTAGTAGGCGGGGGAGGCAGGAGGCCGTCTCCTTTGGCGATCCTAGTGAGCCAGTGGCACTTCCGGGTGGTGTGGTTCGACGGCTTCGCGCCGCTGTGGAACTTGCAAGGACCATCCAGAGTCTACTCGTATGAGAAGGCCAGCAACCAGTTGGGCTTGCCGCCTTTTTGTCGCTTGAGTGGAGGCTGCCCATCCGGCTGCTGGTCTTCGACTGTCGCCACCTGCCGGCTGCTGGAAGCCGGCTGCGGGGCCTTGCGCTTGTGGTCGCTCTGCTGTTGTCGCCGACTGACGTCTCCAGCCGGAGTTCTAGGAGCCTGAGGGGCCACTTTGCCAGTCGCACTAACTTGAATCTCCGCCTTCATGGAGGAGTCGGTCGTGGCATACTTGTCTGCTATGATCAGCAGCTCATCGAGGGTTTCTGGCTCATCGCAAAGGAGCTTGTGCTTGAGGAGGGTGCCTTCTCTGCACCCGGTGGTTAAGTACTCGATAGCCTGCACCTCGTGCACGCCCTCACAGGAGTTCCGAAGCTCGGCCCAACGCGTGAGGTAGTCGCGAGTCGACTCGTTGGGGCCTTGCACGCACAAGGAAAGCTGACGAGGCTTGGGAGGACGCTTGTACGTGCTTGTGAAGTTGCAGATGAATGCATCAGCGAAATTGACCCAGCTGTTGATGCTACGGGGCTTCAGGCTGTTCAGCCATGTCCGGGCCGTGCCCTGGAGCATGAGCGGAACGTATTTTACGGCAACACGCTTGTTTCCGTTCGCTATGTTGACGGCCATGGAGTAGTCAACCAGCCAGTCCTCCGGCTTCACGGAGCCGGTGTACTTGGGCGTGTCTCTTGGGAGCATGAACCCTTTGGGAAAGGACTCGTCTCGAATGCGGGGCCCGAAACAAGGCGGACCCAACTCGTCTTCTTCTTCCAGCGCCAGGGATCGGTGAAGTCGATCGATCCGGTGGCGGGCGTCATTTTCTCCAACTCCTTCTCGGCGGTCAAGGTGGTTGCCGAGAGTCGGATGGTCAACAGGCGGCGGGGAGACTCGCCTTTCCTTGCGAGGAGGAGGAGGCGGACAGTCGTCCTGTCGTTCCACTGCTCTTGGGCGGCCGTCTTGGTCGCGCTCTATGGTAACGCGAGTCCGACTACGGCTGACAACTGGATCCTTGTCTTTCCTTCTGCGGGCGCCGCCAGTCGGCGTCCGGGACGTCGCGCCTTGGTCTCGGCATGGAGGCGGGTCGTCATTTTGTCGCTACGGCGCCTCTGTGCGGCAACCGGCCTCATTCTGCGCGACAGCCACGTCGAGGAGCCGCTAGACTCGCTCCGTCATCAGGCGACATTCTTCACCCTCGAAGTTGTCCAGCTCGTCCGCCGCCGCCTGGGCGGCTCGAATGTTCTCCGCAGGCGTGGCGTATATAGGGCGATTTGCCCCGAACAGGTTGGCGATGGCCACGCCGCGCTGCTGGACCGCGCCTAGGCGGCTGGGCCCAGCAGGAGCTGGCGATCAACCTACAACGCGATCCATCTCACGCTGGTAGGCTTCTGACAAGCGTCTCATGCTAGCCAGCTTCTTCGCGCCTTCGACGAGCTGAAGGCGGCGCGCCTCCAGCGTCTCTGTGTCAGCGTCTTCCGGAATGGGCGCTGTCGATGTCAAAACTGGCGGATCTCGGGTAGGGGGTCCCGAACTGTGCGTCTAGGCCGGATGGTAACAGGAGACAAGGGACACGAAGTTTTACCCAGGTTCAGGCCCTCTCGATGGAGGTAAAACCCTACGTCCTGCTTGATTAATATTGATGATATGGGTAGTACAAGAGTGGATCTACCACGAGATCAAGGAGGCTAAACCCTAGAAGCTAGCCTATGGTATGATTGTTGATGTGTACATTGTCCTACGGACTAAAATCCTCCGGTTTATATAGACACCGAAGAGGGTTAGGGTTACACAAAGTCGGTTACAATGGTAGGAGATCTTCATATCCGTATCGCCAAGCTTGCCTTCCACGCCAAGGAAAGTCCCTTCCGGACACGGGACGGAGTCTTCAATCTTGCATCTTCATAGTCTAGGAGTCCGGCTGAAGGTATAGTCCAGCTATCCGAACACCCCCTAATCCAGGACTCCCTCAGTAGCCCCCGAACCAGGCTTCAATGACAATGAGTCCGGCGCGCAGATTGTCTTCGGCATTGCAAGGCGGGTTCTCCTCCAAATTCCGTGTACCTGTCGAATAAAGTTCGGTTTCTTGTAGATGTTTGCGCTCCTTGGCTTCTACGCCCAATAATGGCCGCTTCCCACGTGTCAAACAAATATGAAAAGTCTGAGTGTTTTTACATTCACACCCCTAGCCGCGTAAATGAGTTGCCCTATTTAAGGGGACGAGGATTTAGATCCAATCAACACCTTCTCCCCTCCGCGAGTGTTCATCAGAGCGCATCCAACAAAGGTCCATTCCACCATGGCCAGCCATAGCAACTCCTCCCCTCGCCCTTCCAGCCCTAAGCCTGGATATTGGGAGAGATGTTCCATCCCGCATAGCGAGCTAGTGACGCTCCAGACCAAGGGATTTCTCCCCCCGACCTATATGGTCCTGGTTTGAGCCGGTCTTGCCGTCTACAACGGCGGAGAGCAAGCAGAGAATGCCCCTAATCCCTCCAAAGGAGAGCGGGTGTGCCTCGTCCCTTACTTGATAAGGGGGCTCGGATTTCTAATCCATCCATTTCTCCGGGGGCTGCTGGAGTTCTACGGCCTCCAGCCACATCATCTCATGCCTGCCTCAGTATTGCATATCGCGGGCTTTGTAGCCCTCTGCGAGTTGTTCTTGGGTGTTGAAGCTCATTTCGGACTATGGAAGGAGCTATTTTGCCTCGTGCCCCGTTCCAAGAAGGGGTCAATGTATCAAGTGGGCGGAGCCGAAGTGTGGTGCATCGCCGGGACCGGATATCTGTCCAGAACCCCAAAGAAGGCGTCCGAAGACTGGCCCTCGGAATGGTTTTATATAGAAGATGTCCCGCTGCCGAATCCTGTCCGGATTGGCCTCCCTGAATTCAATAGTGCTCCCTTAAAGAAGCGCCTTAGCTGGCGCCCACGGAGCCCTCAGAGGAGAGGTGACAGGGACATCCTTTACCTGATGGGCCGAATAAGATTGTTAGTCCATTCCGGACTAACCATGATCGGGTTATGGCCGAATGCATTATGCGGGGGGTACAGCCACTAAAGTATAGAAGCCACCCCATGTGGGACTTCAACGGGGAGGACGACGCCATCCGCTACGGCCGTAAGGGGCTGGATTCAGCTGCTGCTCTACTAAAGATCTTGTCCACTTTGTATAAGGGAGAAGAGGAGGAATTTCTCCGCGTCAACCCTCAGGGTGGATTCTCCATGCACAATCCCCCAAGCTGGGTAAGTGGCCGGATTTACTTGTCCATCCGTTTTGTATTCCCATTGTTAAATATTTGGTCTGTCGACTTCAACGCAGGAACTACGCCGGGATATTAAGGAAATAAGCAGCCCTCCTCCACAACCCGAGGACCCAGGACGGTCCCTCGACCCGGCCTCTCAAGAGGATCCGGACATATCTGTGGAGCTGATTAATGGAGTGTTCCATCAATTGAGCAAGGACAACGCCTTGGTTGCCATTACGACCGATTACCCAGGGCTAATCCTGATGCCCCAGGTACCTGAGATCGAAGTCCCAGTACCCCGAATAAGTGTCTGCCCACTCGTGTTCAGTTTCCTGATTGCAATCGAACTTTGCAGGGGAGGTTTTTAAGGCGGAAGGCCAAACCTGCGGCGACAAGCCAACGAGGGGCCGTAGGGCCCCGCGGGAAGAAAAGAAGTGCAGTCCAGACCGAGGCGTCAGCACAAAGGTATGGCGCCCCCCCCCCCCCTTATCCCAAGTGTTATACCTTCGAGGCATATTGACACTTGCGCTCTTTTCAGGATAAAGAGACCTTGCCGGACTATATCCGGAGAGGCTGCCAATTGCGTCTCCACCAGCCAGGCTCCAAAGCCTGGTCCGGAGGCGGAGGCGAACGCAAGGCACATGCCAGACGCTCCTCCGACGGAGGATGTGGGTTGTCTGCCACCAACTCTGAGGTGGAGAGTTCCATGAACCACAGGCGTCGCCGGACAATTCTTCGCGACGCTTGTTTCTCCCAAGGGGCGTTAGATGCCTTCAACTCGGGAGATGCGTACCTCCGTGCCGCTCAAAATGGTCTAGCCAGAGCCACGGAGCAGTATGTAAAAGACATACGGGTAAGAAAATTCTGGTAATTATATGTATATACTGGTAGCCCCCGAGACTTGGAATAGTTAGAATAACTGTTTTAAGGATCATTTGTTATGCAGGTTCTTACAGAAAAGAATTCCCTACTGTCCAAGGAGCTGGCAGAGTGCAAAGCCCAACTTGAGGCCGCACTAGTCGCGGCAGGGGAGCCTAAGGAGACCCCCTCTGGTAATATACACTTCGAAAGATAAGTATTTTGCGAAGCAAGGCATTGGTGCGAATCTGACAAATGAAAGTGCAGATGGTGCCGGATTGAATCCGGAAAGGCAACACCTCCTACGCCAGCTAAAGGCTGGTGAGAAGGTGCTGACAAAGGTGAGGTGGGAGAAGAACGATCTCCAAGATGCCAACACCAAGCTGGGCGTCGAGCTAAAAGATGTTCGTGCTTAGCTGTCAGACTCCATGAAGGAGAATCAGCGGCTTCGGCGCGACATATTTAGTAAGTGCTTGAACGAACCTTTGAAAGAAAGTTCGGCGGGGAAGTCGACTAACAGAGCAATGTCTGTAGGTGTGCTAACAGGTCGTCCTGCAGAGGAGATGCCCGGTTCTACGGGTGACCTTCTTCCCGAGCTCTCGCAACTACTCGATCGAGTTCGGCAGGCGATGCAAGGCGTCGCCCAGGCCCTGTGGCCATCCGCCTCCATGCCCGAAGGTCTTGGAGAACTTGCGGAGAAGCTAAAGGGAGCACGGCGGCGCTTCTGATTGTGGAAGATATCAGCCTGCCGTCAAGGCGCTAGGGAGGCCTGGGCCATGGTGAAGACGCGGTACACAAAGGATGACCCCAACCACATGGCCGAGGTCGGTCCTGTAGGGCCTGATGGGAAGGAGATCCCTGTAAGCTTAGTATATGGCCAAGTAGAGTTGGCCGCAAAGTATTCCCAGCAAGACTGTAAATTAGACAGCCTGTTAGATGGTATTGAAGAGGAATACAATCAGTCAAAATGACTATGTACTTTAATTGACATTTATAATGCCTTCTAGCCGGATTGTAGATCATTTGTCATGGCCGACCTTTTAGCTTCAGCCTCGGGACCTGACGGTCCGGAGTGTGTCCGAATTCCCATGCGGTTATATAGGAACCGGGGAATGCATGGAGACCAGGCGTAGGGGTCATTAGGGCTTGAACAGACAAGTGCCCGACTAGTTATGTTATATTACATGGTTAATAAGAAACATCTTCCAGGGAGAATAGTTCCGTTAGGGGTTCCTTTCCCTGGGAGGCATGCCCTAAGGTGCATGTCCATGCTGCGAAAAGAAACGCGGGAAAAACATCTGGGGGCGTATAGATAAAAATAAAAAAGATCATCTTTAGTTCACCGACCGAATATTCCCTTAAGAACGCTAGCTTTCGGCTTCACCCAGTCTGAGGTACACGTCCGGCTGACCCAGCAGTAAAAATCGCAGAGGTGCTCCCTTTACCACCTAGCCGAACAATCGGGAACGTAGGGGTAAGCACAGGAGCCAGGCAGCCCAGCTTGGCCAAAACTTAAGTCATATCGATGCATATAATGGTGAATAAAAGGTACATGCGGAAGTGTGACACATGTGTTGGGCATGAAGCCCGTATGAATAAGCTTCTGTTTAAAGAAGCCCCCAGGTTTAATGAGCGCAGATAGCGCGTCACTTTATGAGCCTTTAGAGGCTATAAGAGAGAGAGAGAGAAGAAGAAGAGAAATATAAGACATAAAATATATAAAAAATGGACAGAGGAAGGAGACGAACACAGAGTCCGGCGCTAGGCATAGAATCTTCGGAGACGGGCTGCGTTCCATGGGTTTGGCTTGAGTCGGTTATCCGATGCATCCCGTAGGCGGTACGCTCCACCAGTCAGGACTTGGTCAATTATGAAGGGACCTTCCCACTTGGGCTTGAGTTTTCCCTTTTTCTTGTCCGGTAGTCGTAGAACTAATTCGCCAACATTGTAATTTTTGGCCCGTACTTCTCTGCTTTGGTATCTTCAAGCCTGCTGTTGATAGAATGTGGAACGGGCCTTTGCCACGTCACACTCCTCCTCCAATGCGTCCAAGCTATTCTGCCGATCGAGCTCGGCTTCTCTTTCTTCGTACATGTGCACTCGAGGTGAGTCATGAATTATATCGCAAGGCAAAACTGCCTCTATGCCGTACACCATAAAGAATGGTGTGTATCCGGTGGTGCGATTCGGTGTGGTCCGTAGTCCCCAGAGTATGGAGTCGAGCTCCTCTACCCAGTGCGTGTTAGATTCCTTGAGGGACCGCACTAATCTGGGTTTGATGCTGCTCATGATAAGACCATTTGCACGTTCGACCTGGCTGTTAGTTTGTGGGTGATAGACGGAAGCATAATCGAGCTTGATGCCCATGTTTTTGCACCAGAGTTTTACCTCGTCGGCCGTGAAGTTCGTGCCGTTGTTAGTGATGATGCTGTGGGGGACGCCATAAGGGTGTACAACCCCGGATATAAAGTCTATCACCGGTCCGGATTCGGCCGTCTTAACAGGCTTGGCTTCTATCCATTTGGTGAACTTATCCACCATGACCAGTAAGTATTTTTGCTTGTGGGTTCCGCCTTTAAGGGGTCCAACCATGTCAAGCCCCCAGACCGTGAAGGGCCAAGTAATGGGGATAGTTTGGAGGGCGGTGGGTGGCATATGGCTTTGGTTTGCAAAGAGCTGGCAAGCGGTGCATCGTTGGACTAAGTCCTGAGTGTCTGCCCAGGCCATCGGCCAATAAAAGCCTGTACGAAAGGACTTGCTTACAAGGGACCGGGCTGCAGCATGATGACCGCCGAGTCCGGCATGAATTTCAGCCAGGAGGTTCCGCCCCTCCTCTTCGGAGATGCACCTTTGAAGGACTCCGGTAGTGCTTTTCTTATAAAGCTCTCCCTCGTGTACTCTCTAGGCTTTGGATCGCGCACTATGCAGCGTGCCTCATTTTGGTCCTCGGGGACTTCCTGCCTAGTAAGGTAGGCGAGGAATGGTTCTGTCCACGAGGCGATGACGGCCATTATTACGTGGGCTGAAGGTGTTATTTCATTGGTAGAGCCTCCAATTGTGTCAGAGTGTTCGGTGTCGGGCAGTGCGGTTGGGTCCGGGATGTTATTGTTTGGCTCCCCCTCCCATACTACGGATGGCTTGAACAGCCTTTCCAAGAAGATGTTGGGGGGGCTACATCGCGTTTTGCACCGATGCGTGCCAGGACATCTGCCGCCAGATTATTTTCCCGGGCTATATGGTGAAATTCAAGCCCCTCGAACCGATCTGACATTTTTAGGACGGTGTTGCGGTAAGCTGCCATTTTTGGATCCTTGGAATCGAAGTCTCCATTGATTTGGGATATTGCGAGGTTCGAGTCCCCGCGCACCTCTAGGCGTTGGATGCCCATGGATACTGCCATCCGGAGACCATGTAAAAGGCCCTCATATTCGGCTGCATTGTTGGAGTCCGTGTACATAATCTGTAGTACGTATTGAACTGTGTCTCCTATGGGGGACGTCAAAACGACGCCAGCCCCCAGTCCGTCCAACATCTTGGAGCCGTCGAAATGCATGATCCAATTTGAATATGTGCCATATTCTTTAGGGAGTTCGGCCTCCGTCCATTCTGCGACGAAGTCGGCCAAGACTTGCGACTTGATGGCTCGTCGTGGCTTATAAGTTATGTCGAACGGGAGGAGCTCAATGGCCCATTTTGCAATCCAGCCCGTTGCGTCACGATTGTTTATAATATCGTTAAGTGGTACTTTCGAGGCTACTGTTATTGAACACTCTTGAAAGTAGTGTCGTAGCTTCCAGGATGCCATGAATACCGCGTACGCAATCTTTTGATAATGCAAGTACCGTGATTTGCAGGGAGTGAGGACGGTGGACACATAATAGACCGGCTTTTGAAGGGGGAATTTGTGTCCGTCCGCTTCTCGTTCGACGACGAGCACTGCGCTTACAACCTGATGTGTTGCTCCAATGTATAATAGCATTGGTTCGCCAATGTTTGGTGCGGCCAGGACTGGGTTTGTTGCCAGTATGGCTTTTATTTCGTCGAGTCCGGCCGTGGCTGCATCCGTCCATTTGAAGTGTTCGGTGCGCCGAAGGAGGCGGTAAAGGGGAAGGGCATTTTCTCCCAAACGGGAGATAAAGCGGCTTAGAGCCACCACGCATCCGGTTAACTTTTGTATTTGTTTGAGGTCCTTTGGGATATCCAGTTGCGACAGAGCTCGGATCTTGGCTGGATTTGCTTCAATTCCTCTACCGGATACAATGAAGCCCAAGAGCTTTCCGGCTAGAACGCCGAAAACGCATTTTTTCGGGTTGAGCTTGATGTCGTATGTTCGGAGGTTATCAAATGTGAGCCTCAAGTCGTCTACTAGAGATCCAACATGTCTTGTTTTGACGACCACATCATCTACATATGCCTCCACTTTTTTGCAGATCTGGCGTGCCAGACATGTCTGAATCATGCGCTGATATGTTGTGCCAGCGTTTTTGAGCCCGAAGGTCATCGTGTTGAAGCAGAATGGCCCGTATGGTGTGATAAATGCGGTTGCGGATTGGTCTGGTTTTGCCATCTTGATTTGATGGTAGCCAGAATATGCGTTGAGGAAACACAACGAATCGTGTCCTGCGGTAGCGTTGATAATTTGATCGATGCGAGGGAGGGGGAAGGGATCCTTTGGGCAAGCCTTATTAAGGTCTTTAAAATCAACACACAGGCGCTAGGATTTGTCCTTCTTTGGTACCATCACCAGGTTTGCTAGCCAGTCCGGATGTTTTATATCTCTGATGAATCCGGCCTCCAAGAGCTTTGCTAGCTCCTCTCCCATGGCCTGTCTCTTAGGTTCGGAAAAACGCCGAAGAGCCTGTTTGACAGGTTTGAATCTTGCTTGGATATTTAAGCTGTGCTCGGCCAGCCTGCGTGGGATTCCTGGCATGTCTGAAGGGTGCCAGGCGAAAATGTCCTAGTTCTCTCGTAGGAACTCTCGCAATGCGGCGTCGACATCAGGGTTTAACTGCACCCCGATGGAAGCTGTTTTATTGGGGTCCGTTGGATGGACTTGGAATTTGACTATTTCGTCCGCCGGTTTAAAGGAGGTGGACTTGGATCTTTTGTCGAGTACCACATCGTCCCTATTCACCATAGAGCGCAGCGCAGTCAGCTCCTTAGCCGCTAGGGCTTCGGATAGTGCCTCGAGGGCCAGTGCGGCTGTCTTGTTTTCGGCGCGGAGTGCTATGTCCGGATCACTAGCGAGAGTGATGATCCCGTTAGGCCCATGCATCTTGAGCTTCATGTACTCGTAATGGGGTATTGCTTGGAAGATTGTAAACGCTTCCCACCCTAGCAGAGCGTGACAACCGCTGCTGAACGGAGCCACCTGGAACGTGACCTCTTCGGACCTATAATTATCCGGCGTGCCGAACACCACATCTAGTGTGATTTTTCCTGTACAGCGCGCTTCCCGACTAGGGATTATTCCTCTAAAGGTTGTGTTGCTTCGCTCAATGCGGTTCCAGTCTATTTCCATTTTTTGAAGGGTCTCCTCATAAATGAGGTTCAATCCGCTACCGCCGTCCATGAGTACCTTGGTAAGACAAAAGCCGTCCACTATTGGACTGAGGACCAATGCGGCTGGTGCTCGGGCTGTTCGAAATTTAGGTTCATCACTAGCGTTAAAGGTAATTGCCGTTTCACTCCATGGGTTTATTGTTGCTACTTGGTAGACTTCAGCAAGGCTGCGGAGTGTCCTTTTTCGCATATTATTTGATGTGAATGTCTTGAAGACTGTTCATACCGTATTGGTGTCTTTGGGGTGGCTTTCTATGGCCTCTGGAATTAGGAGATTTTCGCCAATTTTGGCCACCTGCCGGAGTATCCAACATGCTCTGAGGCTGTGAGTTGGTGCAGCGTCCTCTGTACTGTGAATTTTACAGGGTCCATTAAGCCGTCCTTCCAGTACGGTTCCATGCCCTGTAGAGGGTTTTTGATTTTTAGTGCTTGACATGGGTGACTGGTGATGATGCACCCTTTTATTTCGGACTGGGTTTGTATTCAGGACCGGATTGTCCTAAAATTTTATTTCGGTTTTCCAGGCGCTTTCCATCGCACAGTACTTTCGTACAATGGACGCCAAGTCAGCGAAGCGTGTAATATCACGGCGACTTATGGCGTTGAGTATTCCCTTGTCCGTGGAATTATTGCAGAAGATTGAGATTGCGTCTTCCTCGCGGCAGTCCCTTAGCCTGTTCTTAACCAGGAGGAATCTGGCCCAGTAACGATGTACTGTTTCATCGGGTTCTTGCCTGATTTTGGATAGATTGCTTATGTTGGGGTGGGTGGGTGGAATTAAATCCGAAGCCTCACCCCATCTAAGGCTCAGAGGCCGAGGAATTTCCGAACTCGAAAATTTGGATTCCTGGATGTTGTCTAATGAATCCAGCCCGTCGCCTGACTCTAAGTTCAGGTCTTGAGTGATATCCTCCCCTCCGGGGGTATCCGGCTTGGAGGGATCGGGAATCCGGACGTAGCGAGTCCTTAAGATAGATGAAGGGTCGCTGCACTGTCCCTCTACCACGGCAACGTGATGGGTGACTTGGGGAGAGTTAATCTCTCTCAGGTCGGTTTTAGGCCCAATCTGGTCATAATCCGTAGCGACTCCCAGGGCGGCGAAGCGATCCAAGAGCTCATTTATGGAGGATAGCTCCATTGGATCTAACTGCTCGGCGAGTTCTGAGCTGACATGAAGATTGTTTCCGATGGCTCGAGAGGTCATCGTCGGCGCAGAAGCCGAACAGGCGGTCATAAGAAAACCACCTAGCCAGAGGGTTTGGCCGACAGCCAAAGCTCCCTTAGCAACGGTGCCGTCTTTAAAGACGGGGCGAGGCATCCTTCCTGATGGCGACGACACAGAGGAAATCTCAATGAAAGAACCAATGTCGGTGTCAAAACCGGCGGATCTCGGGTAGGGGGTCCTGAACTGTGCGTCTAGGCCGGATGGTAACAGGAGACAAGGGACACGAAGTTTTACCCAGGTTCGGGCCCTCTCGATGGAGGTAAAACCCTACATCCTGCTTGATTAATATTGATGATATGGGTAGTACAAGAATAGATCTACCACGAGATCGAGGAGGATAAACCCTAGAAGCTAGCCTATGGTATGATTGTTGATGTGTACGTTGTCCTACAGACTAAAACCCTCCGGTTTATATAGACATCGGAGAGGGTTAGGGTTACAAAAAGTCGGTTACAATGGTAGGAGATCTTCATATCCGTATCGCCAAGCTTGCCTTCCACGCCAAGGAAAGTCCCTTCTGGACACGGGACGGAGTCTTCAATCTTGCATCTTCATAGTCCAGGAGTCCGGCTGAAGGTATAGTCCAGCTATCCGAACACCTCCTAATCCAGGACGCCCTCAGGCGCGGTCAGGTCTTGCAGTGCCGCGCCAAGTGGGTCATGCGCTCCTCCGCCGGGATGCTCGTCATGACTGATGACGAGCACCTCTATGATGGTGCTTTCGTCGCTCTCCGCGCAAGGGAGCGGCTCGTCGTAGATCACCACGTTGGTGGGGAACGCGTCGAGTGATGCGGTGTCGGAGTCGACCAACATCGGGTCGGTGGAGCCTATAGACTCCAAGTCCACAGCAGGCTCGCCGGCGACGTGGAGTTGGTCAAGGAGGCCCGCGAGGAGGCTCTCGTGGCCTCCCATGCCTGCGTCGGGTGCAGGCTCGTCGGAGAGGCGAACCTCGCCGACAAGATCGGCGAGGCAGCTGGTTGCGCAGGCGATCTCAGCGCCATGCAGTGCGTCGATGCAAACTCCGTCTGGCGTGTCGGGCTGGCTGCGCTCGCCAGGGAGAAAAAGGGTTCCCGTCCAGAGCAGGTCTCCGGACGATGGTGCTCCACGCCCCAAGGTGGGCGCCAAATGTCAGGGGTTGGGTGCGACATATGCCAAAGGATGGCTTATCATGGTGGGAGCGAGTAGAACATCGCCGGTGCCTGGAAACGGGATAAGGCGAAGGCATGCACACCGACGAATCTTACCCATCTTCGGGGCTCTCCGTGGAGATAACACCCCTACTGCTGCTCTGCGGGGTCTCCGCATGATCACTATGGCAAAGTGTGTACACGGTTGCTCCTTGAGCTGTTTCCTAGAGGTAGGAGAAGGCTAGGCTAGCTCTCTCCTTCCTCTATGATCTGGTCTAGTGCTAATGGATCCCAACCCTTTGCATGGGTGCCCTGGGGGTTTATATAGGCCTACCCCCCATGGGTACAATGGTAATCCGGCTGGGTGCAGGCCCAGCTGTCAGTCTCTCTTGTCGTCGTCTTATTCGCCGACTACTGGGGCCCGCCAACTGGCTTGGTACAGAGCCAACAGGCCGCGTCCGTCGCGGGCGGGTCTTGCCGGCTGTAGATTACTGTAGTCGTGCCTCTAATGACGCGGGCTCGGTCATGGGGTCATGGCGACAACTCCGTCGTCTAGCGGGCGATCACTGTGGCCACTCCCTGTCGCGCCTGGTTAATGGCGCGTGGGGCCCGTGGGAGGGGCCGGCCGACTCCCAACTGGGCCGACTGGTGGATCTCTCGCCGTCTTCCATACACCCGCCGACTGGTGGGACCCATCGTCCCTGGGTCGTACCGGTAGGCCGTCATGGGCACAGGACTCCGCCCACTGGGGCTGACGTCAGGGCCGGCATAGCAACAGTGTCGCGCCGGGTGGAGATCTCCGCAGGTACGGCGTATTGTGGCCACGCCTGCCCTTGGGAAAGGGTGGGAGTGGACCTTACTGTGGCCACTCCCCATCTCGTCCCTCTTTATGAGGGCATGGGGGTTGTTGGCGTCGCGGGCCGACTCCCCATGGTCGGCTTCTCTGGAAGTCGCCAGTCAGGAGTCGGCTCATCCTGAAGTCGTCCTCGGGACTCGGCCGCGAGTGGGCAGTCGGCTGCCTCGCAACCGACTCTCAGAAGGCGGCTCTTCGTCCTGGGGTCTTGACGGGTGCAGCCTACCCCGATGTCTTGAAAGGTTCTGGGCCTGGGTTAGCCTACCCGTGGCCCATTACTTTGACATAAAGTAAAAATAGTATTTTTCTGTCTGTTTCCTGACTTATCCATGCAATATAAAAATATCCCGAAAATAAAAGTCCTTAGAATGCCATGCCAATTTAATATGATTTTTTTGGGAATATTTGAGGATTTACTGTGCAAAAATTACCGCGGGAGGAGCTGCCACCTGGCCATGAGGGTGGTGGGTGCCCCCCCCCCCCCTCTAGGGCGCACCCCCTGCCTCGTGGGCCCATGGTGGCCCTCCTCCACTTATCCTAGCACCCATCTTCTTCCTCTATCTCACACAAACCCAAAAAACCAACTCAAGCACGAGTTCCAGCCACTTTTGCTGTGATTTTCGATCTCCTTGCTCAAAGCACCTCTCGCAAAACTGCTTGGGGAGATTGTTCCTTGGTATGTGACTCCTCCATTGGTCCAATTAGTTTTTGTTCTAGTGCTTTATTCTTTGCAAATTTGTGCTGCATAGGTGACCATGTTCTTGAGCTTGCACGTCAAATTTATATGGTTCCAAGTAGTTCTAATGCTTGATATAGGCTCTGGGCACTTGTAGGAGTAGTTGCTATCAATATTATTGAAGTTCGTTTACTTTTGTTTGAAGTTACTAAAAATTTCAGATTATTTCAAAAAAATAATGAGGAGATTTTTGAGGGGCTCATCGAGCCAAAGCTCGAAGGAAAAGGCACCGAAGCCTAAGTATAATTTACCGCGCACCACGGAGATTCGGGCGTGTGAATGGCCTTCTGAAGATTTCTTGAGAGCAGCCGGTATCTATGAAGATTTTCATGAATTGGCTCACAATGCAGGCCTCACCGCTTTCCTCCACGACCAATGCGATTAGTATCTCTTACTCACAAATACTTTTGTGCAAAACTTTCATTCTAGGAACTCACCACCTATGGTGGAGTTTCATTTATATGATGAGCATAAGGAGATGTCATTTTATGATATCTGTCGGATTTGTTTAGTCCCTTTTGAGGGCAAGACATAAGAACCACATTATGATGATGTGGATGGGTTTATTGATACTATCACTGTAGGAGAAACTAGGAAGGTTTCTGATGCACGAATCACTAGCATACATTTTCCTGTTTTACGTTACTCTGCATTATTTGCTTGTCGTTGTTTAATTGGACGCGGAAACTGTGGAAACCTTAGCATCCCTGATATAATTATTCTGCACCATGGTTTATACAGTGATAACACTTTTAGTATGGGCGGTATTATTGCTAGACGGTTAAGTATGAACCGTACTAAGGGTCCCATCTTTGGAGGCGTCTATGACACACGCCTAGCTGCACATTTTAACATACCTATTAGGCATGCTGAGAAGGAAGAAAAGGTGCTGCCCCATGTTTATCTAGATCATAAAAGTATGGTGGCACACAATTTTATCGTTAAAAATAGGGCAGGAGAGCTTAAATATCAATTGTTCTTTAACAAACATCATCCTGAGACTATTATCCTGCCTGCTCCTTCCTTGTTTAATTTTGTAGGACCCTTCCTCGTTACGTGGGCTGCCATCCAAGCTTACAAGAATCCTGAACCAGCCCCGGAACAGGAACCACAAGATGAACCTCCACGACAATCTGTTTATTCTTGGGATCCAGAGATGACTGTCAGCCAGTGGCAGTCAGAGTCTTCTTCCTCATCACAGTACGACCCCAACAACTATTATTATGGATATCCGCCAGGCCAGCCGTGGCCATAGACCAACTTAGGCCAAAAGCCTAAGCTTGGGGGAGTACGTATTTCTCACCAACATTACATTTATGTTCACACACACTCATTGCTAGATGTCGGTGCTCATACTTTTTCACTGTAATATCCATGCTAGTTTATTTTCTTTTTCCTGCTTTCTTCTTGTGTGTTTGTTAAACCTTAAGAAAAACCAAAAAAATTAGTAGTAGTTTATTTTTCTGCTGTAGTAGTAATAATTAAAAGAAAACCCAAAATATTTCTCATTCTTCTTTTGCTTGTTGGGAGCTTTCCCGTGTAAATAGTTTTATTTCTTTTTTTATTTGGGGGTCAGTAGGAGAAGACCATAATTAAATTGTTGAAGTGGCTCTTATATGCATTATTGTTGATTTAACCAAGAGCCCCTATTGCCTTGTCTTCTCCTATTTATTGAATGCTCGCAGATTCCAGCTTAGTCCAATGCACGTACACTCTTATTATTATTCACATCGTCGGTCGTGCAAGTGAAAGGCAATTATGATGATATATGATGGACTGATTGAGATGAGAAAAGCTGGTATGAACTCGACCTCTTTTGTTTTTGTAAATATGATGAGTCCCTCGTTCTTGATTCAGCTTATTATGAATAAACATGTTTGCAATGACAATTAGAGATCATAGTTGCGTGTGCCATGCTTGATTAGCTATGAGTTATAATAGTTTACCTTGTGTGCCAACATGCTATTGAGATGATTATGATGTGGTATGATGAGGTGGTATCCTCCTTTGAATGATTTAAGTGACTTGACTTGGCACATGTTCACGCATGTAGTTGAAACAAATCAACATAGCCTTCACGATATTTATGTTCATGGTGGATTATATCCTACTCATGCTTGCATCCAATGTTTATTAATTTTAATGCATGTACATGGCTGTTGTCGCTCTCTAGTTGGTCGCTTCCCAGTCTTTTGCTAGCCTTCACTTGTACTAAGCATGAATACTGCTTGTGCATCCAATCCCTTAAACCCCAAAGTTATTCCAGATGAGTCCACTATACCTTCCTATATGCGGTATCTACCTGCCGTTCCAAGTAAATTTGTATGTGCCAAACTCTAAACCTTCAAATAATCATTCTGTTTTGTATGCTCGAATAGCTCATGTATCAACCAAGGTTGTCCTTATCTTCCATGTTAGGCGGGTTATTCTCAAGAGGAGTGGACTCCGCTCCTCACTCATGAGAAAATGGCTGGTCACCGGGATGTCCAATCCCATGCTTTATGCAAACTAAATCAAAATTAATTGCAAACAAAACTCCCCCTGGGACCTGATGTATGTTGGAGGCACTCGTTGTTTCGAGCAAGCCATGGATTGATGCTTGTTGGAGGAGGGGGAGTATAAACTTTACCATTCTGTTTGGGAACCGCCTATAATGTGTTTAGCATGGAAGATATCGCCATCTCTTAGTTGTTACATTGACAATGAAAGTATATCGCTCAAAATACAATTTATCTCTATTTCAAAACTGAGCTCTGGCACCTCTACAAATCCCTGCTTCCCTCTGCGAAGGGCCTATCCATTTACTTTTATGTTGAGTCGTCACCCTCTTATTAAAAAGCACTAGCTGGAGAGCACAGCTGTCATTTGCATTCATCACTATTAATTTATATTGGGTATGACTACGATTGGATCTCTTTTACCATGAATTACAATGGCTAGTCAGTCCTTGATCTTTAAAGGTGCTTTGCATTTATGTTTTGCGGTCTCAGAAAGGGCTAGCGAGATACCATCTTATTATATCATATTATGATTGTTTTGAGAAAGTGTCGTCATCCGAGATTTATTATTATGACTTGCTAGTTGATTATTCTATTGATATGAGTAATTACGAGACCTGAGAATTATTGCAAATATGGTTAGTTATGATCTATGCTGAAAACTTGAATGCTGGCTTGACATAGTTACAACAACAAGAGCAAACAGAGTTTGTAAAAGTTCTTCTTTCTTTCTTTCAGTTTGTCAACTGAATTGCTTGAGGACAAGCAATGGTTTAAGATTGGGGAAGTTGATACATCTCCGTCGTATCTACTTTTCCAAACACTTTTGCCCTTGTTTTGGACTCTAACTTGTATGATTTGAATGGAACTAACCCGGACTGACGCTGTTTTCAGCAGAATTGCCATGGTGTTGTTTTATGTGCAGAGAACAAATATTCTCGGAATGACCTGAAACTCCACGGAACATCTTAGAAAAAATAATAAAAAATCCTCGCCAAAGATGAAGACCAAGGGGCCCACACCCTTCTCATGAGGGTGGGGGGCGCCCCCCCTAGGGCGTGCCCCCTACCTCGTGGGCCCCCTGGATGCCCTCCGACGCCAACTCCAACTCTATATATTTGCTTTCGGGGAGAAAAAATCAGAGAGAAGAAATCATCGCGTTTTACGATACGGAGCCGCCGCGAAGCCCTAAAACCTCTCGGGAGGGCTGATCTGGAGTCTGTTCGGGGCTCCGGAGAGGGGGATTCGTTGTCGTCGTCATCATCAACCATCCTCCATCACCAATTTCATGATGCTCACCGCCGTGGGTGAGTAATTCCATCGTAGGCTTGCTGGACGGTGATGGGATGGATGGGATTTATCATGTAATAAAGTTAGTTTTGTTAGGGTTTGATCCCTAGTATCCATTATGTTCTGAGATTGATGTTGCTATGACTTTGCTATGCTTAATGCTTGTCACTAGGGCCCGAGTGCCATGATTTCAGATCTGAACCTATTATGTTTTCATGAATATATGTGAGTTCTTGATCCGATCTTGCAAGTCTATAGTCACCTACTATGCGTTACGAGCCGGCAACCCCGAAGTGACAATAATCGGGACCACTCCCGGTGATGACCATAGTTTGAGGAGTTCATGTATTCACTATGTGCTAATGCTTTGTTTCGGTTCTCTATTAAAAGGAGGCCTTAATATCCCTTAGTTTCCAATAGGACCCCGCTGCCACGGGAGGGTAGGACAAAAGATGTCATGCAAGTTCTTTTCCATAAGCACGTATGACTATATACGGAATACATGCCTACATTACATTGATGAATTGGAGCTAGTTCTGTGTCACCCTATGTTATGACTGTTACATGATGAACCGCATCCGGCATAATTATCCATCATTGATCCGGTGCCTACGAGTTTTCCATATACTGGTTTACGCTTATTTACTTCCCCGCTGCTACTGTTACACTCACTACAAAATACCAAAAACATTACTTTTGCTGCCTTTATTTTTGTTGCTGTTACCACCACTATCATATTACTTTGCTACTAAACACTTTGCTGCAGATACTAAGTTTCCAGGTGTGGTTGAATTGATAATTCAGTTGCTAATACTTGAGAATATTCTTTGGCTCCCCTTGTGTCGAATCAATAAATTTGGGTTGAATACTCTACCCTCGAAAGCTGTTGTGATCCCCTATACTTATGGGTTATCAGAGACGCATAAAACCCTAGTCTTGCTTTGATGTATATTTAGGTGTTCTTGTGTTCTTGAACTAGTTGTGGTGGCTCTCTAGTCCAAAAGATCCGAATCCCCCTCCAGTACACCTTGGGCCTCCTTTTATAGACAAAAAGGGGTCGCCACAGTGGCACACAGGAGGTGGAAAGATGTACTAGGGTAGAGTCTATCCCCTGGCATCGTCAGACAAATGCATTTAATGCGTTGCCGACGTGCCCCTCTTGCTTTATTGGGACGACAAAGAAGCTCGTCCCAGCTATCGTCGCCTCTCTTGGCTCCGATGCGCGTCCAAGCTGACGAGGCGTTGTAGCACCACGTTGGCTAGCTGCTGGGCTGGCGTGGTGGTGGAGCCTTCACGAAGATCTGCATGACAGCATGCAGGTGCTTGCTGAGTTGGTGTAGAGGCCATGCACTGCCATGCAGATGCTTGCCCAGCTGGTCGAGCTGGCAGCTGTATGGGAGTGACAGTGGAGTCTTGGCAAACGCGGGCCTGGCTGCGGCCCCGCAAGCGTCCTTGGCAAGGGTCTTGCCGAGGGCCCGGCAAGGGTCTCGTTGCGGCACCGCGGTTTTCCCCGGCAAGGATCTTGCCGGGGGTCTCGTGGATTTCCTTGGCAAGGATCTCGCCAAGGATCATCGTCTTCTAGTTCTCATCTGATCTTGTGTATCTATGATTTCTACAAATATCTGCATGCCACCACGGAGGTGCCTCCCGAGACTTGGTTCCAATGTGGTTGATGGTGTTGGAACCCCTTGGGCTCAAGGGTGGCGTGCTCTGCTGGCGTCAGGCAAGTTACCCCGGCAAGGATCTTGTCGAGGTTGCGGAAGCCACCCCGGCAAGGGTCTTGCCGGGGGAGTCCACCTCGCCCTCTTTCTCTCTTTGTGTCTCTGGTCTTGGCGTTGCTTTGGTCATCTCTTGCTCTGGCTTCCCTCCTCTGCCCTGCTTAGTGTGGCCTTGGGCGCGGCTCTGACTGCCCGTGCACAAGTAAAGGGGTGCAAAAGGAGAACCCCTACTTTTGTACACCGACAATCACCAAGGTAGAATTCTGTAGAACTGTGTAGTGTGCTTGAGACCAAGAATGCCCGTCCCTACATGTTATTGAGTCCGCTCGTAGCATGCCTTTTCCAGTCAGTTTCCCCTCATACCGCAATTGAGGGAGACCAATCTTCTTAAGGTCAGGAATGAAGTCAACACAAAACCTAATGACCTCCTCTGTTTGATGGCCCGTGGAGATGCTTCCTTCCGACCTAGCGCGATTACGAACATATTTCTTTAAGACTCCCATGAGCCTCTCGAAGGGGAACATATTGTGTAGAAATATAGGGCCCGGAATGACAATCTCGTCGACTAGATGAACTAGGATGTGCGTCATGATATTGAAGAAGGAAGGTAGGAACACCAGCTCGAAACTGACAAGAAATTGCACCAAATCACTCCTTAACCTTGGTAGGATTTCTGGATTGATCACCTTCTGAGAGATTGCATTGAGGAATGCACATAGCTTCACAATGGTTAATCGAACGTTTTCTAGTAGAAGCCACCTCAATGCAACCAGAAGCAGTTGCGTCATAATCACGTGGCAGTCATGAGACTTTAGGTTCTGGAACTTTTTCTTTGCCATATTTATTATTCCCATTATATTCGACGAGAAGCCATACGGGACCTTCATACTGAGCATGCATTCAAAGAAGATTTCCTTTTCTTCTTTGGTAAGAGCGTAGCTGGCAGGACCATCATACTGCTTTGGAGGCATGCCGTCTTTTTCATGCACACGTTGCTGGTCCTCCCGTGCCTCCGGTGTATCTTTTGTCTTCCCAAACACGCCCAAGAAGCCTAGCAGGTTCACACAAAGATTCTTCGTCACGCGCATCATGTCGATTGCAGAGCGGACCTCTAGGTCTTTCCAATAGGGTAGGTCCCAAAATATATATTTCTTCTTCCACATGGTTGCGCGTTGAAGGAAATATGCCCTAGAGGCAATAATAAAGTTGTTATTTATATTTCCTTATATCATGATAAATGTTTATTATTCATGCTAGAATTGTATTAACCGGAAACTTAGTATAGGTGTGAATACATAGACAAACAGAGTGTCCCTAGTATGCCTCTACTAGACTAGCTCGTTAATCAAAGATGGTTAAGTTTCCTAGCCATAGACATGCGTTGTCATTTGATGAGCGGGATCACATCATTAGAGAATGATGTGATGGATAAGACCCATCCGTTAGCTTAGCACTATGATCGTTTATTTTATTGCTATTGCTTTCTCCATAACTTATACATGTTCCTATGACTATGAGATTATGCAACTCCCGAATACTGGAGGAACACTTAGTGTGCTATCAAACGTCACAACGTAACTGGGTGATTATAAATATGCTCTACAGTTGTCTCCGATGGTGTTTGTTGAGTTGGCATAGATCGAGATTAGGATTTGTCACTCCAATTGTCGGAGAGGTATCTCTGGGCCCTCTCGGTAATGCACATCACTACAAGACTTGCAAGCAATGTGAATAATGAGTTAGTTGCGGGATGATGCATTACGAAATGAGTAAAGAGACTTGCCGGTAAAGAGATTGAACTAGGTATTGAGATACCGATGATCGAATCTCGGGCAAGTAACATATCGATGACAAAGGGAACAATGTATGTTGTTATGTCGTTTGACCGATAAAGATCTTCATAGAATATGTAGGAACCAATATGAGCATCCAGGTTCCACCATTGGTTATTGAGCGGAAGTGAGTCTCGGTCATGTCTACATAGTTCTCGAACCCATAGGGTCCGCACACTTAACGTTCGATGATGATCATTATTATGAGTTTATGTGTTTTGATGCACCGAAGGTTGTTCGGAGTCCCGGATGTGATCACGGACATGACGAGGAGTCTCGAAATGGTCGAGACATAAAGATTGATATATTGGATGATAATATTCGGACACCGGATGAGTTTCGGGGATCGCCGGATATATATCTGAGTGCCAGAAGGGTTATCAGAACCACCAGAGAAGTAATGGGCCTTATTGGGCCTAGGGGAGTGATACGTCTCCATCGTATCTACTTTACCAAACACTTTTGCCCTTGTTTTGGACTCTAACTTGCATGATTTGAATGGAACTAACCCGGACTGATGTTGTTTTCAGCAGAATTGCCATGGTGTTATTTTTGTGCAGAAATAAAAGTTCCTGGAATGACCTGAAAATCAACGGAGATTATTTTTGGAATATATAAAAAATACTGGAAGAATAATCCATGTTAGGGGGACCACACCCTGTCCGCGAGGGTGGGGGCGTGCCTACCCCCTGGGCATGCCCCCTGCCTCGTGGGCCCCCTGACGCTCCACCGACCTCAATTCCAACTACATATATTCGTGTTCAGGGACAAAAAAATCAGAGAGAAGGATTCATCGCGTTTTACGATGGAGCCGCCGCCAAGCCCTAATCTCTCTCGGGAGGGCTGATCTGGAGTCCGTTCGGGGCTTCGGAGAGGGGAATCCGTCGCCATCGTCATCATTAACCTTCCTCCATGATCAATTCCATGATGCTCACCACTGTGCGTGAGTAATTCCATCATAGGCTTGTTGGACGGTGATGGGTTGGATGAGATTTATCATGTAATCGAGTTAGTTTCGTTAGGGTTTTATCCCTAGTATCCACTATGTTCTGAGATTGATGTTGCTATGACTTTGCTATGCTTAATGCTTGTCACTAGGGCCCGAGTGCCATGATTTCAGATCTGAACCTACTATGTTTTCATGAATATATGTGAGTTCTTGATCCTATCTTGCAAGTCTATAGTCACCTACTATGTGTTATGATCCGGCAACCCCGAAGTGACAATAATCGGGACCACTCCCGGTGATGACCGTAGTTTGAGGAGTTCATGTATTCATTATGTGTTAATGCTTTGGTCCGGTACTCTATTAAAAGGAGGCCTTAATATCCCTTAGTTTCCAATAGGACCCTGCTGCCACGGGAGGGTAGGACAAAAGATGTCATGCAAGTTCTTTTCCATAAGCACGTATGACTATATTCAGAATACATGCCTACATTACATTGATGAATTGGAGCTAGTTTTGTGTCACCCTATGTTATAACTGTTGCATGAATAATCGCATCCGGCATAATTCTCCATCACCGATCCGATCCATTGCCTACGAGCTTTTCATATATTGTTCTTCGCTTATTTACTTTTCCATTGCTACTGTCACAATCACTACAAAACCCAAAAATATTACTTTTGCTACCATTACCACTACTATCATATTACTTTTCTACTAAATACTTTGTTGCAAATATTAAGTTTCCATGTGTGGTTGAATTGACAACTCAGCTGCTAATACTTGAGAATATTCTTTGGCTCCCCTTGTGTCGAGTCAATAAATTTGGGTTGAATACTCTACCCTCGAAAACTGTTGCGATGCCCTATACTTGTGGGTTATCAAGACCATTTTCTTGCGCCGTTGCCGTGGAGCATAGCACTATTCTTTAAGTCACCTGGGATTTATATCTGCTGGTCACTATGAGGAACTTGAAAGACAAAAGAACTAAGATTTTCCCCTCAACTACGAGGGGAGGTAAGGAACTACCATCTAGCTTTGTACTTGATTCACCTTCTATTATGAGTAAACTAGCGACACCTGCTGTTGTTATTGATTCTGATAGGTCACATGTTATTGATGATGCCACTTCTGCTTTGCATGATACTTATGATCAAACTACTTCTATGCTTGATAATACTGTGCCACTAGGTGAATTTCTTGGTGAACAACTGGCTAGGGTTAGAGAGAATGAAATTATTGAAACTGATAATATTGATGAAAGTGATGATGAAGATTCTCCCCTAGATATGAATTTCCTATTGTGCCTAAGGGTTATGTTATGGATGAAGAAACTGCTAGAGACTTTCTTGCCTGCAATGATAGAAGTGATCTTAAGAAATTATTAGCTAAGCCGAAAGAAAAATCTCTGAATGCTAGAATGAAATATGATCCTGCTTATGCTACTTCGCCTATCTTTATTACTGATAAGGATTATGATTTCTCAGTTGATTCTGAATCTGATCCTTTCTATGGCCATGAATCTGAAACTGTTGTGGCACATCTTACTAAATTAAATGATATAGCTACCCTGTTCACTAATGATGAGAAAACTCGCTACTATTATATCCTTAAATTATTTCCGTTCTCATTAAAGGGTGATGCTAAGATATGGTTTAATTCTCTTGATCCTGGTTGTGTGCGTAGTCCCCAGGATATGATTTACTACCTCTCTGCTAAATATTTCCCTGCTCATAAGAAACAAGCTACTTTAAGGGAAATATATAATTTTGTGCAAATTGAAGAAGAGAGTCTCCCACAAGCTTGGGGGAGAATTCTCCAATTACTTAATGCTTTGCCTGATCATCCTCTCAAGAAAAATGAAATACTTGATATCTTTTATAATGGACTAACCGATGCTTCCAGAGACCACCTGGATAGTTGTGCTGGTTGTGTTTTCAGGGAAAGAACGGTTGATCAAGCTGAAATTCTATTGAATAATATGTTGACCAATGAAAATAATTGGACACTTCCTGAACCAACTCCAAAGAAAAGGGGTATTCTATTTCTCAGCCCTGAAGATATGCAAGAGGCAAAGAAATCTATGAAAGAAAAAGGTATAAAAGCTGAAGATGTTAAGAATTTACCTCCTGTTGAAGAAATACATGGTCTTAATTCATCACCTATTGAAGAAACACACGGGATCGATAACCCGACACAGGTAGTAAAGGTAAACACTCTCTATAGATATGATGAAGGTGATATTCCTCGTAATAAGTCTGCTAGCCAATGCTTAGATGAGTTTGATAATTTTATTGTTAAACAAGAAAACTTTAATGCTTATGTTGGTAGACAATTGAAACATAATGCTTATATGATTGAACACTTGAGTGATTATATGGCTAGTGTTAAAGGTGAACTTAAACTTATTAGTAAACATGCTTCTATGGTTACCACTCAAGTAGAACAAGTGCTTAAAGCTCTGAATGATTTCCTCAATGAATTAAATAATAAGAAAAATGATAATGCTATTAGAGTTATGACTAGAGGAGGTAAAGTGACTCAGGAACCTTTGTATCCTGAGGGACACCCTAAGAGAATTGAGCAGGATTCTCACAGAAATAACGTTGATTCACCTAGTCCTTCTAAGAGGAAGAAAAAGAAAAATGATAGGACTTTGCATGCTTCTAGTGAACCTGTTGTAGACACACCTGAGAATTCTAATGATATTTCTATCTTTGATGCTGAAACACAATCTGGTAATGAACATGAATCTAGTGATAATGTTAATGATGATGTTCATGTTGATGCTCAACCTAGAAATAATAATGATGTAGAAATTGAACCCGTTGTTGATCTTGATAACCCACAATCAAACAATCAACGTTATGATAAGAGAGACTTTGTTGCTAGGAAGCACGGTAAAGAAAGAGAACCATTGTAACATCCCAAATTTTCAATTTGGAATGTTATACATTAGACCATCATTGCATATCATAATTTATTTGCTTTTGATTTTGATCCTAGAAATTCCACGCAACTCAAGGACCCACGGAGAGAGTTGGGGAATTCATTCTTTTCATATTTGAGTTTTCTCAAATTTTGAAGATAGGTTCATTTGATTTTAATTATTTTATCATCAATTATTTCTATTAAAAAATATGAGAGAGGGAATAAAATGAATTTCCCAAAATAAAGAAATATTGAGGATTTAATAATAAAATCAAATAAGATTTTATTTCAGAGTTTTTCGGTATTTTATTTGAATTTAGGAAAAATGTGCGTTTCTCAAAATTGCATTTAGGCCCCAAATAAATGTTCACCTTGTGCGGCTTGATTTTAGAAGCCCGGAAAAATTTATTTCGGGATTTTTGGAGTCCGTTTAGTATTTCTTTTATTTGTTTTTCTGTGTGGAATAACTAAAAAAACGTGAACCGACTTTGGGCCGTACCCGAGCGGGACTCCGCCCGGGGGCAGCCTTTAAATAGCCGCCGCCCCAGCCCACCAGAGCCGCCGCCAACCCTAACCCTAGTCTCTCCACGCGCCCGCCGCCGCCGCCGGAGCCGCCAGAGCCGCCGTCGACCCGCCTCCCGCGGTAAAAAAAGAATATAAAAAAAGAAAAAAAAGGGGTCGCGGTTATTTTTTTTTAGCTTCGGTTTTTTTAAATAGATCGGTTTTTCCGGTTTATTTATTTAGCGAGCGTTCGTCCGTTCGTTCGTTCTAGCGAACGTTCGTCGTTTTTCTTTTCCTCGGATTAAATCCGCGATTTTTCTGATCGCGATTCCTGATCCGATTTTCGTTTTAGTATAACTTTTCGCTCGTTAATCGGAATCAGGCGATTGAAGCGCCTGGAGTTTCGTCTCGAAACCCTCTGTCCGTTTAACCAACTTAAACAAGTTTTTGCCACTGTAAAAATTGCCCTAGATCCAGAATAGTAAACGAAGCCTGTTTTCTTTTGCCATTTGACTTTCGTTGCTTCGTTTGATTTGATTCTTTTTGCAAACCGGAGTTCTTAAGTTGAACTTTCTGGTTAGATCTCTTATTCGACTTTTACCTGTGCATTAGATGAATACTTATTGTATGCTTGTTTGTTTGTCTGCGATAGAATACCCGGAGTGCGCCGCCTGTTACTTCGAATCTCTGGGTTTCGCGGATCATCAGCAAGGCAAGTAACACTTTGATCATACCTCCTACTACCCAGTTTTATTGCATTAGATCAATCCTCAAACATTGCATGATTAGGATCTAATTAAATTGTGGGATGGGAAGTAGTTGAGGTAGTACCTATTACCTCTTGTATTATCAAACCTTTGGGAGTTACTTCTACGTTTGCCTATTATGCCATGCTATGCTAGTAGACGTGGATTGGGTGAGAGATATCCATGACAGATGTGAGTTTGTTAATTAATGGTTTATCTAAGGTGCCAACTTAAACACACATCTGGGTGGATTGAGGTACCTCGGTATTCCAGGATTGCCTGTTTTTTTATGGACTGCCACCCAGGCCCAAAGGGATCATGAGATTTTTCATACTAGAAACTTCCGTGTGCAGCCACAAGCTATTATGGGATCTAGCATAGTTGATTAAGTCGTGCGAACTCTTACAGGGTAGACTAGCAGATGTAGGGGAAAGTAGGTGTAACGGTCTATCCATCCATCGTAAGGTGCTAGCGCTTCTGAAAGACTATGTCTCGATCATCCGTCTTCTCAAACACCATGTAGTGCGAGAAACCAAACGGAGGCGATCGAGTCTTGTGGGGCAAAGTGCGCAAACCTCTGCAGAGTGTATAAACTAATCATGGTTAGCTGTGTCCCCGGTTATGGACAGCTTGAGTATCTAGTACTTGGATTATCATGTGAATCTCAACATGTTACTCTAAATTAATTTTGTTGGGTTTTGTTTAATGATGATGCTTAATTGGGATTGAGGATGCTATCAACCATTCTCAATGTTTAACAACCACCATGATAGTTAAATAAATTTATTCCTTTGTAGTAGGGAAAAATTGGCTTTACGCAAAACTGTAACCATAGAGCTTTCCACCAGCCAAATATGCATATAGTATAGCTGTTTCATTCCATTACTCTCTATGTGTTACTTTGCCAGCATATTCCATGTGCTGACCCGTTTCGGGCTGCAACGTTAATGTTGCAGACTTTTCAAACAACGGTTAAGGAGTTTTTAGGTCGTGGTTCTATACTCAGTGATGCCATTGGAGTTGATGGACTCACTTATCTTCCAAGCCTTCCGCTATTATAGTTATTAGATGGCCTTAAGCCATATTTATTGTAATAAGTTCTCTATTGAGACACTCGATGTAATAAGTGTGTGATTGCTACTCTATTATAAATCCTCCGAGTACTGTGTGGTGTCAGCATTACTGATCCAGGGATAACACCTGAGCACAGAGATCAGACTGTTTGAGGACTGGTCGCTACAACCATGGGTTCAGAAACTCATGCCTTTTCCTCCTAAACCATCCAACAAAAAGGGTGATGAGGATTTTGAGCGCTTTGCTGAAATGATTAGACCTATCTTTTTGCATATGCGTTTGACCGATATGCTTAAAATGAATCCTTATGCTAAATATATGAAAGATATAGTTACTAATAAGAGAAAGATACCGGAAGCTAAAATTTCCACCATGCTTGCTAATTATACTTTTAAGGGTGGAATACCAAAGAAACTTGGAGATCCAGGAGTACCAACTATACCATGCTCCATTAAAAGAAACTATGTTAAAACTGCTTTATGTGATCTCGGAGCCGGTGTGAGTGTTATGCCTCTCTCTTTATATCGTAGACTTGATTTGAATAAGTTGACACCTACTGAAATATCTTTGCAAATGGCTGACAAATCAACTGCTATACCTGTCGGTATTTGTGAGGATGTGCATGTTGTGGTTGCAGACGTTACTATTTTAACGGACTTTTTTATTCTTGATAATCCTGAGGACGATAGTATGTCTATTATTCTCGGAAGACCCTTTTTGAATACTACAAGGGCTGTTATTGATTGCAACAAAGGCAATGTCACTTTTCATGTTAATGGTAATGAGCATACGGTACACTTTCCGAGGAAACAACATCAAGTACACAGTATCAATTCAATTGGAAAAATTTCAACAATCACTATTGGAGGTTTTGAATTTCCTCTTCCTACTGTTACACAGAGATACAATATTCTTATTGTTGGGGATGTGCATATCCCCATTGAGGTAACATAGTGTCATTCGAAAATTCTCCGGTTTCATGTTATTCGAACTGAGTTTGTCAACAAGACCCGATCAACCTTGTTAGTGGATTCCTTTTGATGAGCATGAGATGGGTGAATCTACAAAACACAACTCTCTGTACCCTATTTTTACTTTTTGTTATTTATATTAAATAAAGCAAAAATAGTAATTTTTGTCAGTTTTCTGAATTATCCAAGCAATAAAAAATACCCCAAAAATAGAAGTCCTCCAAATGCCCTGAAATTTGAATATGATTTTTTCTGGAATATTTGAGAATATCTGGCACTGAGAACACATCAGGGGGAGCCAGCACCTGGCCACGAGGGTCCAGGGCTCGCCCTACCCCCTGGGTGCGCCCCCTGCCTCGTGGGCCCCTGGTGGCCCCCTCCACTTATTCCAGCCACCACACACTCCTTCTTCCTCCCCAAGAAAATCACCAACCAACTCGAGCACAAGTTCTAGCTCATCTTGCTGCCATTTTTCGATCTGCTTGCTCAAAGCTCCATTCACAAAACTGCTTCGGGGGATTGTTATTTGGTATGTGACTCCTCCAATGGTCCAATTAGTTTTTGTTCTAGTGCTTTATTTATTGCAAATTTTTGCTGCTTAGGTCAAAAGTATTTTTAGTGCATGATATGGCCTCTAGGCACTTGTAGGAGTAGTTGCTATCAATTTTGTTAAGTTTGGTTCACTTTTATTTTGAGTTGCCAAAAATTTCAGAAAAAGATGAAGAGATTTTTGAGGGGCTCATCGAGCCGAAGCTCGAAGGATAAACAAAGTGAAGAGAACAAGAAGCCCAAGTATAATCTCCCTCGTACTGCGGAGGTTCGGTCGTGTGAATGGTCTTGTGATGATATCTTGAAAGAGGCCAGGATTCATGAAGATTTTTATTATTTGGCTGAGAATGCAGGCCTCATCGCCTTCCTCCACGACCAACACGAATAGTATCTCTTACTCACCAATATCTTTGTGCAAAACTTTCATTTCCATGCTAGGAGCTCACCACCTTCGGTGGAATTTTATTTATATGATGAGCATAAGGAGATGTCACTTCGTGATTTTTGTCGGGTTTGTTTGATACCTTTTTAGGGCAGCATAGAGGAACCACATCATGATGATGTGGAGGGATTTACTGATATGATTGCTGTAGGGGAAATGAGGAAAGTTTCCGATGCAAGAATCACTAGCATACATTTTCATGTTCTACGTTACTTTTCAATATTTGCTAGTAGATGCTTAATTGGTCGCGGGAACTGTGGGAACCTTAGTGCTCCTGATATTGTTATTTTGTGCCATGCCTTGTTTCAAGATACTACCTTCAGTTTAGGCGCTATTGTTGCTAAGCAGTGAAACCTGAACCGTATTGAGGGCCCTGTCCTTGGAGGCATCTTTGCCTCGCGCCTAGCTGCACACTTTAACATACCCATCAGACATTATGAGAAAGAGGAAAAGTTGCTGCCTAATATTTTTCTAGATTATAACTGCATGGTAGCACATGATTTTATTATTAAGAATAAGAAGAAGTTGCTTAACTATAGACCGATTTTTGGTAAGAATAACTTTGAAACTATTACCTTGCCTGCTCCCTCTTTGTTTAACATATTTTCAAGCAAGTACCTTGTTTTACCGGAGGACGTTTATGCATACTGGAGTGTGACACCAGCTCGAGAGCCTGAGCCGGAACCACCCCAGGACTCTTATCGACAGTCAGTTTATCAGTGGAATCCGGAGGAGATTGCCAACTAGTGGCACCCAGAGGACACTCCCCCTTACACCGAAGAGGGCTACTTTGATCCATGGGCATAGACCAACTTAGGCCAAAAGCCTAAGCTTGGGGGAGTACGTATTTCTCACCGACATTACATTCATGTTCACACACTCATGCTAGTTGTCGATGCTCATACTTTTTCATTGTATCATCCATGATAGTTTATTTCCTTTTTAGCTTTCTTCTTGTGTGCCTTAATAAACCTTAAGAAAAACCAAAAAAAATTAGTTGTAGCTTTTAGTTAGTTTACTTTCCATGCCTGTAGTAGTAGTAATTAAAAAGAAAACCCAAAAAGATTTCTCGTTCTTCTTTTGCTTGTTGGGAGCTTTCCCATGTAAATAGTTTTGTTTCTTTTCTTTGGGGGTCGAGAGGAGAAGACCATAATGAAAATGTTGAGTGGCTCTCATATGCATTATTTTTGATCTAACAAAGAGCCCATATTACCTTGTCTTCTCTCTTGAATTGAATGCTTGCAGATTCCAGCTTAGTCCAATGCACGTACATTATTACTATTATCCACATCGTTCGGTCATGCAAGTGAAAGGCAATACTGATGATTATATGATGAATTGATTGAGATGAGAAAAGCTGGTATGAACTCAACCTCTCTTGTTTTTGTAAATATGATTAGTTCATCATTCCTGATTGAGCCTATTATGAAATAAACATATTTGCAATGACAATTAGAGATTGTAGTTGCTTATGCCATGCTTAATTAGCTAGGAGCTTATAATGATTTACCTTGCGTGCCAACATGCTATTAAAATGGTTGTGATGTGGTATGATAGGGTGGTATCCTCCTTTAAATGATTCGAGTGGCTTGACTTGGCACATGTTCACGCATGTAGTTGAAACAAAATCAACATAGCCTCTACGATATTTATGTTCATGGTGAATTATATCCTACTCATGCTTGCATTCGGTGTTGATTAATTTTAATGCATGTTCATGACTGTTGTCGCTCTCTAGCTGGTCGCTTCCCAGTCTTTTTCTAGCCTTCACTTGTACTAAGCGGAAATACTGCTTGTGCATCCAATTCCATAAACCCCAAAATTGTTCCATATGAGTCCACCATACCTACCTATACACGATATCTACCTGTCGTTGCAAGTAAATTTGTATGTGCCAAACTCTAAACCTTCAAATAAACATTCTGTTTTGTATGCTCGAATAGCTCGTGTATCAACTAGGGTTGTCTATATCCTCCATGCTAGGCGGGTTATTCTCAAGAGGAGTGGACTCTGCTCCTCACTCACGAGAAAATGGCTGGTCACCGGGATGCCCAGTCCCATGCTTCAAGCAAATCAAATCAAAATAATTGCAAACAAAAATCCCCCAGGATTGTTGTTAGTTGGAGGCACCCGTTGTTTCCGGCACGCCATGCATTGATCCTTGTTGGTGGTGGGGGAGTATAAACTTTACCATTCTTCTTGGGAACCGCCTATAATGTGTGTAGCATGGAAGATATCGAGATCTCTCGGTTGTTATGTTGACAATGAAAGTATACCGCTCAAAATATTATTCATATCTATATCAAAACTGAGCTCTGGCACCTCTACAAATCCCTGCTTCCCTCTGTGAAGGGCCTATCTATATACTTTTATGTTGAGTCATCATCCTCTTATTAAAAAGCACCCGTTGGAGAGCATCGCTGTCATTTGCATCCATTACTATTAGTTTACATTGAGTATGACTTGACTGGATCTATTTTACCATGAATTACAATGTCTAGTCAGTCCTTTATCTTTAAAGGTGCTCTGCATTTATGATTTGCGGTCTCAGAAAGGGCTAGCGAGATACCATCTTGTTATGTCATATTATGATTGTTTTGAGAAAGTGTTGTCATCCGATATTTATTATTATTGCTCGCTAGTTGATTATGCCATTGATATGAGTAAACATGAGACCTAAATGTTATTGCCAATGTGGTTAGTTCCTAATCTTTGCTGAAAACTTGAATGTTGGCTTTACATATTTACAACAACAAGAGCAAACAGAGTTTGTAAAAGTTTTTCTTTATCACTTTCAGTTTATCAACTGAATTGCTTGAGGACAAGCAAAGGTTTAAGCTTGGGGAAGTTGATACGTCTTCGTAGTATCTACTTTTCCAAACACTTTTGCCCTTGTTTTGGACTCTAACTTGCCTGATTTGAATGGAACTAACCTGGACTGACGCTGTTTTCAGCAGAATTGCCATGGTGTTATTTTTGTGTAGAAATAAAAGTTCTCAGAATGACCTGAAAATCAACGGAGATTATTTTTGGAATATATAAAAAATAATGGAAGAGGAATCCACGTCAAGGGGCCCACACCCTGTCCACGAGGGTGGGGGCACTCCTACCCCCTGGGCGTGCCCCCCTGCCTCGTGGGCCCCCTGACGCTCCACCGACCTCAATTCCAACTCCATATATTCGTGTTCGGGGAGAAAAAAATCAGAGAGAAGGATTCATTGCATTTTACGATACGGAGCCGCTGCCAAGCCCTAATCTCTCTCGGGAGGGCTGATCTGGAGTCCGTTCGGGACTCCGGAGAGGGGAATCCGTCGCCATCGTCATCATCAACCTTCCTCCATCACCAATTCCATGATGCTCACCATCGTGCGTGAGTAATTCCATCGTAGGCTTGCTGGACGATGATGGGTTGGATGAGATTTATCATGTAATCGAGTTAGTTTTGTTAGGGTTTGATCCCTAGTATCCACTATGTTCTGAGATTGATGTTGCTATGACTTTGCTATGCTTAATGCTTGTCACTAGGGCCCGAGTGCCATGATTTCAGAGCTGAACCTATTATGTTTTCATGAATATATGTGAGTTCTTGATCCTATCTTGCAAGTCTATAGTCACCTACTACGTGTTATGATCCGGCAACCCCGAAGTGACAATAATCGGGACCACTCCCGGTGATGACCGTAGTTTGAGGAGTTCATGTATTCGTTATGTGTTAATGCTTTGGTCCGGTACTCTATTGAAAGGAGGCCTTAATATCCCTTAATTTCCAATAGGACCCCGCTGCCATGGGAGGGTAGGACAAAAGATGCCATGCAAGTTCTTTTCCATAAGCACGTATGACTATATTCAGAATACATGCCTACATTACATTGATGAATTGGAGCTAGTTCTGTGTCACCCTATGTTATAACTGTTGCATGAATAATCGCATCCGGCATAATTCTCCAACACCAATCCATTGCCTATGAGCTTTTCATATATTGTTCTTCGCTTATTTACTTTTCCGTTGCTACTTTCACAATAACTACAAAACCCAAAAATATTACTTTTGCTACCGTTGCCACTACTATCATATTACTTTGCTACTAAATACTTTGCTGCAGATATTATGTTCCCAGGTGTGGTTGAATTGACAACTCAGCTGCTAATAGTTGAGAATATTCTTTGGCTCCCCATGTGTTGAATCAATAAATTTGGGTTGAATACTCTACCCTCGAAAACTGTTGCGATCCCCTATACTTGTGGGTTATCAGGGAGAGAGAGGGGGGCTGCCAAGGGTTGGCCGCGCGCCCCCCATGGGCCTAGTCCGAATTGGACTAGGGGGAGGGGCGGCGCCCCTCCTTCCTTGTCTCCCCCCTCCTTCCTTCTTATCCTAGTAGGACTAGGAAAGGCGGGAGTCCTACTCCTACTAGGAGGAGTATTCCTCCCCCCTTGGCGCGCCTATGAGGGCCGGCCGGCCTCCCCCTCCGCCATTTATATACGTGGGGAGGGGGGCACCCTAGAACACACAAGTTGATTGTTTAGCCGTGTGCGGCGCCCCCCCTCCACAGAATTCCACCTCGGTCATATCGTTGTAGTGCTTAGGCGAATCCCTGCGTCGGTAACTTCATCATCACCGTCATCACGCCATCATGCTGACGAAACTCTCCCTCGTCCTCAACTAGATCAAGAGTACGAGGGACGTTACCAAGCTGAACGTGTGCAGATCACAGAGGTGCCGTGCGTTCGGTACTTGATCGGTTGGATCGCGAAGACGTTCGACTACATCAACCGTGTTTCATAATGCTTCTGCTTTCGGTCTACGAGGGTACGTAGACATACTCTCCCCCTCTCCTTGCTATGCATCTCCTAGATAGATCTTGCGTGATCGTAGGAATTTTTTTTGAAATACTATGTTCCCCAACAATGGCCTCCGAGCCAGGTCTAGGCATAGATGTAATATGCAGGAGTAGTACAAAAAGGAGTTGTGGGCGTGGGTATATACATATTGCTTGCCGTCACTAGTTGATTCTTGATTCGGCGGTATTGTTGGATGAAGCGGCTCATACCAACATTACGCGTACGCTTACGAGAGACTGGTTCTACCGACGTGCTTCGCACACAGGTGGCTAGTGGGTGTCTGTTTCTCCAACTTTAGTTGAATCGGATTCAATGAACAGGGTTCTTTCTGAAGATAAAAAAACAATCACTATACCGCATTGTCGTTTTTGATGCATAGGTAAGAACAGTTCTTGCTAATCCCGTAGCAGCCACGTAAAACTTGCAACAACAAAGTAGAGGACGTCTAACTTGTTTTTGCAGGGCATGTTGTTATGTGATATGGTCAAGACATGATTATATAAAATATTTTATGAGATAATCATGTTTTGTAACACAGTTATCGGCAACTGGCAGGAGCCATATGGTTGTCGCTTTATTGTATGAAATGCAAGCGCTATATAATTGCTTTGCTTTATCGCTATGCAATAGCAATAGTTGCAAAAGCTATAGTTGGCGAGACAACCATGTGACGACACGTTTATAGAGATCAATATGATGGAGATCATGGTGTCATGCCAGTGACGATGGAGATCATGAAAGTACTTTGAAGATGGAGATCAAAGGCACAAGATGATGATGGCCATATCAGGTCACATATTTTAATTGCATGTGATGTTTATCTTTTATGCATCTTATTTTGCTTATACGGCGGTAGCATTATAAGATGATCCCTCACTAAATTTGAAGGTATAAGTGTTCTCCCTGAGTATGCACCGTTGCGACAGTTCGTCATGCCGAGACACCACGTGATGATCGGGTGTGATAAGCTCTACGTTCACATACAACGGGTGCAAGCCAGTTTTGCACACGCGGAATACTCGGGTTAAACTTGACAAGCCTAGCATATGCAGATATGGCCTCGGAACACTAAGACCAAAAGGTCGAGCGTGAATCATATAGTAGATATGATCAACATAGTGATGTTTACCATTGAAAACTACTCCATCTCACGTGATGATTGGACATGGTTTAGTTGATATGGATCACGTGATCATTTAGATGACTAGAGGGATGTCTATCTAAGTGGGAGTTCTTAAGTAATATGATTAATTGAACTTTAATTTATCATGAACTTAGTCCTGATAGTATTTACAAGTTATGTTGTAGATCAATAGCTCGCATTATAGCTCCCCGTTTATTTTTTATATGTTCCTAGAGAAAATAAGTTGAAAGATGTTAGTAGCAATGATGCGGACTAGCTCCGTGATCTGAGGATTATCCTCATTCTACACAGAAGAATTATGTCCTTGATGCACCGCTAGGTGACGGACCTATTGCAGGAGCAAATACAGACGTTATGAACGTTTGGCAAAGCTCGGTATGATGACTACTTGATAGTTTAGTGCACCATGCTTTACGACTTAGAACCGGGACTTCAAAAACGTTTTGAACGCCACAGAGCATATAAGATGTTCCAAGAGCTGAAATTTGTATTTCAGACTCATGCCCGAGTCGAGAGGTATCAGACCTCTGACAAGTATTTTGTCTACAAGATGGAGGAGAATAGCTCAACCAGTGAGCATGTGCTTAGAATGTCTAAGTACTACAATCGCTTGAATCAAGTGGGAGTTAATCTTCCAGATAAGATAGTGATTGACAGAGTTCTCTAGTCACTATCACCAAGTTACTAGAACTTCGTGATGAACTATAATATGCAAGGGATAACGGAAACGATTCCCAAGCTCTTCGCGATGCTGAAATTGGCGAAGGTATAAATCAAGAAAAAGCATCAAGTGTTGATGGTTGACAAGACCACTAGTTTCAAGTAAAAGGGCAAGGGAAAGAAAGGGAACTTCAAGAAGAATGGCAAGCAAGTTGCCACTCCCGTGAAGAATCCCAAAGCTAGACCTAAGCCTGAAACTGAGTGCTTCTACTGCAAAGGGAATGGTCACTGGAAGCGGAACTACCCCAATTGCTTGGTGGATAAGAAGGATGGCAAAGTGAACAAAAGTATATTTGATATACAAGTTATTGATGTGTACTTTACTGGTGTTCATAGTAACCCCAGGGTATTTGATACTGGTTCAGTTGCCATGATTAGTAACTTGAAATAGGAGTTACAAAATGAACAGAAACTAATTGTGGGTGAGGTGACGATGTGTGTTGGAAGTGATTCCAAGGTTGATAAGATCACCATCGCACACTCCCTTTACCTTCGGGATTAGTGTTGAACCTAAAATAAATGTTATTTGGTGTTTGTGTTGAGCATAATATGATTGGATCATGTTTATTGCAATAAGGTTATTCATTTAAGTCAAAAAATAATTGTTATTCTTTTTACATGAATAAAACCTTATGTGGTCATACACCCAAGGTGAATGGTTTATTGAATCTCGATCGTAGTAATACACATATTCATAATATTGAAGCCAAAAGATGCAAAGTTAATTATGACAGTGCAACTTATTTGTGGCACTGCCGTTTAGGTCATATTGGTGTAAAGCGCATGAAGAAAATCCATGTTGATGGGCTTTTGGAATCACTTGATGCTTGCGAACCATGCCTCATGGGCAAGATGACTAAAACTCCGTTCTCCGGAACAATGGAACAAGCAACAGACTTATTGGAAATAATACATACCGATGTATGCGGTCTGATGAGTGTTGAGGCTCGCGGCAGGTATCGTTATTTTATGACCTTCACAGATGATTTGAGCAGATATGAGTATATCTACTTAATGAAACACAAGTCTGAGACGTTTGAAAAGTTCAAAGAATTTCAGAGTGAAGTGGAGACTCATCGTAACAAGAAAACAAAGTTTCTATGATCTGATCGCGGAGACGGAATATTTGAGTTACGAGTTTGGCCTTCAGTTGAAACAATGTCGAATAGTTTCGCAACTCACGCCACCTGGAACACCATAGCGTAATGGTGTCTCCGACTGTTGTAACCGTACTTTATTAGATATGGTGCGATCTATGATGTCTCTTACCGATTTACCACTATCATTTTGGGGTTATCCATTGGAGACAGCTGCATTCACGTTAAATAGGGCAATGTCTAAAAATCCGTTGAGATGACACCATATGAAATGTGGTTTAGCAAGAAACCTAAGCTGTCATTTCTTAAAATTTGGTGTTGCGATGCTTATGTGAAAATGTTTCAGCCTGATAATATCAAACCCAAATCGGAGAAGTGCATCTTCATAGGATACCCAAAATAAACTGTTGGGTACACCTTCCATCACAAATCGGAAGGCAAGATCTTTGTTGCTAAAAAAGTGGATCCTTTCTAGAGAAGGAGTTTCTCTCGAAAGAAGTGAGTGGGAGGAAAGCAGAACTTGATGAGGTAATTGTACCTTCTCTCAGATTGGAAAGTATCTCATCACTGAAATCAGTTCCAGTGATGCCTACACCAATTAGTGAGGAAGTTAATGATGATGATCATGAAACTTTAGATCAAGTTACTACCGAACCTCGTAGCTCAACCAGAGTATGTTCCGCACCAGAGTGGTACAGTAATCCTGTTATGGAAGTCATGTTACTAGACCATGACGAACCCATGAACTATGAGGAAGCGATGATGAGCCCAGATTCCGCAAAATGTCTTAAGGCCATGAAATCTGAGATGGGATCCATGTATGAGAACAAAGTATAGACTTTGATTGACTTGCCCGATGATCGGTGAGACATTCAGAATAAATGGATCTTCAAGAGGAAGACGGACGCCGGTAGTAGTGTTACTATCTACAAAGCTCGAATTGTTGCAAAAGGTTTTCGACAAGTTCAAGGTGTTGACTACGATGAGATTTTCTCACTCGTATCGATGCTTAAAAGTCTGTCCGAATCATGTTAGCAATTGCCACATTTTATGAAATATGGCAAATGGATATCAAAACTACATTCCTTAATGGATTTATTAAAGAAGAGTTGTATATGATGCAACCAGAAGGTTTTGTCAATCCTAAAGGTGCTAACAAAGTGTGCAAGCTCCAGTGATCCATCTATGGACTAGTGCAAGCATCTCGGAGTTGGAATATACGCTTTGATGAGTTGATCAAAGCATATAGTTTTATACAGACTTTTTCGAGAAGCCTGTATTTACAAGAAAGTGAGTGAGAGCTCTGTAGCATTTTTGATATTATATGTGGATGACATATTGTTGATCAGAAATGATACTGGATTTCTGGATAGCATAAAAGGAAACTTGAATAAGAATTTTTCAATGAAAGACCTCGGTGAAGCTGCTTACATATTGGGCATCAAGATCTATAGAGATATATCAAGACGCTTGATAAATTTTTCAATAAGTACATACCTTGACAAGTTTCTGAAGTAGTTCAAAATGGAACAGTCAAAGAAGGAGTTCTTGCCTGTGTTGCAAGGTGTGAAGTTGAGTAAAGACTCAAAACCCGGCCACGGCAGAAAATAGAAAGAGAATGAAAAGTCATTCCCTATGCCTCAGTCATAGGTTCTATAAAGTATGCTATGCTGTGTACCAGACCTATTGTGTACCTTAGCATTATTTTTGCAAGGGAGTACAATAGTGATCTAGGAGTAGATCACTTGACATCAGTCAAAATTATCCTTAGAAGACTAAGGAGATATTTCTCGGTTATGGAGGTGATAAAGAGTTCGTCGTAAAGAGTTGCGCCGATGCAAGCTTTTACACTGATCTGGATGATTCTATGTCTTGATCTAGATACATATTGAAAGTAGGAGCGATTAGCTAGAGTAGCTCCGTGCAGAGCACTGTAGACATAGAGAATTTGCAAAATACATACGGCTTTGAATGTGGCAGACCCGTTGACTAAACTTCTCTCACAAGCAAAACATGGTCACTCTTTGGGTGTTAATCACATAGCGATCTGAACTAGATTATTGACTCTAGTAAACCCTTTGGGTATTAGTCACATGGACATGTGAACTAATCACATAAAGATGTGAACTATTGGTGTGAAATCACATGACGATAGGAACTAGATTATTGACTCTAGTGCAAGTGGGAGACTGAAGGAAATATGCCCTAGAGGCAATAATAAAGTTGTTATTTATATTTCCTTATATCATGATAAATGTTTATTATTCATGCAAGAATTGTATTAACCGGAAACTTAGTACATGTGTGAATACATAGACAAACAGAGTGTCCCTAGTATGCCTCTACTAGACTAGCTCGTTAATCAAAGATGGTTAAGTTTCCTAGCCATAGACATGTGTTGTCATTTGATGAGCGGGATCACATCATTAGAGAATGATGTGATGGACAAGACCCATCCGTTAGCTTAGCACTATGATCGTTTATTTTATTGCTATTGCTTTCTCCATAACTTATACATGTTCCTATGACTATGAGATTATGCAACTCCCGAATACTGGAGGGACACTTAGTGTGCTATCAAACGTCACAACGTAACTGGGTGATTATAAATATGCTCTACAGGTGTCTCTGATGGTGTTTGTTGAGTTGGCATAGATCGAGATTAGGATTTGTCACTCCAATTGTCGGAGAGGTATCTATGGGCCCTCTCCGTAATGCACATCACTATAAGACTTGCAAGCAATGTGACTAATGAGTTAGTTGCGGGATGATGCATTACGAAATGAGTAAAGAGACTTGCCGGTAAAGAGATTGAACTAGGTATTGAGATACCGATGATCGAATCTCGGGCAAGTAACATACCGATGACAAAGGGAACAATGTATGTTGTTATGCCGTTTGACCGATAAAGATCTTCATAGAATATGTAGGAACCAATATGAGCATCTAGGTTCCACTATTGGTTATTGAGCAGAAGTGAGTCTCGGTCATGTGTACATAGTTCTCGAACCCGTAGGGTCCGCACACTTAATGTTCGATGACGATCAATATTATGAGTTTATGTGTTTTGATGTAACGAAGGTTGTTTGGAGTCCCGGATGTGATCACGGACATGACGAGGAGTCTCGAAATGGTCGAGACATAAATATTGATATATTGGATGACTATATTCGGACACCGGATGAGTTTCGGGGATCACCGGATATATATCTGAGTGCCGGAAGGGTTATCGAAACCACCGGAGAAGTAATGGGCCTTATTGGGCCTATGGGAGAGAGAGAGGGGCTGCCAAGGGCTGGCCGCACGCCCCCCATGGGCCTTGTGCGAATTGGACTAGGGGGAGGGGCGGCACCTCCTCCTTCCTTGTCTTCCCCCTCCTTCCTTCTTATCCTAGTAGGACTAGGAAAGGCGGGAGTCCTACTCCTACTAGGAGGAGTATTCATCCCCCCTTGGCGCGCCTACGAGGGCCGGACGGCCTCCCCCTCCCCCATTTATATACGTGGGGAGGGGGGCACCCTTGAACACACAAGTTGATTGTTTAGCCGTGTGCGGTGCCCCCTCCACAGAATTCCACCTCGGTCATATCGTTGTAGTGCTTAGGCGAAGCCCTGCATCGGTAACTTCATCATCACCGTCATCACGCCGTCGTGCTGACAAAACTCTCCCTCGGCCTCAACTGGATCAAGAGTACGAGGGACGTTACTGAGCTGAACATGTGCAGATCACAGAGGTGTCGTGCGTTCGGTACTTGATCGGTTGGATCGCGAAGTAGTTTGACTACATCAACCACGTTTGATAATGCTTCCGCTTTCAGTCTACGAGGGTACGTAGACATACTCTCTCCCTCTCGTTGCTATGCATCTCTTAGATAGATCTTGCGTGATCGTAGGAAATTTTTTGAAATACTGCGTTCCCCAACATGTGTCCCTCATCATCATTCGGAACAGATAGTCCGTTGGGACCCTTTCCAAAGATTACTTGTAAATCATTGACCATACCAAGTATGTGATCACCAGTACGGATGGCGAGCTTCTTCCGGTGATCCGCCTCACCTTTGAAATGCGTGCCTTTCTTTCGACATTGATGGTTGGTCAGAAGAAATCGACGATGCCCCATGTACACATTCTTCCTGCATTTGTCCAAATATATACTTTCGGTGTCATCTAAACAGTGCGTGCATGTGTGGTATCCCTTGTTTGTGTGTTCTGAAAGGTTACTGAGAGCAGGCCAATCATTGTTAGTTACAAACAGCAACGCATGTAGGTCAAATTCCTGCTGATCTTGCTCATCCCACACACGTACACCTTTTCCATTCCACAACTGTAGAAGTTCTTCAAGTAATGGCCTTAGGTACACATCAATGTTGTTGCCAGGTTTCTTAGGGCCTTGGATGAGAACTGGCATCATAATGAACTTCCGCTTCATGCACAGCCAAGGAGGAAGGTTATAGATACATAGAGTCACAGACCAGGTGCAATGATTGTTGCTCTGCTCCCCAAAAGTATTAATGCCATCCGCGCTTAAACCAAACCATACGTTCCTTCCGTCACCTGCAAAGTCCCCCCACTTTCTCTTGATTTTTCTCCACTGCGACCCGTCAGCGAGTGCTCTCAACTTCCCGTCTTTCTTATGGTCCTGTTTGTGCCATCGCATCAACTTGGCATGCTCTTTGTTTCTGAATAGACGTTTCAACCGTGGTATTATAGGAGCATACCACATCATCTTGGCAGGAACCCTCTTACTGGGCCACTCGCCCTCAACATCACCAGGATCATCTCGTCTGATCTTATACCGCAATGCACCGCATACCGGGCATGTGTTCAAATCCTCATACGAACCATGGTAGAGGATGCGGTCATTAGGGCATGCATGTATCTTCTGCACCTCCAACCCTAGAGGGCATAGAACCTTCTTTGCTCAATACGTACTGTTGGGCACTGCATTATCCTTTGGAAGCTTCTTCTTCAATATTTTCAGTAGCTTCTCAAATCCGTTGTCAGATACACCATTGTCTGCCTTCCACTGCAGGAATACAGTGTGGTACCGAGATTTGTGTTCCCATTTTGCAATTTGAGTACAACCCTTTTTGTGATCCTCTAACATGCGATCGAACTTCAACTTCTCCTTTTCACTTTCGCATTGTCTCTTTGCATCAACAATGACCCGGCGAAGATCATCATCGGGCACATCTCTGGTTCCTCTTGATCTTCAGCTTCCCCTGTTGCAGCATCACCGTATTTAGAGGGAACATAGTTGTCATCATCCTCTTCTTCTTCATTGTCTTCCATCATAACCCCTCTTTCTCCGTGCTTGGTCCAAATATTATAGTGTGGCATGAAACCCTTCTGAAGCAGGTGGGTGTGAAGGATTTTTCGGTCAGAGTAAGACTTGTATTCCCACATATAGGGCATGGACAACACATAAAATCATTCTGCTTGTTTGCCTCAGCCACTTCGAGAAAATTATGCACGCCCTTAATGTACTCGGAGGTACGTCTGCCACCGTACATCCATTGCCGGTTCATCTGCGTGCATTATATATAATTAAGTGTGTCAAAAACTATTACAGAACATCATGAATAGAGAAGTGACCAAATTAATAGAAGTTCATCATCACATTAAAACCAAAGTACAGTAGTGATCAAATGTTATTACTGAACAAATAAATACATAAAGTTCATACATATATAGTTCTCATTGAACAACATATAGCTCTCTAGAGCATCTAATTAAACCATACATTGAAACTATGTAAAACATTTCAATGCAATAACAAATGCAATCATAATCGCAACTAAGATAACAATTGATCCAACGGCATAATGATACCAAGCCTCGGTATGAATGACATATATTATAATCTTTCTAATCTTCAAGCGCATTGCATTCATCTTGATCTTGTGATCATCGACGACATCCGCAACATGTAACTCCAATCTCATCTTCTCCTCCTCAATTCTTTTTAATTTTTTATTCAGGCAATTGTTTTCTTTTTCAACTAAATTTAACCTCTCGACAATAGGGTCGGTTGGAATTTCTGGTTCACATACTTCCTAGATATAAACATCTATGTCATGTTGGTCGGCATAATTGTCATAAACACTAAATGAACCAAATAATTATAAAAGATAATATATACCACGTCCGAATCATAGACAGGACGAGGGCCGACGGAGGCGGATACCAAAACCATCGCACTATATAATAACAAATAATAATAAAAGTAAGAAAATTATACAAGTATCTATCTAAATCATACAAGTAAGAACTTTTTTTAGAAAAAAGATAAGAACAAGAGGCTCACCACCATGGTGCCGGCGATGAGATCGGCGCGGGTGATCGACGGCAGTGAGAACGGGGACGGGACAGGACGGACCGCCAAACCTAGACAAATTTTGAGAAAAATGGAGCTTGGACAAGAAGCTTCGCGAGGAGAAAGCTTAAGTGTGGATCGGGCGTTTCATCGAACACCTCACGTGCATAGGAGGTGAGCTAAAGCACAACGCACCTCTCCCAAAAAAATAGAGCAGTGAGCTGAGCTAAGCGCGCAGGCACTATATATAGGCTTCTCTTTAGTCCCGGTTTGTGGCTAGAACCGGGACTAAAGGTTGTGGGCCAGGAGGGAGGCCCATTGGTTCCGGTTCGTGTCTGGAACCGGGACCAAAGGGGTCAGACAAACCGGGACAAATGGTCCCCGAGGCCCGGCCAGCGCCCTGGCCTCACGAACTGGGACTGATGCATCCATTGGTCCCGGTTAGGAGAATCGGGATTAATGCTCTTTTCTGGCCTGAACCAAAGCCCTGTTTTCTACTAGTGCATGTTCATAAACTTAAAAAAAACTCTAGTTTTGATATACATATATCACTAAAATATACCATGTTTCACTCAAAAAATATGCCTCGGGCTGTTTTGATGAGGTGAGGGAGAGATGTGGTTGGTTTCAAGATACTAAGGGGTTTTGTGCAAATTAGATCAGATAAGTGGGCTATTATTGTAAAAAAGGCCACAATTTACCTCACAGTCGTTAGATGCAGATCCAATGATAAAAAATGACAGATGGTAGACACATCATAATCATCAACTAAGTCTTTTATAAGAGTAAAGATACAAGCTCCCGCAAAAAAAACGTTTCATACAGGAGTTCCTCGTAAGCATTATAAGCAACCCATTAAGATTTCTACAGGAAATATGGGTTGGTAAATTTCTGCTGGTAAGCACAACCATACCATACGTGGTATATATGTTCAACTCCCCGCAATAAAAAGAGGATAAATCCCTTCAAGAAATTCCAAGAAATGCGATATCTTTTTTTGAGTAATAAGAAATGTGATATCTTATTCTTTTTTTAGGGAATTTTTTTTGAGACAACCTCACGAGACTTTTTATTTCAAACCGTCACAATGTTTACATGGACGGACGGAATCCCCACGGGCTGGCCAAATCAAACATGGCGGCCCGGTCCCAAAGATAAAGCATGTCTTGCTAGGTTGTGAGCCTCAACATTTGAGCTCCTAAATTCATGAACAAAAAAACAGGAACTAAAAGTAGATTGTTGTTGCTTGATCTCCTGAACGGTCGCCCCATAAGTAGCTCCACTTCCACTCTGAATTTCTTCTATCACTTCCTTGCAGTCGGATGTGAGTTGTATTTGCTGAATATGCAAATCTGCCGCCAAGTCCAAACCCTCCCGAATGGCCATCGCCTCCAAAGTAGCTGGATCACCATTATTGTACACTATAGCAGATGCTCCAAGGAATAGGCCAGTTTGGTCGCGACAAATAGCTCCTACCGCTCCAACATGTCCCTGACGATGTACTGAAGCATCTACATTAAGCTTCGCGTAGTTTTCTGGAGGTGCAAACCAGCCTGATGGCCATACCCGCGTGCTTCTTGTGCTTCTGCTCTCTGGCCTCAACAATTTTGTTTCATCCTAATACGGAATTGATGAAACTCTGGCCTCAACAATTTTTTTAGGGAAATGCGATATCTTATTCAACTCCAGTAAAATTACCGGCCCTGGCGGCCCAGCTTTGCAACTGCCGATGGCCCATGCATTCTTTCATTCGTTGTTTTATCGGGGAAACAGGCTCTGAGGGCGGCAAATCCTAAACGGCGCCCACTGCACCCGTTTTAGTGGTTTTCACTGACGGGCGCATACCCCCCGCGGTGACTTGGGCTCGGTCCATCCAGGTTATTTTTTTCTCAGTTTATCCCGCAACAAATTGATGTGCATGGATGGTAATCGAACAGCCTGATGGCCATAAGTAGCTCCACTTCCACTCTGAATTTCTTCTATCACTTCCTTGCAGTCGGATGCGAGTTGTATTTGCTGAATATGCAAATCTGCCGCCAAGTCCAAACCCTCCCGAATGGCCATCGCCTCCAAAGTAGCTGGATCACCATTATTGTACACTATAGCATATGCTCCAAGGAATAGGCCAGTTTGGTCGCGACAAATAGCTCCTACCGCTCCAACATGTCCCTGACGATGTACTGAAGCATCTACATTAAGCTTCGCGTAGTTTTCTGGAGGTGCAAACCAGCCTGATGGCCATACCCGCGTGCTTCTTGTGCTTCTGCTCTCTGGCCTCAACAATTTTGTTTCATCCTAATACGGAATTGATGAAACTCTGGCCTCAACAATTTTTTTAGGGAAATGCGATATCTTATTCAACTCCAGTAAAATTACCGGCCCTGGCGGCCCAGCTTTGCAACTGCCGATGGCCCATGCATTCTTTCATTCGTTGTTTTATCGGGGAAACAGGCTCTGAGGGCGGCAAATCCTAAACGGCGCCCGCTGCGCCCGTTTTAGTGGTTTTCACTGACGGGCGCATACCCCCCGCGGTGACTTGGGCTCGGTCCATCCAGGTTATTTTTTTCTCAGTTTATCCCGCAAAAAATTGATGTGCATGGATGGTAATCGAACCCAGGACATCTTCAGTCTAAGTAAGTTGCGGTGACCAACCGGACAACCACTCCAGATGTGTCCTAATACATCTTCTTTCTTCTTTTCTTCTTTCTTTTTTACTGTTTCCTTCTTTTCCTTTTTCCTGTTCCCTTTTCTCCTATGCTGGAACGATTTTGTACTTTTCTTTTTCTTTTTCTTTTTCTTGGTTAAATGTGTGAATTTTTTTTACCAAAATACAATGGAACCTTTTCAAATTCATGAACTATTTTTAAAATTGCTGAACTCTTTTTCAAAACCAATGAACTTTTTTTCAAATCGACAATTTTTTTTCAAAATTGATGAACTTTTTTCTCAAATCGGTGAACTCTTTTCAAAACCGATGAAATCTTTTTCAAAATCGATGAACTCTTTTCAAAATCCATGATCTCTTTTTCAAAACCGATGAACTTTTTTTCCCAAATCGGTGAACTCTTTTCAAAGTCGATAAATCTTTTCAAAACGGATGAACCCTTTTTGAAAACCAATGAACTTTTTTTTCAAAATCAATGAACTCTTTTCAAAATCCATGAACTCTTTTTCAAATGATGAACTCTTTTTCAAATGATGAACTTTTTTTCCAAATCGGTGAACTCTTTTCAAAATCCATGAACTCTTTTTCAAAACCGATGATTTTTTTCCCAAATCGGTGAACTCTTTTCAAAATCGATGAACTCTTTTCAAAACGGATGAACCCTTTTTGAAAACCAATGAACTTTTTTTCAAAATCAATGAACTCTTTTAAAAATGCATGAACTCTTTTTCAAATGATGAACTTTTTTTCCAAATCGGTGAACTCTTTTCAAAATCCATGAACTCTTTTTCAAAACCAATGAACTTTTTTCCCAAATCGGTGAACTCTTTTCAAAATTGATGAACTCTTTTCAAAACGGATGAACCCTTTTTGAAAACCAATGAACTTTTTTTTTCAAAATCAATGAACTCTTTTCAAAATCCATGAACTCATTTTCAAATGATGAACTTTTTTTCCAAATCGGTGAACTCTTTTCAAAATCCATGAACTCTTTTCAAACGGATGAACTCTTTTTCAAAACCAATGAACTTTTTTCAAAATCGATGAACTTTTTTTCAATTTGATGAACTCTTTTTCATTTTTTCAAAATTGATGAACTTTTTCAAAATTGTTGTTTCTAAATCAATGACTTTTTTGATGAACTTTTCTAAAAATCGATTGTCTTGTTTTCAAATTTACCTTTTCTTTTTCTTATAATAATTTATATTGGTTTTACTAAAGAAAATGTTAACTATGATAGTTGTTTCTATGAGTGTACAGAAGAACTAGTTTTGTCCAGTGGTTAATGCATCAAGCCACGAAGGGCGTTGTGGTGGGTTCGATTCCCAGCGGATTGTGGTTAAACTGCGCGGCGCTGGACGCGTAGGTGCCAACGAGAGCGTCGCTGGAGCCGCCGTTCAGGAGCTGTTAGTCGGAGTGGAGGAAACCGCGCTGCGAGACCAGGTTGCCGTAGTAGGCGATTCCCAGCGGATCCATTTTTTTCATTAGGAATTGTTTTCTTTTTCACGCTTGCTTTGTTGACTCGGTTGGTGGGTCGGCCCGCAAGGCGTCGCTAGCGAGCGCCGGTAGAGCCAGCCGGCGCCTGAAGCGCTCGTTAGGAGCACCCCTGGGGGCTTAAACTGCGCGGCGCTGGACGCGTAGGTGCGAACGAGAGCGTCGGTGGAGCCGCCGTTCAGGAGCTGTTGGTCGGAGTGAAGGAAACCGCGGTGCGAGACCAGGTTGCCGTAGTAGGCGTTGTCGAAGGCGTCTGGGGTGGACACGTCGAGCGGTGCAAGGTTACCGTCGCCGCCGGACCGCGTGCAGTTACCCTGCAGCGACGCCGCGTACGCCGCGTTGATGTTGGTCTCGCCGTAGATCCGGCTCCTGAAGTGGGTGCATGCCGCCTGCCCGATCGTGTGGGCTCCTGCATGCATGCGCACAAGTGTAGAATGTACATATATATGTAAGTAGAGTGACGTCAAGTGTACAGCACGCGTACTGCCGTACAACAGTACAAGTACGACGGAATGGTAAACTAGGGCCAACTCTAGCTGGCAAACGGTTGTGCAAAAGAACAAAATGTTAACAAAGGATCAGATCACTTCTTTTGAGAAAAGGCCACAACCAGACATTAAATCTATTCAAATGATAACGTCCACACATGTGATAAGAAGCAATTCTGTCTATATGATTCTTTGATAGCAATTTTAATTACAAGAGGATGACAATTTTAGTTGGGAAGCATGGCAACTTTCTGTTTAAAGAACAAATTTCAATTTTTTTAAATTTGTTTTTAATGGTAACTTTAATGTAAACACTATGTGAACGGTGTTACTACATGTCATATGTGTGGCAATAACCGGCATCCTAAATCTAAGTCACCCGAAATACCAAAAAATACAAAGTGCCAAATCAGCTCACGAAAGACAATCGCCCGCATGTGATTATAGATTAGGACAACTAAGGGCATCTCCAACGTTGACCTGCAAACCTCCTGCAATAGTCCGGACCGCTGAAGCCATTCAATACGGGCATGTATGTGTTCACGGGACGGTCCGGACGCGATATCTTCTGCAAACCAGGGACAAAATTGGGGAGCGCCGCCCACGCCGCTTCCTGGTGTAGGTGACTGCGGGCATTCAAACGACACGACAGCCGCCTGTCCGTTCGTCTGTCGCCCGCATTGATGGCACACGGTTGCCGAGGCTTCTCCTCCGGCGCCAACTGTTCATCCGTCTGCTGCCCACTGGTGATATATAAACCGATGCCCCGGTGCCCCGGCTATAGCCACAGTCATCCCCGTCCCACCACTCCCCGCTATGAATCCCTCCACGACCAACGCTCTTTGGGACAGGCTGATGTCGGAGCAGAAGAAGGCCATGGCCATCATTGTTGCCGACTGGCAGGTTGACAGGCAGCCAGAGGACGTGCAATGGAGGACGCCTCCTCCGACGAGCAATCGCCAACCTCCTCTTCTGCCGCGGCACCCACCTCCTCTGCTCCACCCTGCCAGTGCATTGCACCTGACCATCGGTAAGGCCCGTGCCCATTATATGGACATGGTGCAGGAGGAGCAGGAGGAGCAGTTCCAGGAGGCGCAGGCCGGCACCAACTACAACCACAACGTCCTCCAGGAGCATCTGCTTGCGGAGGAGCAAGTCTTCGTCAGCAGGGCGGTCGTGCCAGACGTGGACCTGACGGAGCAGGAGGCGCTGCTCGAGCTCTACCGCTCCGCCCGTGAGATCCACCTCGCCCACTGGCGGTACCGGCAGCGGGTGGCAAGGTAGAGGCCGCCGGCAAGGAGCGCGACAATGACGCGAGCGAGGCATTGTTCAGAAACACCGACGAAAAGGAGGCCACACCCCGGTGCCACGAGCATGAAGAAACCGACACATCCGCAGGCACCGCCAGCAGCGACGAAGAGTAGTGCATGGTAGGTCACCGCCGCTCGGGTCCCAGAAAGGCAATTGCTCCTCCCCTCCCGTCGATGCCAAGCTTGGTGGGCTCAGCATCTTCGGTCGACTAGTCGCTTGGCGCCGACGTCGAGACGGACAATTTCAGTTCCCGGGGCTCTGGAGGCGGAGTTGGAAAAGGCGAAGCTTCCGTTCTCTTGGTTCATGGCCGAAGACGAGGACCGGACGCCGACGATCATTTAGATTAGGTATTAATTATACTCCAGAGCCCGCCTAGGACCGCTTTGATGTATTTGTAATATAATCCATCATGTTTATATGAAATCTGGTATGTTTATATGAAATTAGGCCGTGTTTATATGAAATTCGGACTTGTTTGAACGAATTTTGTCTGATTGATTTGAGTTGTTGTGAAAATGTATGTGGCTAGCGTTGGATGGTTGCCTCCCACATTCGTGTCCGCGGATCGCCTCCCCCCTGGTCCGCGGACGGATGCGGGAGATTTTTTATGGGTTGCCATTGGAGATTCCCTAATAAAATAACTCATGGAGCATGCCTAAACAAGAAATCTAATGAATGTAGATCTAAAAGCAAGAAAAACGGAAGGAAACATGGAGGAGAAGCATCACAATACGAAGAACCTGCGTTGTCGATAAAGAAGTGGAACAAACTACGAACACACCTCTACACCATCAGTCGTCACTAGAGGGGACCCCTATTTTTCGTCGACATGAGACTCCATCCTGATAGGCTGGAGCTCCCCTTGATATTGAGTTGGCAAGTCCACATATGCCCCTTAGCTAGAAGAGCGCACCTCACAACAACGGATCCTACCATTAACAAACAATGCCCCCTCCTACCCCGCCCAATCACATAACGTATGGATGTGTGGAGAACAATGGAATTCAAAATGATGCCTCCATGAAGGAAATGGCATAGAGGCACCGCCGCCCAAGATCCCAAAGGATCTAGGTTTTCATTCCGAGATCAAAGAGGACAAAGAAAAGCCACAACGGTCCCTTAACAATAGATACGCCATCCATGGATATCGTTACTATTAGCTCCTACACGAACTCTCTAGTATCCACCTCACATCTTGACACAACCAGACCACTAAGACGCCCCCTCACACCACCGTCATTGTTCACTACTCGCCAGGCACCATACTGCCCTCTTGCTCGTGCACACCGTCTAGCGCCTAAGCTAGTAGTCCTACCCACAAAACGTTTTGGCTTCCATGATCCAAAGATGAACTCACACCCAAACTTTACTTGTCGCCACACTGCAACAGAGGAGTGGCCTTCATAGCCACCATTAGGGAGCCTGAACGCTGGCTAGGAGAAGGCTTGACTGGCCAACCATTCGTTGGAGTTCCACTATAGATCTAGACCTGATATCATATCCCAACTAGTTTGTGCACGTAGGAGTGGCGAGGGCTTCCCTCGGATATAGATCCAATGGTGTAGTATCGGTAGAGGTGGCCCGAAGGGGCTCAGGGCTCAACCTTGTCCCGTAGCTTTGAGGCAGCCAAGAAACCATCCTCCACGAGTTGCCCGGCTAGTCTCTACAAGACACATCGTTATTGATGGATATGATGCCAACTCCACGCGCGACCCCAAACGGACGTCCGCTTTGTCCGGAATCGGTCCGTTTGGGTAGGGCAATGGGGTCGTGTCTGGGCCTGTCCTGGAATGCGGTGGCCGTGCGCCCAACGCGCGTCCGCATCCGTTTGCCCCATCTTGTTCGCCAGGGCCAAAAATGCCATATTTTCATATCAAAACAAGTTTGCACGTCCAAATATTAATTGTCTGGAAATAAAAATAGTTTTACAACCCAATCGAAATTATCTCTAATAAAATAGTTTTACAACCAAATCGAAATTGTCTTGAATGAACACCCTGTTCAAGAATTCATCCGATTAACCAGTTAACTTGCCAATTAATCCCTACTCATAGGGTCCCCGAGTAGCCGATTACCCGATAAATCGTCCGATTAATTGATTAAATGGCCGATTAACTTGCCGATTATCCTATTAATCCCCTACTCACCGGCCGACCGAGCAGCTACCAATTAACGATTTCCTCAACAATGATATGAACCAATACATGTATTGGTTGCCAATGTGATCCCACACGTGTTCAACCAAGTCATTGTAAAGATCCAAATGAGTGTGCCAATCACGCAGCTCACGATGGAATTGGACAAACTATTCAAACGTGGCCGGTTCTTGGTGCAGGGGCTCAACATTTTCACCTTGATAATCAAATCCTTGGTCGAAGATACTGTCATCACGCTTGTCCTCGACGATCATGTTGTGCATGATCACACAAGCAGTCATCACCTCCCAAAGCTTCCCTTCATCCCGTGATAGTGCAGGGTTTCGAACGATACCCCATCGGGATTGAAGCACACAAAAAGCACGTTCCACATCCTTTCTAGCACTCTCTTGCATTTGGGAAAATCTCTTTCTCTTCTCACCTTGGGGGTTCAAGATTGTCTTCACAAAAGTTGACCACTGAGGATATATACCATCAGCTAGATAATATCGCTTGTTGTACTGGTGGCCGCTGATCTCAAAGTTGACAGGTGGGGAGTGGCCTTCTGCAATCCTTGCGAAGACTGGAGAACGCTGCATCACGTTGATATCATTGCGAGAACCTGCCATGCCAAAGAAAGAATGTCATATCCAAAGATCCTGCGAAGCCACCGCTTCTAATATGACAGTGCATGCTTTGACATGCCTCTTGTACTGGCCCTACCAAGCAAATGGACAGTTCTTCCACTCCTAGTGCATACAATCTATGCTGCCAAGCATGTCTGGAAAGCCTCTAGCTGCATTGATTGCCAACAATCTCTCTGTATCAGTGGTAGTTGGCTGCCTCAAGTACTCAGGGCCAAACACCTCGATCACAGCCTGGCAGAACTTGTACATTGACATCAGACATGTTTTCTCACTCATACGCACATACTCATTCACCAGATCGCCTGGAATTCCATATGCAAGCATGCGGATGGCCGCGGTGCATTTCTGGTAAGAGCAGAATCCAAGCTTGCCAAGGGCATCCGTCTTGCACTCGAAGTATGGGTCATGAGCAACCACTTCCTCTCGGATACGAATGAACACATGCCTTGCCATATGAAAACGGCAACAAATTTTATCCGACTTGAAGAGCGGGGTGTTCGCAAAATAATCGGCATAGAGTAGGGTGTGGCCTCTCTCCCTGTTGCGGTTCAGGTTGGGAGCACGGTCAGGGAGTGAACCCCTGTACCGAGGAAGCTGCCGTTGAATGTGGTCGTGAACGACCAATGCAGCCACCACAAGATATTCATCATCTAATGACGAATCGTCCGATGAACAAATGAAGTGGTGGAAGAAAAACTCATCTCCACTGTCCATACCTTTGTGGGAAAAGTATTGAACACCTTGCGGTCGTGGTGGCAAAGAGGCCGCGATGATCACCTCGATGCAGCAGGGGTGGTTGGCGGCCGGCTACTGGCCGCTCTGGAGCACTCGTCGGAAGCTGCCGTGGCCGCTGTGGTACGTCGACGGCGGTCGTATCCCCTATGCCGCCGGCAGGCCCGGCCCTGAGGGGGGGCAGGGGGGTGGCCGCCCCGGGCCCCCGGGATCAAGGGCCCCCCTTTTATATGTATGTGTGTCACGTATACTAGTCGATTTGGCCCAGCATACAGCCCAAACGGGAGGTGGGCAGGCGGAAGACACGCAGCCCCTCTGATGACGCATAGATTAGATCGTGCCCGACGTTTGATCTCCTGAAATCGTGGCGGCAGTCGCCCATCGCCGGCCACGCCGACAAGCCGAGCCGCGAGGGCTGGTTCTAAGGTTTTTGCCGGGGTCAACAGACGACATGCCCCACGATTGTTCCGGGAGTACGTCGGCCATGTAGCCGCCGAGACATCCCTCGTCCGCGCACCTTCATCCTCCTTCAGTACATGTGGTAATGCATCTCTCTTATTTCCCCTTTCTGAAAAAAGGAACCATCTCCGTGGTACTTCTCGAGACTGTTGTTTCTTGTAGTAGCGAACTAGCGATCTAGTTGGATGGTACATTGAAACGAGAAAGGAGGATTTCTTAAGTATTGTGATTGTTAGGGTTCAGTTTTGGCACTGATTGTGTGTAACTGCTGACAACTTTGGGGATATGATTACGTAACTTTATGTTCTACAGACATTGCCAAGGATATCTTGATTCCGAATAATGCCCACATACAGACGAAAAATATGCATATGATTTATGAGTCTCCCAATTAGGCCAGAAATTTTCACATTGTGTTCTGTAATGACCACGTTTGTGGGCCACTATATAGGAGATTTACGTCAATGGAATTTTTAGAGGCCCAAGTGTATTACTAATTGATTTGAACTTCTATGCATATGCCTACTATTTTATTGCTGTGACACCGCGTCATTGGAAGTTTTAGAGGCCCATGTGCATTGCTAATTGATTTGAACTTCTACGTATATACATATTATTTTAGTAGCCAAGAATTAGGTTATATAAATCTTCATTGTTGTAATCAAGTTCATGGCTGTGACACCATGCATTTTCAGGCATTTCAACCGGATGCAATTCCAATATGTGCACTCATGTGGGGAAAATTATAGTTATGCACTCCCAAGTTTCATATTTCCTAGTATACAGTGCATGATTTAGCTTACCCTCTCTATATGGATCTTTTTTTTACTTTTGATTTTTTTCAGGATAGATTATTGGTGGATATATCGATCAACTCTTGCCCACCTAATATATGGAGTTTTACTTGTGCCTGGCTTCACAAGAGGTGTGTGAAAATTTATCTTTCATCTCATATGAAACATCGCCGCTACATATTCCTTGCAGTGAGTAACTTAAGTTTCTCGACAAATTAATTATCATATACTACATAGTTTTTTTTTATCTTATACATAGTTGTTAAATGCAACTTAAGCGTGCTTATTATTATTTTGATGTTGTACAAACACGTGGTTACCATTTTAGAAAAAGGGCCCTGGGTTCTAGTTTCGCCCCCGAAATCATAGGACCCGCCCTGAGCGCATCACCCTGGTTAGCCTGGTAAGTCCCAGCCCATGCTCTGTTCTTATTCTCCGGCGAGATTTTCTCAGCCCCGCATCTTTTTATCTTTATGTTTCTTCTCCGGCTTGAGGGAGTGGATTCCCATCACTAGATTCTTGGATAAAAGGAGGAGATGCAAGATACTCCACAACCGCATGGACCAAACCTATAGCTCGATCGGCCTTGTTAAGGTGTGTATAAAATACAACATCAAAATAGTAGTTCATATTTATTAGTTGATTCTCCAGTCTGATCGAAATATTCTCACGAATGTTTCTTTAGTGACAATATATTGAGATCTAGAACATTGCGGAGCAACGAGTGACAAAAGTATTAGATGAGATGTGGAACATTGCGGGTAACTCTTTGTTGACTGGACACATGAGATGCAACGTGAGCTTCTTCGCCTGTAACGGGATGCATTTCTCTTCCAGATTATTGAAGAGATTGTTAAGGATTGAATGTTCTATTTGGTACTGTCCAGATGAGTTCGTCCTGTGCTAGAAGGTGAGCTGATCCCAACCTAGGCCTCATGATGCTCCTGTCCTTCATATGTTTTTACTCTTCTCAGATTTTAGGCTAGGTGTATTAACATATATGCCACACACAAAATTTAGATCTTAGTGTAAGAGTAAATAGGGATAAATCATTGTGCCTTGTTGAAAAATTAGCACTACAGAGAACAAAGGAAATTATTAAAGAAGGATATAGTTGATTAGGTTGTTGTGGTGTTTCTTTGTAAATAATGACATGCTAACTTGCTTGTTTAATTTAGGTGTGTGGGATATAGGAGATACCAGGAGAGATATTTCAGTTGCAATCCAGCTTTATTTCAATGTAAAAGATGGTAAGCATGCATAATCGTGCTGGTCTTTTACTCTCCAGTTCTGCGCCGCTGGTCAATTTTGAACTTGCAAACTGAACTGTAAAATGTTTGAATGCCTTGCCACATGAAGTTTTCTTTGCCTGCTCTGACTACTTCATCTCTATTTATTTAGCAGGTTCTACGATCTCCTGTGTTGCTACATCTTCATCTCCTGCATTGTTGTAACTCTGTTCTGCTGCTCGAGGTTTGCTTCCTTTCTGACGTAATCTCTATCTGGTTTGTTTCTTGTCCCGTGTGTGATCATATTAGGCCTCCAGGATCTTGTGCTCCTACTATTCTTGTCTGAACTTTGTTAATTTTATCAGAAGAAGCAGGAGCAAAGCATACGCATGCTTCCTTGGTGAGTTTAGAGTTTACCCTGTCTCTGGAAGTTGAAATTGGCTCTCATGCGAGCGACGGCCTTTTGTTAGCCATGGTGAGTTTCAGGCTTACCCTCTGTTCTTGCTAGCTAAAATTGGTTTCTTGTTGAATAATGTTCATCACACTGTACTCATGAATACGAAGAAAGCTACAAAAGAGTGATATCGCATTTTCTTGAGATATCCGGCAACGGAATCTGATTGTACCCAAATGTGATAGATTCCACTCTTCGACAGCTTGAATCTAAAGTTGTAGTGTCTGAACAAGACTAGGATCATGTTTATGATGCATTTGCCATCGATAGAGGTATGAATCCTATGGTTGACATTGGTAAAAATCTCAGTGAGCGCCCTACCTCCTGAATTAATAGTGAGAAGCCGTATATTTTACTTTTAGGTGTAAACAAATAGTAAAAGATGAGGTAGCCATCTCCTACTGAAGTAACAGTGAGAAGCCTACCAGCTGGATTTTATTCTTACATGATATCATGATATGAAGTATTATTCATATTTACTACTTAGGATGTATGCATATATGTTACTGGTTAGCATGATACTGTTAGCGGAAGTGGTAGTGCTCTTTATGGTCGATGATGGCATGCCGCTCCAAACCACTCTGCTTTCCAACAACGCCGACAACCACAACAGAGGTGGATTCAGCCGCCAAGAGGCAGAGTGGCAGTCAATGGCAGTGGCCTGCTCCCAAGCTGCAGGTGAGAAGGTGACGCGGCGGTGGTTGGTTTGCGTAAATATTGATCACTGCATTCTGAGAATATTTTGTGAGGTATCTTGATTGGCATAACAGGTTGCTAGAGTTGTTCAAGCAGGTGTGCTCGTTCTACTTTTGTTAATTTTTCTATCTATATTTTGTACTTAGTTTAGTTTGAATCGGTACCATAACAAGGCTAGGTTCAGTAACTATTTTTTGCTTTTTTACATAACGGCTGAATCAAATGCTCAGGCTAGTATGTTTAGTTAACAATGGCAGGGTCATTGTGGTGCCTGTTGGGCCTTTGGTGTTGTGGAGTGCCTGCAAGATCGTTTCTGCATTCCTCAGCATGGTGAGCGCATATGGACGATCTGTCTACTCTCTGGTCTATTTTAAACAGGCATGTTATTCTTTTCACACATAACCATCCTGCTGTTGCTATTCCAGAAAATTTCACTTTATATCAATAAGCATTTATCTCCATGTTAACTTGGTGTAAGGTAGCTTTGACAATGTGTTGAGGCGTTCTTCTCAGTGTAAGAACAAATAGTTGGCTGCTCCCATTTTTATCTCATTTCGTAATCATCGCAAGCTATGCCTATGTCAATATCTAAAAGTTTTTGGTGTTTGTTTCTCCTCCTCAAATCAATATTTTCTTTTGATTTGTAGGACCGTTAGTAAGATTGCTCATTGGCAAGCGAAAGAGGTTTGCGGATTCTTGCACGACTAAGGAAGAAATTTGTTATTTGAAGTATGCACAAGAGATAATGCAAGGTATTTCTGTTACTAGCTTCATATCTTCTAGAACCTATGTACAGATAATGATTCGTAACTGCAATTATTTTTGTCCTAAATATAGAAGCAAATTGAAGAGTTAGACTTCTGTATGGAAATTTAGATAGTAGTTCCTTGGAAGGCAGTTTAATTTCTTGCATTGATTCCTCATGCTATAAGCCACACCTTTCCTATTTTGTTAAAGAAGTAAACTCATGCTATACACCACCAGTCAGCCTAGCGTTCAAGTAGGCCACTAGGCCAGGCCATTCAAGCAAACCTCGCTGCCACTACAGTTTAGTTCTTAGCTATGCGTGTGACTATTTCAATCGACAGGACAAAAAACTATGGGAGGAATCAAAGGCACGCATCTGACCTCAGGTGCACATACCAATTGAAATAAGAGGTGATAATGTTATCATATAGCTATACTGAATTTATTATTAACTTAATGACCAAACTGGATGGTAAAAGCTTACTTCACTTGGATAACAGGAGTCGGACACCAAAAGCTTGCTATCTAATTTTCTTCTCTGTACAGGAAAAAAATATACCGATAATTGGACATTGAAAGTCTGCTAAATTTTTTTTTGAGCTGTATAGTGTATACCTTTATAATATAGATCCTTGCTCATGTTACACCTTTCTTGTTCTTATGGCGAAAAAAATAGCATATTAACCATTTCTATATTTTTTTCTGTGCTTTTCTTTTAATACAGTAGTGTCTATGCTTATGGATTTCTTATATTTTTGTTGTCAATCTAGCATGCCTGTGTCACTCCCGTCCTGTTTTAGCTCTGTTGATGGATGATTTCTGCCATTTCTTTTTATTCCCGTTTCATGTGTAAGCATTTGATATATCATGAGGGTATGTATGATTTATTTGATATGGGCAAAGAAATATCTACTCCAAATATGGGATATTGGGTTGTGGTTGTTATTCCTTCACATGGTTTAGGCACACTTCTGATTTTGTTCCCTTTGAAATGGTGTTTCTTGGATATAGATATTGCTGATTGGTAATACTTATTGAAATGGTGTTTGTTGGATATAGATATTGTTGATTGGTAATACTTATACCTTATCTTTTTAGGTAATTTGTTCCGTTGCATGTGAGTGTAGGTTGGTCTGTTCTTTCAGGAAGAAAAAGAATAGGTCAAATTAATTGTTCACAACTATGACTTTACGTCATGACCATAGCGCATTATTTCTCTTTATTTCTGCTATAATGTGAGCCAATTAGAAACTGATATAAATGTGTTTTTCTTAATAATCTCATACTGGTGTGTTTTGCCTTCTCAAAAGAAAATCATGACAGGACCAATGCCCCCATATCCATCCTTGAAGCCGGGTTGCGCGAGCTATGCTTGCAGGGGGAATTAACGCGCAAGTTTGCAGCAGCAAGGGTTTTTCTACGTCTTGATGGGCAGCTAAATTAGTTTGCTTAGGTATACTGGAGATGAAATGTCACATCATTTACAATCATTTTGTTTAACTACTATGATGCATAAGATTTTTTGTTAGTTCTCATAATTCATCCAGTGTACATTTTCTTTCGAACCAAATAAATTAGAGTCATATAAGAGATGCATGAATGACGAGGGGGTGAACTGGAAATGGGACCTTGCGCCATTTGGCGCAATGGGTAATGTTATTATACATCTTATTGTAGTAGATAGCAAGCCTCCATTCTTATTATAGATAGCAGGCCTCCATTCTCTTTTTATTAAGGGGGGTTAAAAAATTTACCATATGTGCTTTCCATAATTTTCTATTCTGCGTCGTTTGGCGCAACAGATCCACTCGAGGCCCGGCGGCGGACGGGAGAGGGACACCGGCTAACACCTGCGAGCTGGTGGTTGGTGGCGGCTCGATCCACTCCTGGATCCTTCTTCTTCCACTTCCCTGATGGCGAGATTAGATGCGACCTGGTGGTTGGTGACGGCTCGATCCACTCATGGATCCTTCTTCTTTCACTTCTCTGCTGCCTAACACCGAGCAGCGGTCAAGGAGCATGGTATCGACGACGGCAGCCGGAAACATGATTTAAAATGGCACTTTATACCACCAAATACAAATGTGTGTGTGTGTGGGCGTGTGGGTGTCTCATTGTATATTTTGTTTTAAGTTAAAATGTATATATCCATATCATTGTACACAACATCAACCATGTTTCCTATTAAAGGGGATTAAACCATGGAATTTTATTTCATCGCGGGCATGGCTTTAGCATTGCCTCTGCGCCATTTGGTGCAACGGGTCCACTAGTATACTATACGCATGCAAGGCTCCTGTGTTTGACCCCTCCCCCACCACCCCCTCTGGTGTATATTGGATGATCATGGCTTTTTTCGGTGTTTTTCTGTCGTGGCGGTCCTGCTGATGAAGCTATGTACCTAGGGTAGGGTCATGGACCTGTCCAGCATACCCTCCCTGAGGACATCTTTACAAAGAATCAGAAGCAGACGAAGAGAAAATATCATCCACTCGACCATGAAGATGTGCTCACTCGACTTCCTTGAAGACACTCGACCACCTTGAAGACACTCGACCACCAGAAGACGAGAAGCTCTTCACTCTGCAACGGGCGCGACTTAAACCATAACATTATGGGCATTTATAACACTTTATTGTAGACGTTACCAGTAACGCCCCACCTTTATGAACATTGAACCCTGTGTAACGGAGGGGAGCTGGGGTCCTGGCGCACTCTATATAAGCCACCCCCCTTCTCTGGGACAAGGGTTCACACTTTTGTAAACACACACACGTATAATCCAGTCGACCGCCTCAGGGCACCGAGACGTAGGGCTGTTACTTCCTCCGAGAAGGACCTGAACTCGTAAAATTCGTCTGTACAACTACTCCATAGCTAGGATCTTGCCTCCTCATACATACCCCCCATTCTACTGTCAGTCTTATATCCACAACAGTTGGCGCCCACCGTGGGGCAGGTGTCTTAGCGACTTATTGGAGAAGTTGCAATTTTTCCGATCCCCATCATCATGGTTCCCGGCAGAGGTTTGGCTGAGAGCCGCGAGATCCGTCTCGGCGCGCTCGTGTTTGTCGCCGACGACTCTGCTTGGCTTCAGGAGGCACCACTCGACGTCGATGCGCTCCCCGCCCGCGGGGCGACGCACTTTCACGCGTGCGTCCGCGGCGTCCTCCTGCGGCAACCGTCGACCCAGTACCAGTCGACTCCTACGGCTTTCCCCCTCCCCGCGACCCGCCGGAACAAGTGCACCGGCCGGTCGAGGGTTCAACGGTGGGTGAAGCATGCGGTGGCCCGCAAGTCGGCCACCCCTCAAGTCGCGACGCTCGAGCCCGACGAGTCTCTCTACGGCCTGTTCGATCTGTCGACTGGCTCCGTAGAGACTGCATCCGAGTGCGGCAGCAATGACTCGGCAGCGGAAGTCCTGATGGTTAATGGACCACGCGGTCCTCCTGACTTCGATCGTGAAGACAGAGGTGACGGGAACGGCGATCCGTCGCGCGTTCACGAGGAGTACCTCCCCAAGCCTCTCTCCTCGCAGCAGAGAGAAGAACTTCGTCGCCGAAACATGGATGCCCTGCATACTCCTATAGTTGGAGAAACGCCCGAGGCCCAGGCCTTGGAACAGGCTCGCTTGGCCAATCTGGCTGAGCGCACTCGGCTGGAGAACCTACAGCGCGCACTCGACGATCGCGCTCGTCAACGTGCTCCCGAGTCCAGCCGACGCCAACTTTTTCCACCTCCGGCTCAGGTATACCGAACACCGATCCAAAACCTAGCAGCTGTGGCCCAGATAGCAGAGTCGATTCAACCTTCCCAGTCAGAAGCTGGCCGAGGTCTGGCGCAGATCAGGGCCTTGCTCCGGGCAGCAGGAGAGGAGAATACGGCCGTGTCTCAGTCGCGGGATAGGATCCATAGCAGATCTGTGGTCGCGGATACGGTCCAGTCGGCCCATAGCCCGAGATCGCCCCCGAGGCGTGAGGGACGTGGAGAGCGGCGTGATCAGTACAGAAACCAGGAGCAGTATGATCGTCGAGCCGATCGCAATGGTCGCCATCGAGTGCCCACGCCTCCTCCAAGGAGTGGGTCGTACGTGCCACGGCCACATGAAGACAGGCGCCCTAACAGCGTCGGAAGAGGTATTCCAGTCGACCCTAGGGAGCCAGGCTTTGATGCGAGATCTATTCACGTACAAGGCTTGGTCGACAGAAACAAAGCTCACCGAGATGGCCATGACAGAGGCCCGCAAACCAGCAACAGGGTGCATGTCTCTGGCCCAGAGTGCTTCAGCAGAGCTATCAGAGCTGCAGTGATTCCCCCCAACTTCAGGTTGGCGACTGGAGTCAGTAAGTTCACCGGAGAGTCCAAGCCTGACACCTGGCTCGAAGACTACCAAGTGGCTGTCCAGATTGGTGGCGGCAATGATGAGGTGGCCATGAAACACCTTCCTCTGATGTTGGAGGGCTCGGCTAGGGCGTGGTTGAATCAGTTGTCGCCTGGCAGCATCTATACTTGGGAAGATCTCGCCCGAGTGTTTGTCAGAACGTTTGAGGGTACTTGCAAGCGGCACCAATCTGGACAGCCTGACACCTGGCTCGAAGACTACCGAGTGGCTGTCCAGATTGGTGGCGGCAATGGTGAGGTGGCCATGAAACACCTTCCTCTGATGTTGGAGGGCTCGGCTAGGGTGTGGCTGAATCAGTTGGCGCTTGGCAGCATCTATACTTGGGAAGATCTCGCCCGAGTGTTTGTCAGAACGTTTGAGGGTACTTGCAAGCGGCCAGCAGGTTTGACAGAATTATAGTGTTGCGTCCAGAAACTGAATGAAACTTTGAGAGATTATATCCAGAGGTGGATCACCCTGCACCACACGGTGGAAGATATGTCTGATCATCAGGCAATTTGTGCTTTCAAGGAAGGCGTCAGGTACCGAGAGTTGAATCTGAAATTCGGTCGGACAAGAAACATGACTTTGACTCGGATGATGGAAATCGCCACCAAGTATGCCAATGGTGAAGAGGAGGAGCGACTGCGGAGCGGCAAGCACAAAGCAGTCGCCCACGAAGCCGGAGGAGGAAACTCCAGTCGGAAACAAAAACGCAAGGCCGAACCAGCAGCTCCGGGTGAGGCCTTGACTGTGGTTCAAGGAAAGTTCAAGCGGAAGCCCAAAGGGCCGTGGAACCCCAAGAAAGTAAAAGATCAAGATGGAAATGACGTGTTGGATCTGCCATGCCATATCCACACCAAAAAAGATGAAGAAGGTAATTTCATTTATCCGAAGCATACCACTCGACAGTGTCGGCTCCTGATCCAGTAGTTCCGAGAGAAACAACCCAAGGAAAAGGAGAAGGAGGCAGACAAGGCTGAGAGTGAAGGGGAAGATGATGATGGTTATCCTCACGTGAATTCCACTCTGATGATTTTTGCTGATGTTGAAAACAATAGTCGATTGAAAGTCATCAACAGAGAAGTGAACATGGTTGCTCCGGCGACACCCAATTACTTGAAATGGTCGCAGACTGCCATTACGTTCGACCAGTTTGATCACCCAGCGCACATCGCCACCCCTGGGAGGCAAGCGCTGGTGGTCGACCCGGTGGTCGAAGGCACTCGACTGACAAAGGTCCTGATGGACGGTGGCAGTGGCCTGAACATTCTGTACGCAGAAACGTTGAAAGGAATGGGCATTCCGATGTCTAGACTCAGTGAAAGCCACACGAGTTTCCATGGGGTCATCCCAGGCAAGAAGGCTGCGTCCCTCGGTCAGATTGCACTCGACGTGGTTTTCGGTGATGCAAAAAATTACCGCAAAGAAAAGTTGACGTTTGAAGTTGTGGATTTTCATAGTGCGTATCATGCAATTCTGGGCAGGCCAGCTTATGCACGATTCGTGGCTCGACCTTGTTACGTGTACCTCAAACTGAAGATGCCTGGTCCCAGAGGAGTGATCACTATCTCTGGTAATCGGAAAAAGGTAGAATAGTGTTTCCAGAAGGGCTCAAAGATCGCCGATGCCCAGATGGCCGTGGCAGAATTGCAAGAATAGCAGAAAAATGCAGACCCAAGTGACTTGTTGCGAGCCAAGAAGCCAGCCACGGATTCAGCATTCCAGTCGTTTGGCGAGACGAAGTCTGTTCACATTCACCCGACGGACCCCGATGCAGCTCCGACCCACATTTTGACCACACTCGGCTCCAAATAGGAAGAAGCGCTCATCCAGTTCCTCCGTGAGAACTGGGACATCTTTGCATGGAAGCCTTCTAACATGCCAGGTGTTCCCAGGGGACTGGCTGAGCATCGTTTGCGAGTCAACCCGAAAGTGAAACCAGTCAAAGAGCATCTTCGACGGTCCGCCATCCAGAAAAGAAAAGCAATTGGCGAAGAGGTGGCTTGGCTTTTGGCAGCTGAGTTTATCCGAGAGATTTACCACTCCGAGTGGTTAGCCAATGTTGTCATGGTCCCAAAGAAAGATGACTCACTCAGCATGTGCATCGATTTCAAGCATATCAATCGGGCCTGCCCGAAAGATCACTTCCCTCTCCCTCGCATCGATCAAATAGTCGACTCGACTGCTGGGTGCGAGCGTTTGTCCTTTTTGGGTGCCTACTCCGGGTACCACCAGATCCGTCTGTACATGCCCGATGAAATAAAGACAGCTTTTATCACCCCGTTCGGGTGCTTCTGTTATGTCACAATGCCATTCGGCTTGAAAAACGCCGGAGCCACATTTATGCGAATGATTCAGAAGTGCCCGCTCACTCAGATCAGTCGGAATGTGGAAGCATACATGGATGACATTGTGGTCAAGTCACGTAAAGGTTCTGACCTGCTGACCGACCTCGCCGAAACCTTTGCCAACCTCGGAAGGTATGATATCAAGCTCAATCCATCAAAGTGCACGTTTGGAGTTCCAGGCGGAAAGTTACTCGGTTTTCTTGTTTCCGAACAAGGAATCGATGCTAACCCAGAGAAAGTAGGTGCTATACTTCGGATGAAACACCCCGTGCGTGTGCATGATGTCCAGAAGCTTACTGGTTGCTTGGCCGCCCTAAGTCGATTCATTTCTCACCTCGGTGAAAAGGCCCTGCCTCTTTACCAACTGATGAAGAAATCAGATGCGTTCGAGTGGACTCCAGAAGCTGATACAGCATTCGCAGAGCTAAAAGCCTGCTTTCCACCCAGCCGGTGCTTGCTGCTCCAATCAGCAAAGAGCCTCTTTTGCTTTATATAGCATCCACTGGACAAGTCATCAGTACAGTACTTACGGTCGAGCGGGAAGAAGAAGGAAAAGCGTACAAATTTCAACGCCCAGTTTATTATATTTCTGAAGTCCTGACCCCGTCAAGCAGAGATATCCTCACTATCAGAAGCTTGTCTATGGAATTTACATGACCACGAAGAAGGTTGCACACTACTTCTCAGATCACTCTGTTACAGTCGTCAGCGACGCTCCATTGTCAGAGATTCTGCACAACAGGGATGCAACTGGTCGAGTGGCAAAATGGGCGATTGAACTCCTTCCCTTGGATATCAAGTTTGAGGCAAAGAAAGCTATCAAGTCCCAAGCAATAGCAGATTTCCTCGTCGAGTGGATCGAACAACAACTGCCGACTCAAATTCACTCGGAGCACTAGACCATGTTCTTTGACGGATCCAAGATGTTGAACGGTTCTGGTGCTGGAGTAGTTCTGGTATCCCCCCGAGGAGACAAGCTCAGATATGTCCTCCAGATTCACTTTGATTCCTCCAACAATGAAGCAGAGTATGAAGCACTCCTATATGGGTTGCGCATGGCCATCTCACTCGGCGTCCATCGCCTCATGGTCTATGGCGACTCAGATTTGGTAGTTAATCAAGTGATGAAGGAGTGGGATGTCAAAAGCCCAGCCATGACTGGTTACTGCAATGCGGTGAGAAAGCTTGAGAAGAAGTTCGAGGGGTTAGAACTCCACCACATCCCCCAATTGAAAAATCAAGCAGCCGATGAATTGGCAAAGATAGGTTCCAAGAGAGAGGCCATTCCCAGCAATGTGTTCTTGGAGCATATTCACACGCCGACAGTTTAGGAAGACCCTTTCATTGAAGAGCCCCCACAACCTAAGAGCGCCACGGATCCGACTAAAGTCGAGGTCCCAGCTGTGGTCGACCTAATCATGGAGGTTCTGGCCATTACTCCTGACTGGAAAGTGCCCTACATTGCGTACATCCTCAGGAAAGAGCTCCCAGAGGATGAAGAAGAAGCTCAACAGATTGTCCGCCGATCTAAAGCTTTTACTATGATAAGAGGGCAGCTGTTCAGAGAAAGTGTGACTGGAGTCGGTCAGAAGTGCATAACACCAGAAGAAGGTCGAATGATCCTCAATGACATCACTCGGGGACCTATGGTCACCATGCTTCCTCTCGGGCCATCGTGGCTAAAGCATACCGAGCTGGATTCTATTGGCCACGAGCAAATGAGATGGCGAAAGATATAGTCGACAGATGTGAAGGCTGTCAATTTTACTCCGATATGTCTCACAAGACAGTGTCAGCCCTAAAGACCATCCCCCTCGTCTGGCCCTTCGCTGTTTGGGGACTGGATATGGTTGGACCATTGAGGACCGGCAGAAGCGGCTTCACTCACGTGCTCGTTGCAGTCGACAAGTTTACCAAATGGATCGAAGCCAAACCCATCAAGAACCTTGACGCTAGCACCGCTGTCATTTTTATTAGAGAATTGACGTTCCGATATGGAGTCCCACACAGCATCATCACGGACAACAGATCGAACTTCGATTCCGATGAGTTCGGAATTTTCTGCGCCTCTCAGGGCACTCAAGTCGACTATGCTTCTGTTGCTCACCCGCAGTCGAACGGACAAGCAGAAAGAGCCAATGGCCTAATTCTCAAAGGACTGAAGCCCCGACTGATGCATGATCTCAAACACGCAGCAGGTGCTTGGGTTGATGAACTTCCGTCAGTTCTGTGGGGTTTAAGGACAACTCCTAATCGGTCGACTGGAAGAACTCCTTTCTTCTTAGTCTATGGAGCCGAAGCTGTTCTGCCAAGTGACTTGCTCCACAACGCACCCCGAGTTGAACTCTTCTCCGAAGTAGAAGCAGAGCAGGCCCGACAAGATTTAGTCGATCTCTTAGAGGAGGAAAGAGAGATGGCCTTGATCTGCTCGACCATTTATCAGCAAGATTTGCGTCGATTCCACGCCAGGAATGTGAGGGGTCGGGCCTTTCAAGAAGGAGACTTGGTTCTTCGAGTGGATCAGCAGAAACCACACAAGCTCGCTCCAACTTAGGAAGGCCCCTTCATCATCACCAAAGTTCTCCACAACGGAGCATACCATCTTTACAATATCAAGCATCAGAAAGAGCCACGGGCTTGGAATGCGGAGCTGCTCCACCCCATTTATACTTAAACACTCGTTCGAATAAAATGTAATAAGCAACACCTTTTGTAATTCGTTTATCAAAGACAAGAGCTTACAGTTCTCTCATTCGATTGTGTTGCTCTTATTTACTCCTGAAATCCCCTAGTGGGTGGGCTTAGTCGCGAATCCGTTCCGCCTAAGTTCGAAAAAATCCTACCGAGTGAAGAGCAATCCTTCCACCAGGGGGCTTAGCTGCAGTCGAGCACTCGCCTAAGTTCTCTCACTAAGAGGCTTAACGGCAGTCCAGCACTCGCCTAAGTTTGAAAAAATCCCACCGAGTGGAGAGCAGTCCTCCCACTCGAGGGCTTAGCTGCAGTCGAGCACTCGCCTGAGTCCTCTCACTAAGAGGCTTAACGGCAGTCCAGCACTCGCCTGAGTCCTCTCACTAAGAGGCTTAACGGCAGTCCAGCACTCGCCTAAGTTTGAAAAAATCCTACCGAGTGGAGAGCAGTCCACTCACTTGGGGGCTTAACTGCAGTCGAGCACTCGCCTAAGTTCTCTCACTAAGAGGCTTAACGACAGTCCAGCACTTGCCTATGTTTGGAAAAATCCTACCGAGTGGAGAGCAATCCTCCCACTCGGGGGCTTAGCCGCAGTCCAGTACTCGCCTAAGTTTGAGACCCATCCCTATCCGCAAGGACGACGAGGTGCAGGTCAACTGCAACCTTCTTCTTCGGAGCTGCGACACTAATACAACGTCCGCTCCATCCCTATCCGCAAGGACGACGAGGTGTAGGTCGACTGCCACCTTCTCCTTCGGAGCTGCGGCACAAATACAACGTCCGCTCAATCCCTATCCGCAAGGACGAAGAGGTGCAGCAAGCAAAGTCCATCCGAAGGCAAACACACGCACATTCAGAGATAAACCAAATTCAGATAAATACTAAAAGGTTCCAAGCAACGAATCAAAAGTACTCGGGCACCAAGCCCGAAGGAGTTTAACGTTTACAGAAACCACTCGACATTCCGAGGCAAATTTAAAGCGTATCCAAGTTTCATAAGATTGTTCACTCAGCCGGAGGAGGACTGGCAGGCTCCACGAATGTGTCCAGATCGGTCCCATCAGCGATCTGAGTGGCGGCAGCAATGAAAGTCTCCATGAAGGATTGGAAGTCGTGCTTTTTGGTGTTAGCGACTTTGATCGCAGCCAGCTTGTCTTCACGAACCTCCTTGCAATGGACTCGCACCAGGGACAGCGCCACGTCAGCACCACACCGGACGGAGGATTTCTTCCATTCTTGCACTCTGTCAGGGATCTCGTTCAGTCGAGTCATTAGAGATTCCAGATCATTCTGAAGCGTCACCTCTGGCCAAAGCGTCGAGTCGATTCGAGAGACAACCTCCTTCAGGCGTGCGAGGTAGCTTGTGGCGCTGGCGATACGGGACTCCAGTCGGAGCACGTTCATCGCAGTTTCGTTGTAGACCAGGGAAGTGATAGGGTCCAGACCCGTCTCGACCCTCCCAGTTTCTTCGTGAAAGTCTTGACAAAGTTCTGCAGCCAAAAGTCAGTTCAATCAACCGAGCAAAATCCGATGGCAAACATCAACACCGTCGAGATAAAAGAAATACCTCCCAGCACGAGATAAAGCTTCTTGGCGAGGGTCCTCAGATAAGCTTCTGTGTCGTTCCTCTTGCGGATCGCAGACTCCAACTTTTCGTTCAAGGCGACCTTATCCTTCTTCAGGCTGGTCACTTCGTGGTTAGCTTCATTAAGACAAGATGTCAGTCTAGTCACCTCTCCTTCAAGCGTTCCGACTGAAGCAAGCTTCTTCTCTGCGAGAGCGGTTTTGTCTTGGGCTGCTTTTTGCATGGCGGCGAGGTCCGAGTCCTTCTTGTCCAGAGCCAACTTCATTTTCTCTGCAAAAGAAATAATCAAATCAAAAAAGAGATCAAAGAGATATATTGAAATTCAGTCGGCAATCAGTTACCTTCCATACCAGCAGCCTCGTCTTGAGCTTTTTTCAGATTTTGCTGATCCAATTCCAAGTCTAAGTTGAGTTGCCTCTGCTTCTCTTCGAGTTCGGCAAACTTGGAGATAAGAGTACAAGACTTCTGCAGGAGGCAAGAGACAGGTCAATCGATAGGTTCGAAAGCAATTCATTTCCGAATGAATAAAACCTAAAGAAGTGGACAACAAGCTGTTCAGACCCCAGTCGACTGCCAGCAGTCGACCGCGGTCTCGGGGACTACACCCAGTGGGTGCACTTGGTGTGCCCCCACCGGTTCTGATCCCACTCGCCCGGCCCGCCGGAGTCGAGTGCAAGGAGTAAGAGAGAGAGAGAGAGAGAGAGAGAGAGAGAGAGAGAGAGAGAAAGAGAGAGAGAGAGAGAGAAAGAACAATTGCGCCGTCAAGAAAAGAAGAACTCAGACCACAGTCGACTGCCAGCAGTCGACCGCGGTCTCGGGGACTACACCCAGTGGGTGCACTTGGCGTGCCCCCACCGGTTCTGATCCCACTCGCCCAGACCGAGTGGAAGAGCGAAACTACCAAAAATGACAGCAACACCCACTGGGTGCTCTAATTCAACGCGAACAACAGGAGATTGTGCAGAAGAAGATTTTTCGAGAACAAAAACAGTCGGAAAGTCTACTCACCTCGATGTTGGCCCGAAGAGCGGCACTAGCGTCGTAGGCAGCTTGACTGCTCTCGTGCACTATCTTCACCCGCTCCATCATCATATCAGCCTGTCGGATGGCTTCCGCAACCGCTTCCGACTGGTTGTCTGGGACGCGGTAGCTGGCGAAAAAATGTGCAGACGACCCAGGTGCAGCTGCTTGAGGGTCCGTGGTGTGGAGTTGGATAGTCGAAGGAACCACAGGCGCGGTCGACCACGTGGGGTGCCCACTCGGCAAGGGTGCAGCGAACGTCACAGCAGCCCTGCCGGCATCTTCAGCTTGACAGACGGGAGGCGTTGCAGTTGGTTCCTGCCGAGCCACCCTGCTAGCTGTTACCTTCTTGCTCTTCCTAGGCTTAGGAGCCACATCTTCGTCGTCGTCCGGAAGGTCAATGATGTTGGGTGGAGCTGCAAGACAGAACATTCGACCCCAAGTGAACCACTCGACCCTAAAAGGATCAAGAATCAAAATCACAAGAGTTCATACCTGGGTTAGAGGTCACCGCATCCTCCATTTCCTTGTCCCGGTACTGGTATGAAGAGGTCCCTGACGTAGCAGCACTGCAAAGGCCCGCATTCAATCGGTTACACCCAGTTAATTGAATCCACATAAAGGACAAGTCAGATGGTTACCCGGAGATAGTAGGAACGGTCACTTTGATCTAAGGCAAAGCTTTGGGCGGTTTGGAAGAGATGGCTTTCGGCACTTTCGGCGCTGGAAGCGGCGCGACCTTGGATTGCTTTGGAGGCTTCTCAGTCGGCGTCGGGGAAGACGTCCTGGGGCGCTTCAAGGATTGCCCGATCGGCGCAGCCACCAAGTCCGGAGCGCGTGCCGGGTCATGAGTGTGCTTGGACCTCCTCTCCCTGCGAGGAGGCGAGTCGACTTCTTCCTCATCGGTCGATTCATCGCTCTCCTCGTCCTCCTCGGCTTCCGAATGCTCCTCGCCGCTCTCGCCCCTGCTCCCTTCTTCTTCAGCGCCGGGGTCCTGCACTCCGTTGGGCATCGAGTACATTTCAATGAGGGCCTAAAAGGATAACAATCAAAAGACATTCAGTCGACCACAAATGGGACATCACGTGGTGAATCGGAAAGATACTTGATAAAACAGAAATATACCTATTCCGGCTGGCGCGAGTTGTCGAATGGAATCACCCTCCTGGATCCTCGAGGGTTGTCTTTGTTGCCAGTGATTCCCCTCAACCAGTTCTCCAAGATATCCTCGCTGACCTCCTCCGGGTGGATCCGAGTGGTATCTTCGAGCCCAGAGTACATCCACATCGGATGATCACGCGCCTGAAGAGGTTGGATGCGTCGACCGAGAAAGACCTCCAGCAGATCCATACCGGTCACTCCGTCGCATACAAGCTGGACGACCCGTTCGACCAGCTCCTTGACCTGCGCCTTCTCTTCTGGAACTACCTTCAGGGGAGCAGGCTTCTCCACTCGAGCCAAGGAGAAAGGAGGAAGTCCAGTCGACTGGTCAGGGGTTGGCTGATCCTTGCAGTAAAACCAAGTCGACTGCCAGCCCCGGACCGAGTCAGGAAGGATCAACGCTGGGAAAGTACTCTTGCTCCTCATCTGGATCCCCAGACCACCGCACATCTGGATCACCCGCGTCCTCTCGTCACTCGACTTGGCCTTTTTGACCGACTGGGAATGGCAAGTGAAGATGTGTTTGAAAAGCCCCCAGTGCGGTCGACAGCCCAAGAAGTTTTTGCACATGGACACAAAAGCGGCCAGATAGACTATGGTGTTCGGAGTGAAATGGTGGAGCTGAGCCCCAAAGAAGTTCAAAAAACCCCGGAAGAAAGGGTGGGGAGGCAGCGAGAATCTGCGATCTACGTGGGTTGCTAGGAGGACACACTCACCTTCTCTAGGCTACGGCTCAGTTTCGTCCCCCGGGAGCCGAGCCGACTTGTGGGGGATCAATCCCCCCTCCACCAGGTCATCGAGGTCGTCCTGCGTGATTGCCGAGCGGATCCAGTCGCCCTGGATCCAGCCCGCCGGCAGGCCGGACCTTGACGAGGATCCGCCCCGGCTGGTCCGCTTGCCCTTCGCCTTTGCGGCCGCCTTCTTCGCGCGTTCCAGCGCCGCCGTCTTATCCTTCCCCATGGTGGCAGATCGAGCTCGAGCGGAGGTCCGGCGACGAGGCGGAAGCGAGAGTGGTGGAGAGATCGGGAGAAAGAGAAGAGAGAATGGTGGTGTGCCGAGCAGAGGCCTGGCCCGAGACCTTTTATAAGACCTTCCGCCGAGTGGCTGACTAGTGGACCCAAGCTATCTAAACAAATCCCGCAACAGTCGTGCGTAGTACATGGCGAAAAAGGTGGTGCGGGGATCGAGGAGACTTACCTAATCCGTCCCGATGACCTCGTTTCCTCCCGTCTGGCGCGCTTCCCAAAATTCGAATCCCGTGAGATCCGCGGAGAGCGGAACAACCTGTCAAACTAAAGACAAACACCCTCTACATCATCATTTGGAATTCAACCATGAAAGTTCACTCGACAACAACCAAGAATGGACCAAGGCGACTGAGAAAGGAGTCGATGTCGTCTCCTCAACTCATTGTTTCAGGACAAGGCATATTCATAGCACAAAGAGTGGGTCGGAAGTGTTCTCAACCCCTTCCTCATTCGAACCCTGATCCATTCGGGGGCTAAGCATGAAGCTATGTACCTAGGGTAGGGTCATGGACCTGTCCAGCATACCCTCCCCGAGGACATCTTTACAAAGAATCAGAAGCAGTCGAAGAGAAAATATCATCCACTCAACCATGAAGATGTGCTCACTCGACTTCCTTGAAGACACTCGACCACCTTGAAGACAATCAACCACCAGAAGACGAGAAGCTCTCCACTCTGCAACGGTCACGACTTAAACCATAGCATTATGGGCATTTATAACACTTTATTGTAGACGTTACCAGTAACGCCCCACCATTATGAACATTGAACCCTATGTAACGGAGGGGAGCTGGGTTCCTGGCGCACTCTATATAAGCCACCCCCTCCTCTGGGACAAGGTTTCGCACTTTTGTAAACACAGACACACACACACACACACACACACGCACACACACACACACACACACACACACACACACACGTATAATCCAGTCGACCGCCTCAGGGCACCGAGACGTAGGGCTGTTACTTCCTCCGAGAAGGGCCTGAACTCGTAAAACTCGTGTGTACAACTACTCCATAGCTAGGATCTTGCCTCCTCATACCTACCCCCATTCTAATGTCAGTCTTAGATCCACGACACCTGCTTCTTGGCCTGGCCGCAGCGGCGTCGGCACAGCTGTCGGCAACGTTCTATGATGCATCCTGCCCGAGCGCGCTGGCAACGATCAAGAGCGGCGTGACGGCGGCGGTGAGCAAGGAGCCCCGCATGGGGCCTCCCTGCTGAGGCTTCACTTCCACGACTGCTTTGTCCAAGCAAGTCACCTCTCCCCTCGCTCATGATGCGTCAATGCGTGCACCTGATATTGCACCTTCTTCCCGTAACCCTAGCTATTTAGTGATTCAGAATCTTATCTCTTGCAGATGTTACGTGAGTTGCACACCTGCATGTATACTAGTAGTAATTACTTCTGCATACGAACATGTTCAAACCAGTACATGACTTGTAGCACCGTCTAGGTTGCAGCTGGATGGGATCCATACTGGTGTGAATGTGACGTGCATCTATTTTGTAACATCCATACTGGTGTGAATGTGACATGCATATATTTTGTAACATCCATACTGATGGTATCATGTTGATTAGATTACAGGGATGCAACGCGTCGGTGCTGCTTGCCGACACCGCCAACTTCACTGGTGAGCAGACCGCGTTCCCCAAGGTCAACTCCATCAGGTCTCGTTTGATAGGGGAGGTTTTGCAGCCCTGGAGTGAAGGGGGGTCTGAGGAAATTTGGTTAATCCCTCTTTTTCACCCAATCCTCTCAATTCCCCTAATTCCTCCTCCCTCATAAACCCCTCTATTTGGTTAAACCTCCTACAACAGCAGCAGCAAAGCAAGCGTCCAGTTTCATGAGTGCCTTGAGGCCTCGTTTGATAGGGGAGGTTTTACAGCCCCGGAGTGGAGGGGGATCTGAGAGGATTTGGTTAATCCCTCTCTTCCACTCAATCCCCCCAATTCCCCACTAATTCCTCCCCCTCATAAACCCCTCTATTAGGTTAAACCTCCTACAACAGCAGCAGCATAGCAAGCGTTCAGTTCCCTGGGTGCCTTGGGGGGTTTTCTATACCACATGGATGGAGGGGGATTCGTGGGGATCGGAGAGGATTGGCCTGCTCAATCCCTACGTGTCAAATGGGCCGACAAGGATTTCTGGGGATTTTGAACCCTGCGAGGATATTCCCCTCCAAACCTCCCCAAACCTCCTCCACCAAACAAGGTCTGAGGGGTTTTCTGTACCACATGGATTGAGGGGGATTCGTGGGGAATGGAGAGGATTGGTTTTTCTCAATCCCTACATGTCAAATGGGCTGACAAGAATTTTTGAGGATTTTGAACCCTCCGAAGATATTCCCCTCCAAACCTTCCCAAACCTCCTCCACCAAACAAGGCCTCACGGGACTCGACGTCATCGACGGGATCAAGGCGCATGTCGAGGCCGTCTGTGCACAGACCGTCTCCTGTGCCGACATCCTCGCCGTCGCCGCCCGAGACTCCATCGTCGCCGTACGAAATACTCCTATATGCTAGCCTAGCCGGCCGGTCGAGACACTCCTGGTTAAACTTTAGATGGATGCCCGAATTCTAAGGATTGATTTCATTTCGCAGCTAGGAGGGCCATCATATACGGTTCCGTTGGGGAGAAGGGACTCCACCAGCGTGAGCCTCTCGAAGGCAAACAGGGACCTCCCTCCGCCAACCTCCGACCTCGCTGATCTCGTCGGCAACTTCTCCAGGAAAGGGCTCAGCGTAACCGACATGGTTGCACTGTCAGGTAATTAATCGCTGCAATCATTACACCGAATAATTCGTGAGCTGTACTGATTTGCTTCACGTTTCAATTTCTTGCATGAAGACACTGAGTTTATTATTAGTACAGGAGTATTATTTTCGGGATAAATAGAAACGTTGCTTTTTTTCTTTTCTTGCGGGAGAAAAGGATGTGTACTCCAGATGGAAAGACATGCCACATGCTCCATCAGATACTCCCAAACATGTCTAGTCTTAGTCTAGTCAATGTTTGGCACGTAGCCTCTTTGTTCAGTAGAAAACTCACATGCATGCTGTAACAACCCTACAAAGATCATTTCAGAAAACAGAATGGAAAAAGAACCTACAAAGGTCAACAAGTAGCTTGATGGTTACACCGACAAGGCGACAAGTGACGAGGGACCAGCCGAGGGACATCTACATCAGATGAATATGGGAAAGTGAAGGATGAACGTTCGCCTTCCTATCTTATGCTATATGGAGCGAATGTTCCCTGGCCTCTCATGTTGGGCAAGCGCAACGAAGTAGAAGAGTAAGAAAAGATAAAGAAGATAAAAAGGACACACTGAAGGTGAAAGCTAACTCGTGAATTCCGGCGACTACACGCGAGGGCAACAAATACATCGGGGGAGGGGCAGGGGCTTGAAAGGGGCTTACTCATGGCCTGACGTTTAAGAGCATCTCTAGCCGTTGGCCCCTCAGGAGGCGTTAAAAATCACCTCCCGGGGACGCACCGGCGCAAACCGCGTGCTAGGGGCGTGATGCTCCCCAGTCACGGCGCCTACGTTTTGCATCATCGGTCACGGGGTGAAGCACGCACGCCAGAGGAACAATGAAGGAAATACGTTAATGTTGGACATATGAGCAAATTACTACAAGATCTAATCCAAATAAACAGAAGATAAATCATCACTGCAATAGCAGAGATTAAACTAATCATGCGAACTAGCATAGTAGATGAACAGACCACATCTAGGGCACACACTAGAAACATGAATTCTACCACGATCTCGAACAGGAAGGATATAATCGCATACGATGGAGTGGGAGCAACACCGTCGGCGTTGACGTTGTCGCCCGTGTCGTCGAGGATGAGGTTGCCGAGGTCGGGGAAGAAGTCGTCGTTCGCAAAGTCGTCGCTGCCAGCAGTCGCGCGAGAACGCTCCCCAAAAACATGATCGCCCCTCTCCCTTACAGGATCACAAGAGGAGGGGTTCCGGAGGCCTACTGTCCCTTCTCCCGATGCACGCCGAAAGGAGGGATGGATAAGACTTGCTTGGTGGCGCAATGATCTGGAACGGTGATGCGAAATCATACAAAGCGGCGACGGCTAGGGTAGACGTCTGTCTGACTATGTAGTGCGGGCCGGGTAGGTCGTGTGAGTAAATCCCACGTCCGAGTCACGATCCAAAAGAATAGGAAACGGTTCAGTAATTAACGCGTCCATTAATTATTAATTAATGGCTCATTAATTTTCCCGAGCAGCAAAAATATAGACAATGTGCATAGCTCTGTTCTCGGCTCGGCTCAATCCCGCGGCGCGTCAGGACGAGGCGAGGCGAGGTGTGGCATGGCGAGGCGAGCGAGAAGGAGGAGCGCGCGTGTAGGTCTCCTCTTCTCATGCTCATACAAGTGGTGGAAGAGCTCACCTTATAAAGAGGTGCAAGTCTCTCTCAACTTCCTTGGTGGGACTAAACTCTAGTCTCACTCACTCCACTCACATATGTGCATGAATGGGTCAAGAGAATTTCAGAATTTTAGTTGGGCTTTGGCCCAAAGGCCTACTAGCAAAATTCCAACAATCTCCCACAAAGTCTCATTGGTATATCTCATCATTCAGTTCCAAAACATTGTTTATATACCGGTTCTTAGTAGAGACTGTGAGGTTGAACTTTCACTTCGAGTTTTATGCTACACTAGATCACAACTTGAATATTGGACTATGCCTTGAACTACAAGTTTTCTACGAAACTAGTTTCACACAAATTCTTGACCGATATTGGGCTGCCGCAAGGCTTCCGCGCGGGTGGAGCATATACGTCGTACTCCAGGGCCTTTCATGAATTTATTAGAGAACACCCAATTCTCACAGACTGCGACGTTAACAAGCAAATTCATATAGGTGTGTTTCTCAAGGGATGCTCTGCAGGACAACATCTCTGCTTACCTGAATTAGCCACTTGGAACATATTAAGATAAGTATCAACCAGCCATGCAGATCAGGAGAGTATTGCATCTTCATGGAGTGGGATAATTAATATAAGGATACTCTCCTCCCAACTAACCAATAGCTTGTCTCCCACTTCTACTTCACGGGATCTCCGATCACATAGAGTGGGTTACCATTATGGACAACTCATGCGGTGGGTCTCAAACCCATCTCCATCGATGCATTATTTATCACATTACGTGATAAACCCTTTGTGAAGGGATCTGCCAAGTTTTTCGGTGTTTGAATATAATCCAACGTAATAACTCCTGAGTTCCTCAATTTTCTGATAGATTTTAGTCTTCTCTTCACATGCCTTGAGGACTTCATATTGTCCTTAGAACTGTTTATCTGGACGATCACAGTTTGATTATCACAGTTCATTAGGATATGGGGTATTGGTTTTTCAACCATAGGTAAGTCCATCAAGAGCTCACGAAGCCACTCTTCTTCGATAGTGGCAGTGTCTAGAGTTGTGAGTTCTCCTTCCATAGTTGACCTTGTTAAGATGGTGTGCTTGCAAGACTTCCAGAAAACAGCGTCACCACCAAGTGTAAAAACATAACCACTTGTGGCCTTAATCTCATCAGCATCAGATATCCAGTTTGAGTCACTATAACCCTCTAGTACCCTTGGATACCCGGTGTAGTGAATCCCATAGCTCGTGATGCCTTTCAAATAGCGCATAACTCTCTTAAGTGCATGCCAATGACCATCTCCCGGTTTTGACACAAATCGACTTAGCTTGCTCACAACAAAAGAGATGTCAGGCCTCGTGGCACTCACCAAATACATAAGCGAGCCAATAATCTGAGATACCTCAATTGATCTCTAGCAATCCATCGGTTCTTTCGAAGCAACATACTAGCATCATATGGAGTTGGAGAAGGCGTGCAGTCGCTATACCCAAAACGACTCAAGATCTTTTCCACATAATGAGACTGAAGCAGTGGGATCCCACCATTCTCATCTCTCAACAGCTTGATATTTAAGATAACATCAGCTACTCCTAGATTCTTCATCTCAAAGCAACGAGATAAGAAATCCTTAACCTCCTTGATTAAATCAAGTTTGGTTCCAAATATTAGTATGTCGTCGACATACAGACAAAGAATAACTCCTTCGCCCCCACTATAGTGATAGTACACACACTTGTCACCATCGTTTACTACAAAGCCGGCAGCAGTTAATGTTCTTTCGAACTTCTCATGACACTCCTTAGGAGCTTTTTTAAGGCATAAAGACTTTAATAACTTACAATCCTTTCCTTCCTGACCAGTTACTACAAAACCATCTGGCTGATCCATGTAAATTTCCTCCTTCAACTCTCCATTGAGGAAAGCCATCTTAACGTCCATTTGATGAACGAGAAGACCATGTGAGGCAGCCAGTGATAGTAGCACCCGAATTGTGGACTGTCTAGCCATGGGTGAGTAAGTATCAAAGAAGTCTTCACCTTCTTTCTGGGTATAACCCTTAGCCACAAGCCGTGCCTTGTACTTTTCAATTGTACCATCAGGTCTAAGCTTCTTCTTGAACACCCACTTACATCCTACAGGTTTGCATCCATAAGGATGGTCAGTGATCTCCCGGGTTCCGTTAGCTAAGATGGAATCCATCTTGCTACTAATAGCTTCCTTCCAGTAGTCAGCATCAGGAGATGCATAGGCTTCTGAAATAGTCCTGGGTGTGTCATCCACGAGGTGCACAAATCATCACCAAAGGACTTTGCAGTCATCTGTCTCTTACTCCTCACAGGAGTTCCATTGTCACCCTCAACAGGATTCTCAACGTGTTCCATCGCAATGGTGGGTTCAGGAATTACAGCGAATTCTTCACTAGATGGGGTAGGTATCTCCTGATTTAATGAAATCGACATATCCTTCATAGAAAATATGTCCTCAAAGAAAGTTGCATCATTCGACTCCATAATCGTACCAACATGCATGTCGGATACCTCAAATTTTATTATCAAAAATCTATAACCAATGCTAAGAAAAGCATAGCCCAGAAGAACACAATCCACGGTTTTTGGTCCAAGCTTGTGCTTCTTGGGAATTGGTATATTGACTTTCGCCAAACAACCCCAAGTACGTAGGTAAGAGAGTTTCAATCTTTTCCTTTCCCATTCCTCAAATGGAGTCATGGTCTTATGCTTTGTGGGAACTCGGTTTAGGACATGACACACAGTCATTAGCGCCTCCCCCACCATTCCTTGGAGAGACCCGATGTGTCTAACATGGTGTTAACCATATCAGTTAGAGTTTGGTTCTTTTTTCCGGCTACCCCATTTGACTGAGGTGAGTAGGGAGGCGTCCTCTCATGGATTATACCATGTTCCGCACAAAACAAATCAAATTCATTGAAAAAATACTCTCCACCACGATCGGACCGAAGCCATTTAATTTTTTGATCAAGTTGGTTCTCTGCCTCAGCTTTATAGTTTTTGAAGAAAGTTAAAGCCTCGTCTTTTGATTTCAGAAGATACACATAACAATATCTAGTGGAGTCATCAATCAACGTCATGAAGTATCTCTTTCCACCTTTTGTCAACACGCCATTCATCTCACAAAGATCATAATGTATAAGCTCTAGTGGCGCCAAGTCTCTTGCCTCTACAGTCTTATGGGACTTGCAAGGTTGCTTAGCTTGCACACATACTTGGCACTTAGAGCCTTTGATAGTAGAGATTTTCGGAATTAAATCCATATTGGCTAGCCACGTCATGCAACCAAAGTTAATGTGATAAAGTCGTGAATGCCAAATATTAGACTCACTATTGTGGCAAACATTATTAATAACTTTAGTGCAAATATCTGACAAAGATAGGCGGAACAAGCCTCCGCTCTAATAGCCTTTTCCAACATATTGTCCATACTTAGAAATTACAACTTTATTGGATTCAAAAACCAACTTAAAACCATCTTGACATAAACGGGAACCGCTAACGAGATTTTAATTGATGGACGACACATGATGAACGTTCTTCAGACGCACGGTCTTCCCCGAAGTAAACTTCAGATCGACTATACCGACACCTCGAACGATGGCATGTAACCCGTTTCCCATCAGCATGGGAGAGGTCCCTATGACCTGGTAAGAATAAAATATAGAGGCATCAGCACAAACATGTACATTGGCACCAGTGTGAATTAACCAATCAGGAGATTGAAATACCAAAAGGATGGTAGGAAGAATATTGTACCCAGATTCCTTCATATCAGTATCACCGATGACAACATTAGCAGACTTGCCGCTGTTCTCATGTTCACGCTCCTCAAAGCGGTTAGGACACTTTGGAGCCTAGTGATTAGGATCACCACAGACATGGCAAAGTCCCTTCCCTTTCTTATGAGAATTCTTCTTGAAGTTGGTAGAATGTGACGGCTTGTTCTTTGTATCAAACTTGTTGTTGCCGTGAGTTTTTGTTCTTGTTGTTTTTGAACTTGTTGGGCTGGAAGTTCTTCTTCTGTACCATGTGGACACTAGAAGCTCCCTTAACAACTCGATCACGTGTGTCCTTTGCTCTCGCCTTCTCTTCAACATCAAGAGTACCAATGAGACCCGCAACGGAAAACTCCTGTCTCTTGTGTTTCAGAGAAGTAGCAAAATTGTTCCACGAAGGTCGAAGCTTGGCAATGATTCCTCCGGCAACACACACTTAAAGTACTCGAGTTCCTTTGCGAGCGACTATATCTCATGAGCTTGTTATACGACAGAACGCTCATCATCATCTTGTAGTCATAGAATTGCTCCATGATGTACAACTCGCTGACACATTCCGAGGCACCAAACTTGGCCTCGAGCGCAGCCCACATGTCCTTGCCGTTGTCAAATGACATATATGAATCCACAATGGAATCATCAAGAATACTCAGAAGAGCGCCTTTAAAGAAAGTATCGATCTTCTAAAAAGCTTCTAGCTGTGCTGGATTAAGATCGCCCTCAGGCTTGCCCTTAGTGGTGTCATAGCAACCCATGGTCTGAAACTAGTAGACTGATCTCGTGCGCCACCTCTTATATTGCACCCCCTTAAAGGCAGGCGGCTACAGATGGGCAGCAAAACCACTCGAAGTAAATTGCCTATAATCAGGTTTTTGGATTGTTGGAAATATGAGCAAATTCCTACGAGATTTAATCTGAATAAACAAAAGATAAATCATGACTGCAATAGCAGAGATTAAACTAATCATGCGAACTAGCATAGTAGATGAACAGATCACATCTAGGGCACACACTAGAAACATGAATTCTACCACGATATCAAACAGGAAGGATAGATTGTCGCCAATGTCATCGAGGATGAGGTTGCCGAGGTCTGGAGAAGAAGTCGTTGTTCGCGAAGTCGTCGCTGCCAGCAGTCACGCGAGAGCGCTCCCCAAAAACCTGATCGCCCCTCTCTCGTACAGGATCATGAGAGGCGGGGTTCCGGAGGCCTGCTGTCACTCCTTCCGGTGCACGCCGAAAGGAGGGATGGAGAAGAATTGCTTGGCGGCACAATGATCTGGAACGGTGATGCCAAACCATATGAAGCAGCGGCGGGGGTAGACGTCTGCCTGACTATATAGTGTGGGCCTGGTAGGTTGCATGAGTAAACCCCACGCCCGAGTCATGATCCAAAAGAATCGAAAACGGTTCATTAATTAACGCGTCCGTTAATTATTAGTTAATGGCCATTAATTTTCCAGAGTAGCAAAAAAATAGACAATGTGCATAGCTATGTCCTCGGCTCGGCTCAATCCTGCAACCCGCGTTGCGTTGTGTCGCGTCGCGTCGTGACGAGTTGACGCGTGGCAAGGCGAGCGAGGAGGAGGAGCGCGCGTGTAGGTCTCCTCTTCTCATGCTCATACAAGTGGTAGAAGAGCTCACCTTATAAAGAGGTGCAAGTCTCTCTCAACTTCCATGGTGGGACTAAACTCTAGTCTCACTCACTCCACTCACATATATGCATGAATGGGCCAAGAGAATTTCAGAATTTTAGTTGGGCTTTGGGCCAAAAGCCTACTAGCAAGATTCCAACAGTTAATGAGAATAATATGGTGGGGTAGCGATAGGAAAAAAATGGGGAGGTGCCAAGGAGAAAACTAAGAGAGTAACGGAAATTGAAGAAGGCAACATGATGGAGGTCTAATTCCTCCTTACGTTAGTGGAGGCCCATACTGTGACGCCCCCAATTCAATCGTACACTAATCATACACGCAAACATGTACGATCAAGATCAGGGACTCACGGGAAGAAATCACAACACAACTCTACAAATAAAATAAATCATACAAGCATCATATTACAAGCCAGGGGCCTCGAAGGCTCGAATACAAGAGCTCGATCATAGACGAGTCAGCGGAAGCAACAATATCTGAGTACAGACATAAGTTAAACAAGTTTGCCTTAAGAAGGCTAGCACAAACTATGATACAGATCGAAAGAGGCGCATGCCTCCTGCCTGGGATCCTCCTAAACTACTCCTGGTCGTCGTCAGCGAGCTGCACGTAGTAGTAGGCACCTCCCGAGTAGTAGTAGTCGTCGTCGACGGTGGCGTCTGGCTCCTGGGCTCCAACATCTGGTCGCATCAATCGGGTATAGGAAAGGGGAAAAGGGGGAGAAAAGCAACCGTGAGTACTCATCCAAAGTACTCGCAAGCAAGGAGCTACACTACATATGTATGCATTGGTATCAAATGGAATAAGGGTATCATATGTGGACTGAACTGCAGAATGCCGGAATAAGAGGGGGATAGCTAGTCCTTTCGAAGACTATGCTTCTGGTAACCTCCATCTTGCAGCAGGAGAAGAGAGTAGATGGTAAGTTCACCAAGTAGCATCGCATAGCATAATCCTAACCGATGATCCTCCCCTCGTCGCCCTGTGCGAGAGCGATCACCGGTTGTATCTGGCACTTGGAAGGGTGTGTTTTATTAAGTATCTGATTCTAGTTGTCATAAGGTCAAGGTACAACTCCGGGTCGTCCTTTTACCGAGGGACACGGCTATTCGAATAGATTAACTTCCCTGCAGGGGTGCATCGCATAACCCAACATGCTCGATCCCATTTGGCCGGACACACTTTCCTGGGTCATGCCCGGCCTCGGAAGATCAACACGTCGCAGCCCTACCTAGGCACAACAGAGAGGTCAGCACGCCGGTCTAAATCCTATGGCGCAGGGGTCTGGGCCCATCGCCCATTACACACCTGCACATTGCGTACACGGCCGGTGAGCAGACCTAGCAACCTCCATTACAAAGGAAGTTGCGTTACGCGGTCCAACCCGGCGCGCGCCGCTCAGTCGCTGACGTCACGAAGGCTTCGACTGATACCACGACGTCGAGTGCCCATAACTGTCCCCGCGTAGATGGTTAGTGCATATAGGCCAGTAGCCAGACTCAGATCAAATACCAAGATCTCGTTAAGCTTGTTATTCTGAAATAACCACGGACGCCAACCAGGGCCAGGCCCACCTCTCTCCTAGGTGGTCTCAACCTACCCTATCACTCCGCCACAAAGTAACTGTCGGGGGCCTTCGGGAACTCAGGCCCACCTCTACCGGGATGGAGCCACCTGCCCCTTCAGCCCCCAACATCGGAATCACTCGCGGGTACTCCTACGAGCCGACCCGACTTTAATCACCACAAGTATCATATATTATGTATAAGTATATACCCGTGACCACCTCCCAAGTGACCACGACCCGATAGTATAGCATGGCAGACAGACAAGAATGTAGGGCCACTGATGGTAAACTAGCATCCTATACTAAGCATTTAGGATTGCAGGTAAGGTATCAACAGCTGGAGCAACAATGACAGGCTATGCATCGGAATAGGATTAACGGAAAGCAGTAACAAGCTACACTACTCTAATGTAAGCAGTATAGAGGAGAGTAGGCGATATTTGGTGATCAAGGGGGGGGGGCTTGCCTGGTTGCTCTGGCAAGAGAGAGGGGTCGTCAACACCATAGTCGTACTGGGTAGCAGCGGCGTCGGTCTCGGTGTCTAGCAAGAGAAGAGGAGGGAGAAAACAATAAATATAATGCAAACAAATGCATGATGATGCATGACATGACAAAGCGTAAAGCTAGGTGTGCCCTAACGCGGTACGAGGTGGTACCGGTGAAGGGGGGAAACATCCGGGAAATTATCCCCGATGTTTCGCGTTTTCGGACAGACGAACCGGAGGGGGAAAGTTGCGTGTTTGCTATGCTAGGGATGCGTGGCGGACGAACGGGCTGCGTATCCGGATTCGTCTTGTCGTTCTGAGCAACTTTCATGTATAAAGTTTTTCCATCCGAGCTACGGTTTAAAATATATGATTTTTCAAAGTTTTAAAGTTTTTCTAAAATTATTTATTAATTTGAATTAAAACAGGATATACTTTTTATACCCACTAAGGGCTAGCCACAGTCAATGACATGTGGGGCCAGGGGACTAGGTTGACCCAGTCAAATGTCCAGTCAGTAGTTGACTAGTCAACTGTTGACTGGTCAAACCAGGGTAGTGGGGCCCAGTTGTCATTCTCACAGTTTTAACATTTTCTTTTAAAAAAAGATATTTAGAGGTGGGTACTTAAATTAGTTTATATTTAAACTAAGTTAATGGCCTTGGGCCCACGGGTCAGTGGCAGTTTAGGGGTTTTTAGTTAGTGGCAAATGATGCCTCGTCAGCAGGTTAAGGCGGCTAATCGCCTGGGTCAACAAGGAACGACGGCGACGACCATCCGGCCAACTCCGGCGTCGGCCGGGCGTGTGACTAGGGGCGCCTGAAAGCCCTTGGCGCAGCGCAGCGTATGGTGGTCGCAGTAGGTGCGGGGGCGGTCTGCTGTGGTGCCGGCGTCGAGGCGAGCGGCGGCCTGAACGGGCACAGCGGGCAGAGGCAGCTGCGGGGCGGCTGCAGGCGAAGGCGGCTAAGGCGTAGGCGGCGGCCACGCGAGACGAGGATGCGCGGGAGCAGCGGCGGTGAGGCGGCCATGGCTAGCAGCGGTGAGCGCGACCGCGGCAGAAAAAGGCGGCAACGACGGCAGTGGGAGGCACCGGAGGTAGTGGTGGGCAGCAGTAGCAGGAGAAGGCGCGGCCGGAGAATCCGGAGCGCGGGTGAGTGCGAGCTCACCGGGGGCTGGCCGCGACGGGGCATGCGAGGGCGAGCGCCTGGGCGCGGGGACGGTGCGGTTGGTGAGCGCAAGCGGTGCACACGGACGATGGCTACGGCGGGAGACAGAGGAAGGAAAGAGGAGGGGGGGTGGACGCAGCTCACTACGAGGGAGCTCGTGGGCGTGCTCGGATCCGCGGGGAGTCACCGGTGGTGGAGATCGACGGCGATGGTGCCGTGGCCGTGGGGGAAGGAGTCGATGCGGGCGTTGCTGAGGTGGTCTCCCGGCCCCGATCCAGCAGTGTAGGTGTCGAAGACGAGGACGTCGGTCCTCTTGGGCTCCAGAGGACGACGAATGGTGGCCGTTGGCCACGCCAACGGAGGTGCTGCGACGGCGACAACACTCGGTGGAGGGGCGGACAAGATGAGGGGAGAGGTAGTGGGCGAGGAGGAAAAGATCTCTGGGGGGGGGGGATGACGAGGTCAAGGGGGCTCGCCCTTATCTCCTCGGTGGTGTAGTGGTGCGCGGGGTTGAGCGCCTGCGGCCATGGCGCTGTGGCCTTCTCCTATAGCCGGAGGGGGGAAGAAAAGCTGCGGTTGTTGGGCTGGGCTGCACTGTGTGCGCCTAGAGCCCAGTCCAACAGTGCGCTCTGTTTTCTTTTCCCTTTTTATTTTATTTTATGTTCTCCTTTTTTTGTTTCTATTTACTTTAGTTTTATAAATTATAAATATTTCACTATAATTAGTTTTGTAAAATATGTCACTGCCACAAAAGTTTGGCAACTTTAATTAAATTAGTTATAATATTTTACTATTAAAAAGGTATTTAAATAATAGTTTAAGCCTCTGATTTAATTGCTTTAGTGTGTTTAAGTAATTTACAAAAAGATGATTTATCCACCAATATTACTTATGAATTATTTTTCATAGTTTGTACTTTTTAGTTTTGAATTTTAAAAACTTCAAATTTTTACTTTGATTTAAATTTGAATATGAACCGGCTTTGACTCGAGTGAGATTAGCAACAGTAATGATGGTGACCTCGCATCATTAGCAGGGGATTACTGTAGCTTAATTATCTGGACGTCACAATTCTCCTCCACTATAAGAAATCTCGTCCCGAGATTTAAGAGGTAGTAAAAGTGGGGAGGATTGGGTTCGAATCTAGCGGGTCTTCTCATCCTGGCTTGCTCTTCTCGAATAGGCCAGTCCAATACATTGATGTCTTCATTTCTCTGCTTCAGGTCATCATGATGAAGTCAGTGTCCTTTCTTCAGGAACTCCATCGTACTTACGAAAGGACAAGGGGTAACTTCGGAAGAACGGACCTTACAAGGTTGACTATCCGGCAGATAACTCACGAAATGTGGTAGAAAGTAATTCTCAAATAGATACTTAAGAACATATCGAGAGTAAAGTAAGAAGGTAACATGAGAAGATTCCAATGGGCAGGCAATCGTTCGATGGCCTAATCAGAAAGTGAAAGGGGTTCGGAGCAATGATAATAAGTATTGCGTTTGCTACCAGAATAGATCACTAGGCAGGTGGCCCGTGAATTACATACGAAGTCAAGCGCGAGGAATAACTTTGACAACAGGGTGTACAAGAGAGTCAGGTTTCGATCCTGTGGAACTGTGGGTTATGGGCCCACCATGTGGGTTAAAAGTAGGAAGGGGGTGACGTCTTGCATGATCATGTAAGCAAGGCATGTCAGAGGATAGACTATCGATTATGTCGGCAACAACCATTGGTACCAAGGGCGAGGGACGAAGAGAACCATTTTCCTGCTCGTTGAACGAGGCGGACCAATAGGCAAAGTTCTCGTCCATCAGTGGTTACCGGAATGCTATCAACAAAAGCAACAGGGTCTTACTGACATGGTTGTACACCAAGGTGTTTACATAAGCAGAAGAATATTACTTCTTAGATCATATAGATCACCAGAAAGGTTAAACAAAACAATGGAAAGGAAAATGTGATCTTCATATTAAACAGAACAATGGAAAGGAAAATGTGCTTAAACACAAATTTCAGGGTATATCCTTCCCAAGGACAAACAGAGCATGATATCCATGACATGATATAACGTAGAAAACCCTTTAGGAAAGGGGAGAGAAATTTCAGGAAATTACCCATACAATGGTGTTTGGATAATTGAGCGAGAAACATTTAGCATTGGGCTTCAAATGTTCTTTGTTGAAAATTGGAGTACCACAGACATGCTTCAAGATAGCGTTGGCGTGGTATTCAAGCAAAGGTCAGACTTTGGATACTCAAAGGATCCATCAGGAACAATTTGTAGAATAAGTCTTACAATTTCCTCATGGTAGAATGGATAACCTTGTAGTAAAGGAAACTATAACACTAGGTCCTCCGGCAAGGTGCGCTAGGCATGATATCACCTTACCGGGTCATCTAAAGACCAACATTATACTCTTGGAAATATGTTCAAGCCATCATATCTGACCGAGTTTCAGATCTGATTGGTGTCAGGATATCTCAGACTCAGGATGCCTGAGAAGAAAAGGTGCAGAACAAATTGACGAGACGACAATGTAAGATTCTCGGTAAATGAACTATGAAAGCAAGTTCCGAATCATGAGTTCACTATTAAATCAAGGAGAAAATGAGGAGGTGGCTGATGAACTCAGCGACAATTCATCGAGATTTCCAAAAGATGGATTTCCACAATTATGTGAACAAGGAGATAACATTTGTCGGATCAAATGATATAAGGATGTATGCTCGAGGAAAACATACACAATTAAGCATTGGTTGAAAAGTGCACCCAAAATATGGTCTTAGGTAGCATGATCAATGTTAGAAAGGTGATTCAACAACCAATAGTCTAAGAACGAAATATCGACCATTAACTTGAAAGAAATAGGGTTGCTAGAAACACGAACAAGTTTGGGTTGAACGGAAGAAAATAAAGTGGTTGATGATAACACAAATCATCGAGGGCAAGGATGGTATTTCTCATAATGAACTCAATTGACATCCTGGAAGAGTTCAGAATGCCGATGATGATCACGACACAATTGTTGAGAGATTTCATGAAGATGTAATCGATCGGTGATGACAGCGAGTCCAATGAATGGTGAAGCAAAAGGTTATTGGAACCAAGGGTATGACACAAAATCCTAACCAAGTTTGCTGTTCGAGGCGAAGAGACATGATGAGGAAGATCGACATAAGCTTAGCTCATCATCGAAAATTGTGCTTGGGAAGAAGGACCGGGTAGCACAGTTAAAATTTAGCACAATAATGATATAGACGATCGGGCTAGGAGTGAATTGAAGGATTATTAAACTCATAGGCAACGAAAATTACTTAGAGCTAATGAATCAGACTACGGACTCGGTTCTCATATCGGTGTTCTCGAGTGACTAATAGGTCAGTACCCGGGGGAAATCTGAAATCGATGAGAAGCAGTACTAGATGAAGACTCATAGGAAGCAACATAGTTCTTTGATATTCTCGAGATACTGGAGGGTATACTCGAAGGAAGGTCAACATAGAGGTTGCAGAGATGTATTGATCTGCAGAAGACAAGTACTATAACTTGTCGGAGAAATGGAATTTAAAGGAGAACATGGTCATAACCATGACCGCAAAAGGCCGGATCCCAGATATAAGAACTTATACCGAGGGAATAATTAATTTAAGAGAAGTTGTAATGATAAGATCTACATCGTGTCCATGGGCATGAACACAAAGTTCAAGGTCGATTCCCACTTCTTCAATGCACAACCTTCCATTCACTTCTCATGTTTCAAAAATGACATTAGTTGCTGAAAGTTTTACCTGGTGCAATACCAACTAAGTATGACCCGTGAAATCTTTCGGGTTCACACAGATTAGGGAAGGCGTTGGTTCAACCCATCGGGGCTTCTTAGGAACATATACCACAAACTTCAATCATAAATACCACCAGCTCGAAAACAAAGCATGGTTGAGAAAACAGAGGATACAATTTACCAAAAGCATTATGTATCCGAGGAAAGGCTCACAAGGTTATTGAATAAGGAGGACACTGTCGAATAATAATCCAATAAAGGATCTGACGGTCTATAGCGGAGCTGATGTGAGAATCGGCACACAATCAGTTGAAGAAAGGATGCAAGGGCATCAGATTATAGAACACTTGAATGATTCGATGCTTAGATATCAAAGGAATTATGATTTTCAAATAGAAGGATCAGAAGCAGACGTTCTGATCAAGGGTGGATAAGTTCAATAGACCTAAGGGTACAATTGACGGCAAACAGATTGGTCGAGAACAAGCTCATGTTCAAAAATGGCGTCTGAGCCAGAAAGATAATTTAAAAGGATCAACTGATGGTTGCGTGCATTCGCACTCATGTTTGAATCAATAGGATCAAAATGACAGTGTCTAAGAATGCCAATAAGATTACTATACTTATGGGATTAACCATAACGCAAGCAAGCAAAGAATTTCAAGAGCAATAAGCTGCTGAGGATTTTCGAAAGATCGAATAGTATTTCGAAGACCTTTGTGAAATACATGAATCAACTGGGATGAGTGGATACTCGGTAAGTGCGAGAAATTATCCATACATGTATTCGTGAGGAATAGGAGCCGCAAGGCAGTAGACACAAAGGATTCTCGAAATATCCGAAGTATTTCAGGGTATCTTGTAATAACAACAACAATTAGAAATGAAGTTATGGACGACAAATGTATGTAGCTTTCCATAGGGATTTATCGGTGGTATAGAAGTGCAACGGCGAAGAGCACAAGGGTCTCGGGGAAACATCAAAGAGTATCTTCAAAATATTCTGGTGCAGCCAGCGATCATCTGGATTGAAGGGGCTCTCCGGGAGAAAGTATTTACGAGAACCTAATGTTAAAGTTTTAGTAAATTCATTTAACCCAAATATAAGAGATGTCAGAGTCCCAGAGTATAGGTCGAGGAATAAAAGATCCTACTACCACCCAATGGCGACGTGGGCCTGTAAGCCGCACAGCCATGTTAGTAAAAGTTTTGCAATGACTAGACTCGACTTCGGCCAAGGAGTGTCGAAGGGGGATTCCTACAGGCAGTCGGCTCTGATACCAACTTGTGACGCCCCCGATTCAATCGTACACTAATCGTACACGCAAACATGTACGATCAAGATCAGGGACTCACCGGATGATATAACAACACAACTCTACAAATAAAATAAGTCATACAAGCATCATATTACAAGCCAGGGGCCTCGAAGGCTCGAATACAAGAGCTCGATCATAGACGAGTCAGCGGAAGCAACAATATCTGAGTACAGACATAAGTTAAACAAGTTTGCCTTAAGAAGGCTAGCACAAACTATGATACAGATCGAAAGAGGCGCATGCCTCCTGCCTGGGATCCTCCTAAACTACTCCTGGTCGTCGTCAGCGAGCTGCACGTAGTAGTAGGCACCTCCCGAGTAGTAGTAGTCGTCGTCGATGGTGGCGTCTGGCTCCTGGGCTCCAACGTCTGGTCGCAGCAATCGGGTATAGGAAAGGGGAAAAGGGGGAGAAAAGCAACCGTGAGTACTCATCCAAATTACTCGCAAGCAAGGAGCTACACTACATATGTATGCATTGGTATCAAATAGAATAAGGGTATCATATGTGGACTGAACTGCAGAATGCCGGAATAAGAGGGGGATAGCTAGTCCTTTCGAAGACTATGCTTCTGGTAACCTCCATCTTGCAGCAGGAGAAGAGAGTAGATGGTAAGTTCACCAAGTAGCATCGCATAGCATAATCCTAACCGATGATCCTCCCCTCGTCGCCTTGTGAGAGAGCGATCACCGGTTGTATCTGGCACTTGGAAGGGTGTGTTTTATTAAGTATTTGATTCTAGTTGTCATAAGGTCAAGGTACAACTCCGGGTCGTCCTTTTACCGAGGGACACGGCTATTCGAATAGATTAACTTCCCTGCAGGGGTGCACCGCATAACCCAACATGCTCGATCCCATTTGGCCGGACACACTTTCCTGGGTCATGCCCGGCCTCGGAAGATCAACACGTCGCAGCCCTACCTAGGGACAACAGAGAGGTCAGCACGCCGGTCTAAATCCTATGGCGCAGGGGTCTGGGCCCATCGCCCATTGCACACCTGCACGTTGCGTACGCGGCCGGTGAGCAGACCTAGCAACCTCCATTACAAAGGAAGTTGTGTTACGCGGTCCAACCCGGCGCGCGCCGCTCAGTCGCTGACGTCATGAAGGCTTCGGCTGATACCACGACGTCGAGTGCCCATAACTGTCCCCGCGTAGATTGTTAGTGCGTATAGGCCAGTAGCCAGACTCAGCTCAAATACCAAGATCTCATTAAGCGTGTTATTCTGAAATAACCACGGACGTCGACCAGGGCCAGGCCCACCTCTCTCCTAGGTGGTCTCAACCTGCCCTGTCGCTCCGCCACAAAGTAACCGTCGGGGGCCTTCAGGAACTCAGGCCCACCTCTACCGGGATGGAGCCACCTGCCCCTTCAGCCCCCAACAACGGAATCACTCGCGGGTACTCCTACAAGCCGACCCGACTTTAATCACCACAAGTATCATATATTATGTATAAGTATATACCCGTGACCACCTCCCAAGTGACCACGGCCCGATAGTATAGCATGGCAGACAGACAAGAATGTAGGGCCACTGATGGTAAACTAGCATCCTATACTAAGCATTTAGGATTGCAGGTAAGGTATCAACAACTGGAGCAACAATGACAGGCTATGCATCGGAATAGGATTAACGGAAAGCAGTAACAAGCTACACTACTCTAATGTAAGCAGTATAGAGGAGAGTAGGCGATATCTGGTGATCAAGGGGGGGGGGGGCTTGCCTGGTTGCTCTGGCAAGAGAGAGGGGTCGTCAACACCGTAGTCGTACTGGGTAGCAGCGGCGTCGGTCTCGGTGTCTAGCGAGAGAAGAGGGGGGAGAAAACAATAAATATAATGCAAACAAATGCATGACGATGCATGACATGACAAAGCGTAAAGCTAGGTGTGCCCTAACGCGGTACGAGGTGGTACCGGTGAAGGGGGGAAACATCCGGGAAATTATCCCCGGTGTTTTGCGTTTTCGAACAGACAAACCGGAGGGGGAAAGTTGCGTGTTTGCTATGCTAGGGATGCGTGGCGGACGAACGGGCTACATATCCGGATTCGTCTCGTCGTTCTGAGCAACTTTTATGTATAAATTTTTTTTCCATCCGAGCTACGGTTTAAAATATATGATTTTTTCAAAGTTTTAAAGTTTTTCTAAAATTATTTACTAATTTGAATTAAAACAGGATATACTTTTTATACCCACTAAGGGCTAGCCACAGTCAATGACATGTGGGGCTAGGGGACTAGGTTGACCCAGTCAAATGTCCAGTCAGTAGTTGATTAGTCAACTATTGACTGGTCAAACCTGGGTAGTGGGGCCCAGCTGTCATTCTCACAGTTTTAACATTTTCTTTTAAAAAAGATATTTAGAGGTGGGTACTTAAATTAGTTTATATTTAAACTAAGTTAATGGCCTTGGGCCCACGGGTCAGTGGCAGTTTAGGGGTTTTTAGTTAGTGGCAAATGATGCCTCGTCAGCAGGTTAAGGCGGCTAATCGCCTGGGTTAACAAGGGACGACGGTGACGACCATCCGGCCAACTCCGGCTTCGGCCGGGCGTGTGACTAGGGGTGCCTGAAAGCCCTTGGCCGGCGCAGCGGATGGTGGTCGCGGTAGGTGCGGGGGCGGTCTGCTACGGTGCCGGCATCGAGGCGAGCGGCGGCCGGAGCGGGCGTGGTTGCCGGCACGCGCGACGGGCAGAGGCAGCTACGGGGCGGATGCAGGCTAAGGCGTAGGCGGCGGCCACGCGAGTCGAGGACGCGTGGGAGCAGCGGCGGTGAGGCGGCCATGGCTAGCAGCGGTGAGCGCGGCCACGACAACAAAAGGAGGCAACGACGACAGTAGGAGGCACCGGAGGTAGTGGTGGGCAGCAGTAGCAGGAGAAGGCGCGGCCGGAGAATCCGGAGCGCGGGTGAGTGCGAGCGCCTGGGCGTGGGGACGGTGCGGTTGGTGAGCACGAGCGGTGCACACGGACGATGGCTACGACAGGAGACAGAGGAAGGAAAGAGGGGGAGTGGACGCGGCTCATTGCGAGGGAGCTCGTGTGCGTGCTCGGATCCGCGGGGAGGCACCGGTGGTGGAGATCGACGGCGATGGCGCCGTGGCCGTGGGGGAAGGAGTCGATGCGGGAGTTGCTGAGGTGGTCTCCCGGCCCCGATCCAGCAGTGTAGGCATCGAAGACGAGGACGTCGGTCCTCTTGGGCTCCAGAGGACGACGAATGGTGGCCGTTGGCCACGCCAACGGAGGTGCTGCGACGGCGACAACACTCGGTGGAGGGGCGGGCAAGGTGAGGGGAGAGGTAGTGGGTGAGGAGGAAAAGATCTCTTGGGGCGATGACGAGGTCGAGGGGGCTCGCCCTTATCCCCTCGGTGGTGTAGTGGTGTGCGGGGTTGAGCGCCTGCGGCCATGGCGCCGCGGCCTTCTCCTGTAGCCGGAGGGGGGAAGAAAAGCTGCGGTTGTTGGGCTGGGCTGCACTATGTGCGCCTAGAGCCCAGTCCAACACTGCGCTCTGTTTTCTTTTCCCTTTTTATTTTATTTTATGTTCTTTTTTTCTATTTACTTTAGTTTTATAAATTATAAATATTTCACTATAATTAGTTTTGTAAAATATGTCACTACCACAAAAGTTTGGCAACTTAATTAAATTAGTTATAATATTTTACTATTGAAAAGGTATTTAAATAATAGTTTAAGCCTCTGATTTAATTGCTTTAGTGTGTTTAAGTAATTTACAAAAAGATGATTTATCCACCAATATTACTTATGAATTATTTGTCATAGTTTGTACTTTTTAGTTTTGAATTTTGAAAACTTTAAATTTTTACTTTGATTTAAATTTGAATATGAACCGGCTTTGACTCGAGTGAGATTAGCAATAGTAATGATGATGACCTGGCATCATTAGCAGGGGATTACTGTAGCTTAATTATTCGAGCGTCACACATACGGGGCCGGGGTGGAGTAATGTGGTTGGGCTAGTTCCCCAAGGAGAGTTTACATCGAGTTTGGTCAGCATGTAGGCCCTGTGTCCAAACATAGCGCATGCGAGTTAGCACTTTTATAGAAAGCGATGACCAAAGTGTATGAGGGGTGTTATGTATACATGGGCCTGTCCCACGTGTAGGCAGTGCATTTGCCCGAATTTGGGCCAGGTCGTTACATGTTGTATCAGAGGAAAGCCGACTTTATGGGAGTAGGGGACCCATGTACTCGTGCGCCTCTGGAGAGCAGTCGACATTGGACATGCATTGAGGTGTTATCTTGCACATTTATCGATTAGCGTTGCTCCCGTGAGGACCTCAACCCTAAAAGGAGGAAGGGGTTGAGTGCAATACCATGACCCATTGCTGGAGTTGTGTTGTTGAAGATGCCAACAAGGAGATCACCCACACGATTACTGATTTATCTTCCTCATCCATGCACAACTTAAACGCGCCTGTGACCATCCTAGGTCTCAAGCAAGGACCTTGGATTGCGTTTTTAGTATTTGGTTTGAGACTTGAGCGATTGGTCTGGATCAATTTTATTATTGTAACCCAATAGCACATGAGCGGTTGGTCCTGGTGGACCGTATTGTAACCCAATAGCACATGTTTTCCTGGGATTCATGTGTTTTGCCACAGAGGGTGGTTAAACGGTTCAGCCCTGCTAGTTCGAGATAGAGCCATTTTAGCCCATGAACAAATTCACAAGGAACAAAATTAGACCATTTACATGGGAGCTTCTATTGGAGGCTCATTGTGTCCAATAAGAGTCGCGAGCACAGGGGAGCCCCAATTCAGTCGGCCCAATAGTATGTACTCTAGCAATCTGATGTACTGTATCAACGCGATTTTAGTGTAGCGCGTGAATCCAAAAAATTGCAAATTCTTTTATTAACACAGTGAATATTTTTCAAGTTTGTGAACATTTTTTGGGATTTCAAACGTTCAGAAAATAAAATTTGAAATTTCTAATATTTTTAAAATTTTATAACAATGTTTATAATTTTGTTGTTTTGGGAAAATCCGTACATTGTTTTTTGGAAATCTGAATTTTTTTACTTTTAGAAGTTGTGAACAATTTTTCAAAAACATGATAAATTTTCAAAGTGTGAACTGTTTTTTATAATTTCAAACAATTTTTAAAATTCTGAACAATTTTTTAATATGCTTAACAACTTTTTAAGTTTACAAATTAGAAAAAATAATATAAAAAATAAAAAGGAAAAGGAAAAACAAAAAACCTAACAAAACAAAAGAAAAACCCAGAAAAGGTGCGCAAATTAAAAGAAAAAACAAAAACCCAAAAAATATAATTCACACTTTGCTGTTAAATAGGCCGGCCCATATCACGGTCACTTGTGGGAAGCCCGCGCTACTTGTCGCAGAATGCAGCAAATAAGTAATTTTCTTTTCCTTCCTCTATTAGTGGTCTTCCATCACGAGAAGGAAGACATGGTTCCATCTTGGTGTTGGTGGTACTATATTGCACTTCCTCCGTTTTTAAATACAAGTCTTTTTAAAGATTTTATTATAGACTACATATGGAGTAAAATGAATGATTCTACACTTTAAAATATGTTTATATTATCTGTATGTAATTTGTATTGAAATCCTAGAAAGACTTATATTTAGAAACGGAAGAAGTAACTGTTTGATAAAAGAATAATTTTTTTTCCTCCGTGTTGTTCGACAAATAATACTCGTGCCTCTCCTAATTGGCAATTTTAAATGTCAAAACTTTTTGTCGTGGCAACATGAATCGCTATTTTAATAGGTGATCTGAAAAAACATGTGTTACTCCTGCCCCTGTGTACTCAGGTGACTCACGTTGAGAACCCTGCCACCACCAAGTAATCACCCTCCCTAACTTCTACTCCCTCCGTTCAAAATTACTTGTCTCGGAAATGGCTGTATCTAGAATCAAAATATGTCTAGATACATTCATTTTTGCGATAAGTAATTTCAAACGGAGGAAGTACTAATGATCACCATGGAACAAATCCCACATTATAGATGGGAAGCGTCGGGGCATTCATCCTCGTGTCTTCCAACCTAGGGTGGCTCTGGGCCTTCTCATCAAGTATCGAAGGTCCGGTGTGGCCATGTCGGTGCACCAAATTGGCGTGAGTACGATGATCACCTTGAGTGGCGTGTTCAGGCCAATTCCACCGCGCGACCTCATCTTGTTCGGGTGTGTTTGTTTGAGGTAGAACGGACGAATAGCACGATTCAACACGCGGTCCCAAACGGACAAATATTTGGATTCCGTCCGTTTTCGACTCATTCTCGGTCTAAACTTGCGCCAAGTTTGAGGTGAAACGGATATCGCGCGGACGGTCTCGCCGCACGCCCTTGTCCCCCCCTGTGGCCTGCCTATCGGGGACACTAGCAGTCCCTTCGCTTCCAACGCCTCCACCCCGCCCCGCCCCGCCGCCGGCGCCGCCGCTATTCTCCGGCCGCCTCCTCACCGCAGCCCCCGACCCTCCATACCAAACCACGTTTCGACATGGCCACCACCACGTCCGCGCTTTCGCCATAGTTTTGGTCGTCGATCGGAGGAGGTTTGGCCGTCGCCGTTGTAGCCGGCGACCAGGGCCGGTCCTATGATTTCGGGGGCCCGGGGCGAAACTAGAACCCGGGGCCCTTTTTCTAAAATGGTAACCACGTGTTTGTACAACATCAAAATAATAATAAGCACGCTTAAGTTGCATTTAACAACTATGTATAAGATAAAAAAAACTATGTAGTATATGATAATTAATTTGTCGAGAAACTTAAGTTACTCACTGCAAGGAATATGTAGCGGCGATGTTTCATATGAGATGAAAGATAAATTTTCACACACCTCTTGTGAAGCCAGACACAAGTAAAACTCCATATATTAGGTGGGCAAGAGTTGATCGATATATCCACCAATAATCTATCCTGAAAAAAATATCAAAAGTAAAAAAAAGATCCACATAGAGAGGCTAAGCTAAATCATGCACTGTATACTAGGAAATATGAAACTTGGGAGTGCATAACTATAATTTTCCCCACATGAGTGCACATATTGGAATTGCATCCGGTTGAAATGCCTGAAAATGCATGGTGTCACAGCCATGAACTTGATTACAACAATGAAGATTTATATAACCTAATTCTTGGCTACTAAAATAATATGTATATACGTAGAAGTTCAAATCAATTAGCTATGCACATGGGCCTCTAAAACTTCCAATGACGCGGTGTCACAGCAATAAAATTGTAGGCATATGCATAGAAGTTCAAATCAATTAGTAATACACTTGGGCCTCTAAAATTTCCATTGACGTAAATCTCCTATATAGTGGCCCACAAACGTGGTCATTACAGAACAAAATGTGAAAATTTCTGGCTTAATTGGGAGACTCATAAATCATATGCATATTTTTCGTCTGTATGTGGGCATTATTCGGAATCAAGATATCCTTCGCAATGTCTGTAGAACGTAAAGTTACGTAATCATATCCCCAAAGTTGTCAGCAGTTACACACAATCAGTGCCAAAACTGAACCCTAACAATCACAATACTTAAGAAATCCTCCTTTCTCGTTTCAATGTACCATCCAACTAGATCGCTAGTTCGCTAGCTACTACAAGAAACAACAGTCTCGAGAAGTACCACGGAGATGGTTCCTTTTTTCAGAAAGGGGAAATAAGAGAGATGCATTACCACATGTACTGAAGGAGGATGAAGGTGCGCGGACGAGGGATGTCTCGGCGGCTGCATGGCCGACGTACTCCCGGAACAATCGTGGGGCATGTCGTCTGTTGACCCCGGCAAAAACCTTAGAACCAGCCCTCGCGGCTCGGCTTGTCGGCGTGGCCGGCGATGGGCGACTGCCGCCACGATTTCAGGAGATCAAACGTCGGGCACGATCTAATCTATGCGTCATCAGAGGGGCTGTGTGTCTTCCGCCTGCCCACCTCCCGTTTGGGCTGTGTGCTGGGCCAAATCGACTAGTATACGTGACACACATACATATAAAAGGGGGCCCCTTGATCCCGGGGGCCCGGGGCGGCCGCCCCCCTGCCCCCCTGAGGGCCGGGCCTGGATGCGCTGGTAGTGGCCGGCCGGCGCGGAGGACTGCGCGAAGGGGACGGCACAGAAGCGGGATCCGGCATCGGCGGCGTGAGGGGATGGGAGGAGGAAGAGCCGGCTATGGAGCACGTATAGGTGGTGGAGCATCATCCCCTGCTCCAGTTGAGCTCACCCCTCTACCTGCCGCTACTGTTACTCCTCCCGGTGAGGAGATGCAGCGGCTGCCGGTCAAGAAGAAAGAGGCAGGGGCGGGGAGGGGGCGAAGCAGAGCCCAGGCGAGAACCGGAGGAGGAGGAGGCGCTCATGGTGGAGCAGGAGGATGGAGGCGGAGTGCTGCGGCGGCTGTGGGACTGGGCGTCTGGGCGAAAGGAGTCTACCCAAGGCACTCTCGCACGTTCAATGGGCTGACCCAGCCACTACAACAACCACTGACGGGCGGGTCCATCAGCCAATTCGGGCCATTCGTCATCGTGTGAAAGGGTAGCGGCGGGTGTACATGCGACGATCCATCCTTTCCATCAACTGCAGATGAGCCAGGTGACGTATGACGCGCGGCGCGCAAGGAAAGGTTCACCTGGGCAAGTCTCACCCAGCCAATAGACAGGCGCAGCGAGTCCACCAGTCATGGAGCAGAAAAAATAACAGCTTGGTAATGCAGTAAAAATCTAACGGTCTGGACGACTCGGTTGACCGAAATCTGGCAGATCGGACGGCCACCAACGGTCCAAATCGGGGGAGCTTTCTGAGGGAGGGTTGACCAGCCTCCTTATATGTTAAAATATGAGCAGCTCCGCTTCGCTCCCCTCTGTGTGTGTGTGTGTGTCGATTTTAGTGGCCTTAGAGCATCTCCAAACCTATCTCGTATCCGCCTCAAATATCCAAATGGCCTTCCCGCTCAGAAAAATGATGCTCAATCGGATTTCGCAAACAAGGCCAAACATTCGGGCTGACCGGCACCCTTATATTCAACCCATATGTGAGACGGACATGGGACGCCCGAACGCGTCCGGATGCATCCGTCATGTCGGAGTGACAGAAAGGGCACGCGTCAAATCTCATGAAGACGTCCTTGTCCTTGACCGACCTCCTTCCCAGGCCGCTCGCGCGGGCGGCTCCAGAGGAGAAACCCTAGAGCCCCGAGTGCCCCTTCCCCGTGACTCTCTAGCCACCGCCGCCTCCGGCGGTGGCAGCGCCCGGCCGTCAAAGACAGCGGGCGAGATCTGCGAGCCCCGACGGGCCTCCCTAGCACGGGGGAGCGCCGTCTAGCAGGCGGCACGGCATTGGTTTCTAGTGCGTAAGCGCACGACAGAGAGCACTGTGGAGGAAGAGCGCGGTCGAGAGAAGATGTGGTGCTGTGGTCTTCTTCGGGCGCCGACGCGGGAGTTGGAGGTTGCGGCGCGGTGGTCTTGGATGCAGTGGATCTCGACCAAGAGCGGTGGTCAGGAGCGGCGGCCGGGACCCTCTGCGGTGGCCAGGGCGACGGCGTGAGAGTTGGAGGTCACGACGCTGAGGACTTGGAGGCAGAGGATCTCGACCAGGAGCGGCGGCCAGAAGCGGTGGTCGGGATCCTCTGTGATGGTCAGGGCATGCGACGCGATTCTTGCTGCTGCCGACATGGGTTCGAGGAAGGTGACACCTTGGGGAGCTGGTGGAGGTCACATGCCGGTTCAGAGCTGTTGCTGCGGCGTTGTTCTTGGGTTGTTTCTCTCGTGCGGGTGTGTTGGTTCTTCTGTGCGGGTTCCTGGGCTATGGCTATGGCGTGGTTGCCTGCCAGTAGGTTATTCTCCCTTCACGGAAGCAAATTTGTGTGGGTTCCCGGGCTATGGCTATGCATGGTTGGCTGCCAGTAGGTTATTCTTCCTTCACGAAAGCAAATTTGTGCCTTCACGATAAACAAATTTGTGTCTCCACAAGAAACAAATTTGTCTCTTCCATGAAAGAAGAAAAACCCATGTTTTTTTCCTTTTCGAGCGGCACAGATGTGCTTCTCGTGGAAGTAAATCAGTGCCTCCACGAGAAGCACATTTGTGCCTTCCATGGAAGCAAAAAAAATATTATTATTTGAAGAGACACAATTGCGCCTCTTGCGGAAATAAATATGTACTTTCACAAAAAATAAATCTGTCTCCTATGAAAAAAAAAGTGTTCTTCATTTTTCCGAGTGCATCTGGCGGAGGCAAATCTATGCCTCCTGTGAAAGCCAAAAAAAGAAGCGTTTTTTCGTGTAATTTTTTTCAAACCTTTTTTGTCCAAAATCTAGAAAAAACCCGACAAAATCAAATAGTCGAAAAACAGGAAAACATCCCGTCTAAAATCTGAAAACATGTATAGAAAATAAAAAATAAAGTCTTGAGAAAGCGTCCAACATACGACACGTGGCGGTGGCCAAGAGCCTATCACTTGATGTGCTCTCACCCCACAAAAATGATTCTTACGAGGCCCCCGCAAGAGGTACACCTAAATTAGTTGCTCCCACTTTTCCGTGCTACACCCCTCTCACTCGTATGGAGCTACTACCGGATCATGCATAACGATTATGGAGCACAGCACAGACTAGCCATCAAGTGGTTGTTTGTCACGGAATCAACGAGGTGGTTCTATTTGTTCATTGGGAATCATGCAGTACTAGGTAGCTAGTACTCAAAGTAGTACGTACCTACAGTTAACCTGTGCATGTGTTTGCTTGGAAATTTCTATACAAACGGAATCCTATTTAACACAAACAGTGATCAGCTGACCACTGTGTCTCTCAGAATAACTCATATATAACCACACATGTGTCATGTGTGTGTCTGGCTGAGGGCCTGCTGGCTTGTTGGACTTTGATATTAACGTTTGAACATATGCAATAAAACGTCGATGCATACAGCTTTGATTGATAGCTCAGCAGATATGGATAATTAATTGTTATTAGAACTACAACTAATGTACGATGTGACAACAATACATCCTTTTTAGCTTTAAACCAATTATGGAGAAGATAGAGAGGCTGGAGGAAGATGTAAATCGTCAGTATCTCCGCCCAACTAAATACTACCCGGCTAGATTATGGAGAAGATAGACAGGCCGAAGGGAGAGGTAATAGTCAGTTTCTCTGTCCAACTAAATACCCGGCTAAAGAAGCAATTAATATCTGATGGAATGCTGCATGTCGCATGGCTGGGTTATGCTGGGTGGAAGGTTGCATTGCGTCTCACATCTACATACAGAATGCATGCATACATGACCAGTATTGCTGACGTGGCTAGATAATGATGTGGAGGAGCTGCATGTTAAGAAAATTGATAGTAGTGGGGATCAACTTTTTAAGAATGTAAGATATCGTTTTCGAGTCTTCATTGTTTGCTTTATCTACGAGGACACGGATCTCTTTCTTTTATTGACAAGTATCATTGCCATGATGTAATTAACACTATAGCATGAGACCTCCGTCTAGATTTATCAGTCCCCTATTTATTTTGTGTCTAATTTCGACCGTAGATTTGAATAACAAAATATAAGTTGTATGTCACAAAATTTATATTATTGAATTCATATTCAAAAGAGGTTTCCAGCTATATTTTTGGGTATATAAATGTAGTGTCGATGTATTAACATACCCTTTGGTCAAACTCATGAAGTGATGTACTCTCTTTGTCCTAAAATAAGTGTCTGGGATGGAAGAGTAATCACCAAATTGGTTATATATTTACAAGTTTGTGTGGTACATGATCATGGCGATGTAATTACTAGATTCTCAGGTGAAAGCTACCACCGTAGTGGTAAGATTACGTGGCAAGTTGTTGCAAATAGGTTGGCGCATAGTGTGTTACTGCATAGTAACCAAAGAGTGAGAGATTTTTTTTTATTTTGAGAAGTATTTAAGTGGATCTTGTTTTGAAAGCCTCGTCGGCACAAATCCAAGGTGAAAATCAATTGTGTATCAGACAAACGTTTAAGCTACACAGTATTTTTTTATCCTAACAATTTCACTCAAATGTGATGATTTTATGAAGTCCTCTTTATGTGTTTTCCTAACAATTTTACATTGCCTTCTGGCCAATAATATTGCCAACAACTCCCAGATAAGGCTGCCATGTCATCAAGAGTCAACATCATGAAGCACATCGTATATACCCATATACAATGTGGGAATAACTTGTAGCATGAGCCGTTGGATGCACTCGATCTGATCATGGAAAATTGGCAAATCTTTACGCTTTTGGCAGTTGGATTGCTCCTCAGTTGCCTTGTATCACATAGATTTCAGCCTTTGGATAGCTAGCAGTTACATTCTAGACATTTCTCATTCCTCGTAAAGGCTTCTATCCCCCTCCCGAGTCCGAAGCCCTAACCCCTTCGAGAACTATCATTTGTTTTCTAAAAGGAAGTTGAAACCCCCGAACTATGTATTAACACACATTCATTTTTTTATCAAAGTTGATGCAGGGCAGCGAGGCCAAATATATCAACAAGTGGAGTACATAGCATACAAAAATATGGCGGATCCTTTACAAGATATGAGTTTACACCTATGACTAAGTCTACTCTTTTCGCATCAATGCCTTCCAAAAAGGATAACAACCCTCATGTCGCCATCGCCATGTTTAGCTAAAGATGGCTAGGACAAGGGTTTTCATCCTAGTTGCCGTGACTGACTAATGAAGGCCAACACATAAGCTCAGAGAAAACACCTTCAACAAGGTAAGAATGAAGTTTGTTGATGTTGAGCCTGACTAATGAAGGCCAGGCTAAGTTTTTTCACCCTGATATAGAGTAGTGGTCTAGTCATCACCTTTGATGGATCTTCCTATACTTGCTTCAGCTAGTACTTTAGGCCAAGCTGAAGTGGTAATAGTCGAATGGTCGAGAACTGTGTAGAAGATGTTAAAGGGAAGATGAGAAGTGTGAGTATAATGTCAGGTGCGAGTAGTACAAATGATGCATGACATTGACAACATTACATTTGGTTGTTCGCTATTATGTTTCCACTACGCATCGCTTTTTGTTGGCTGCATCCAATGAACACAATGTGAGTGTTTTGACATGCAAAGCATGTAACTTTTACTAGACTATAAAAGTTGGTTATCAGGTTAGTCATATCTTCCTTTTTTGCTTTGCTCTTATTTACTCTTTCTGTTGAAAAGTTAGGACATTTTGTGATTAATTTTAGAATATAAATCATGATTAAAGAAACAATATGTATATGTCGAACATATTGGATGCACCGAATAGCAATAGTATCACACATGCAACACCAACCATAATCAAATACTAGATAAGATCGTGGTGCACGTACTGAACCGTTGTAGGCGAAGTCGTTGTGGCTGATGTGGATGCGATGTTGTTGACGCCAAGTTGATGGTGGCGAAGATGATAGTGCGTGATGCCACCTGACTTAGACAAAAGATGGCCTATGGTAACAGACGTGAGAAGTCGCGTGTAGCGCTTCCCAAAACCTAGTTTGCCCTCTCCTGGTACAAGCTCACAAGAGCGAGAGGTTCTAGAGACCTTCTCTCCCTCTCACTGGTGAACGCTGGCGTTCGGGATATAGGATATACTATACTATGATGGAGGCACAAATAGCAAGAGGAGCAAAAAAACCCTAACTCGATTTCGATGTGTCTTTGGTAGTGGCGGCACTACTGCAGGAATGCCTAGTAGTGGCGAGCACCTAAAGCCCAACAGTGGCGAGCGGGCTTCTTTGGGCAGCCCACCACTACTAAAAGGGCACCAGTGGCGGGCGCCAGCCCACCACTTGTAGGGCCCTAATAGTGACGAGCGGCGTAACTTGCTCGCTGATAACCCAGAAGTATAGGGGATCAACCGTATCCTCTTTTGATAAGTAAGAGTGTCGAACCCAACGAGGAGCTAAAGGTAGAATTAATATTCCCTTCAAGTTCTATCGACCACCGATACAACTCTACACACACTTAACGTTTGCTTTACCGAGAACAAGAATAAAACTACTTTGTAGGTGTAATAGGATAAGTTGCAACAATAAAACTACAAGTACTTAGTGAGAATAAAGCTAGGAGTAATTTGCAAGATAATAAAAGTTAGTTGTTTAGTAGAAAGCTTTTTGTAACACAAGAGAAGGATTTGTCCCTAGGCAATCGATAACTAGACCGATAATCATTATCATAATTTTATATGAGGGAGAGGCATGAGCTAACATACTTTCCGTACTTGGATCATATGCACTTCTGATTGGAACTCTACAAGCATCCGCAACTACTAACGATTATTATGGTAAAACCGAACCATAGCATTAAGTAACAAGTCCTCTTTACTCCCATACGAACAAACCCCTTACTCGGCTATAAGCATCTGTCACTCTCACCACCCACTATAAGCGAACCGTGAACGTATTGCAACACCTTACAATAGTAATCCGACACACTCGCATCACATGGAGGGCACCATAGGACACCACAAAAATAAAACATACAACTTAAACCAATCGCGATCATCAATCAACCCATAGGACAAACCGAATCTACTCAAACATCATAGGATAGCCATACATCATTGGATAATAATATATAGCATTAAGCACCATGTTTAATTAGATATTACAGCGGGAGAAGAGGTGTTACACTGCTGCATAGAGGGGGAGAGAGTTGGTGATGACGGCAGCGAAGTAGTTGGTGTAGATCGCCTTCACGATGGTTTCCCCGGTGGCATTCCGACACCACCGGGAGAGAGGGGGAGAAACCCCCTCCTTCTTCCTCTTGCTTGGTCCCACCCCTAGATGGGAGGAGAGTTCCCCCTTGGGTCCATGGTCTCCATGGATCCTGGAGGGTAGGAGCCCCTCCGAGATTGGATCACTCTCTCTGTTCTCTTCTATCACATTCCTATTTTCTGGCCCTTCACCATTTTTTAAATTCCCGGAGATCTGTAACTCTGATTGGGCTGATATTTTGAGGGGATTTTTATCCATAAATTATATTTCTTGCGGCGAAAGAAGGGTTGCAACCACCTTACCAATATTCCTACTAAACCACAATCATTCACTAGTACCTCCCACATATTACCATCTCTATATCGCAAAACTATTGCAAGGAATCAAACATATCATATTTAGTGATCTACAAGTTTTATGTGGGATTTTATGACTAACCATGTGAATGACCAATTCACATTTAACTCTCTAAATAGATACAAGTGAAGCATGAGAGTTTAATTCTTTCCACAAAAGGCCACGCTCTAATAAATATAAGTGAAGCAAAAGAGCATTATACAAATAGCGGTTTTCTATATGTAGAGAAACATGCATCCAAACTTCAAATGATATAAGTGAAGCACATGAAGCATTCTATAAAGCCATACTTGAAATATATAAGTAAAGTGCAAAGAGCATTCTATAAATCAACCAAGTACTATCTCATACCAGCATGGTGCATAAAAGAAAAGTGAAAAATGATAGCAAAATATGCTCCAAGAATTTACGCATATCATGTGAACAAAACAAAAACTAAAACATACCGATAATTGTCAAAGAAAGATGGCATGCCTTCTGGGGCATCCCCAAGCTTTGCGCTTGAGTCTCCTTTAATATTTACTTGGGGTGCCTTGGGCATCCCCAAACTTAACCTCTTGTCTCTCCTTATTCTCCTCATGTTGATACCTCCTCGATCTTCGAACACTTCATCCACACAAAACTTAACCGAACTTTTTATTAGAGGGGTTAGTACATATAAAATCAAATCCCATCATGTTCTACTATAACATTATTGTATAATTATAATAAAAATTACCCACTGTATGATATCACAATTCTATGGCTCCCAAGTTAACGGGGCTCAACAAGATTTCAAACATAAGCAAATAACGAAACTATAACGACAATCAGTGAAAACAGGACAGTCTGTAAAGATGTGTATGGTACATATACTTATATAACTCAAAAAATTCTGAAACATTAGGAAAAATAGAAATTTTGAATAGCAGTACTGTGTAAAAACTTCAGAACATTTCGACATTCCAGTAAACTATGAAAATTCACGCACTACAGCCACAGTTTCTATTTTTGCACTACACATACCAAACAAGCAATCTAAACATCCTAAAGGCAAATCTTGGCACATTATTTTTATCATACAATAGGTTTGTACAAAGGGATAATTATTTTTGTGAGAAACTTCCATGAAAAATTCTACATTGTTTCCATGAGCATGAACACAAGTGTTCAAGGTCGAATCTTAGTTCTCCAATGCATAACCTTCCAATCGCTCTCTTTATGAATTTTTTTTAGGTTCCCCTCTATAATCTTTTGTTTTTAAACATTTTAAAAGCACACAACATAAGAAAATGACTCTGTAAAACTTCCAGGTTGTCCCCCAGGCAGCGCTTTTTTTAAAGCCATTAAGCTAGGCATAAAGTGCTCAAGTAATTGATCCACCCGGATCCCAAGGTATATCAAAGCCAAATTTAATTAATAATTATTTGTAATTTAGTAGTGAGCACAAAGTAACATATATCACATAACAACGGAGTCTAACTCTTCCTATGCATCGGCATGTCATAAAATAAGAATTCATGCAATTTTATCGTATAAACAATTTCTTGCAATTTTATCGTATTACAAATATAAACAGGTGAAGATGTGGTTACTCTCTCATAATAATTGCAATAAGAGCAGCATGCACATGCATATTATATCCATCAAAATCATCATGTGTAGTAGTAAAATGCAACCCATCAATATACCCTTAATAAGCGCAAACTTCTTCGATATAGTGTAGTTGGGAAAAATTCAAAAAGATAATAGGATTATCATGAGTTGGTGCAATAGCAATAATTTCATTCAAAACATAAGGAACTATAGCAGATTCATCTACATAAGCATAATTCAAATTGGCATCTTGGCCACAAGCATAGCAAACATCAAGTTCATAAAAAAATGATATTTCAAACAAATCCAAGGAATCATAGCAATTAGCACAGCGTTCATCCTTTCTTAGCACGAAGGGAAATTAAAAAATGTATGAGTTGAAGAGTTACTCTCATTAGAAGGTGGGCATGGGTAGCTAGTCCACTCTTCCTCCTTTTGTTCTTCGCTCTCCTCGTCATCCTTTTCATCTAATGAGCTCACATCTTCAGCAATTTCTTCTTCCATAGACTCATGCAAAATATTTATCTCATCTTGGACAACAGAGGATTCCTCAATATATTCTTTAACATAAGCATTAGAAGCATAGTTTTCATAGCTATATTTAAGTACAGCAAATTTTTCAAATTTGTAAAGAGCAGCTTCATACTTATCAACCAAAGAAGCAATTTCATAGGCACCCTTAAAAGAAACGAAGTATTCAATTTTTCAATATCATAGTAATTACAAACACCCTTGGCACAAGAAGATAAGATTCCATTATCCTTAAACTCACATTGGAAGGGAAGGTCTTTTTAGGGTCTTCGGAATAAGTAAAATAATGTATTTCGCATAAATTTCAAGCATAACAATGTAAACTATTAATATGGTGCCATAAGAGTTCCCCTTTTTGAGATAAGCGGTGTCGAATAAAATAAGCATGCTTATCTAGTGATTTTCCCTCAATTAAGCTAGTTGGGTTTTCAGCACGAGCATAAAGGGATCGAATATGATGCAAGTAGAAAGCTTCAGCAGTACGATAGATTTTGGGTGGTTCTTCAACCATTGGGTTAGTAAGTACAACTATTTTTTTGTATTTTACGTTTCCTACCCATAACTAAAGATAGAAAACAAGAGTACAAAATAAAATCTACTCGGTAATAAAACAAACAAGCAACCACGAGAATATTCGCCCCACACTAGTGCTCCCCGGTGATGGCGCCAGAAAAAGGTCTTGATAACCCCCAAGTATAGGGGATCAATTGTAGCCTCTTTCGATAAGTAAGAGTATCGAACCCAATGAGGAGCTAAAGGTAGAATTAATATTCCCTTTCAAGTTCTATCGACCATCGATACAACTCTACGCACACTTAGCGTTTGCCTTACCTAGAACAAGAGTAAAACTACTTTGTAGCTGTAATGGGATAAGTTTGCAACAATAAAACAAGAAGTACTTAGCGAGAATAAACCTAGGAGTAATTTGGAAGATAATAGAAGTTAGTTGTTTAGTAGAAAGCTTTTTGTAACACAAGAGAAGGATTTATCCATAGGCAATTGATAACTAGACCGGTAATCCTTATGTCTTTATATGAGGGAGAGGCATGAGCTAACATACTTTCCGTACTTGGAGCATATGCACTTATGATTGGAACTCTAGCAAGCATCCACAACTACTAAATATCATTAAGGTAAAACCCAACCATAGAATTAAGTAATAATTCCTCTTTACTCCCATACAAAACAACCCCCTTACTCAGGTATAAGCTTATGGCACTCTCACCATCCACTATAAGTGAATCATGAACGTATTGCAACACCCTATAGTGGTAATCCCTCACAGACTTGCGCGGCACAGAGAGCACCATAGGGTAGCACCCAAATAAAACATACAACTCAAAACAATCACGATCATCAATCACCCATAGGACAAAATGAATCTACCCAAACATCATAGGATAGCCATACACTACTAGGGTAAAGCCTAACAGTAGCGCGAGTATTAGGTATATCAGTAGCGCGGGCTCCCGCGCTACTGATACAACGCTACAAGTAACCTATAGCAGTAGCACATGTTGGTTCGCGCTACTACTATACATGCGTAGTAGTAGCGAGCTTTACAGCAATGCGCTACTGCTAATAGCTGTGTCACTTTATATTAAGCCATAGTACTGGTAAGGGCGCGCTACTGCTAACTTTACTCCCCTCGCTACTGCTAATTTTATGAGTTTCTAATTTTTTTCTGCATATTTGTTTTGTATTTGAACAGGCTTTATACAATAATCTTTAGCACATACAAATGCAAGCATCATACACATACAAATTTAATCATAGCTTATACATACAAATAGTCTCATCAAATCATGTCATCATCCGAAACAAAGTGGTCTCTCGTCATCATCTCAAAAAATGCGATACAAATCTGGAATACTTGCAACCACACCCTTGAAAGTATGTTATATTGACTAGAGGGGGGGGTGAATAGGCGATTTTTACAAATTCATTGCTGAGGAATTTCAGGGTGAGGAAATTCCTAAGCAACGAACTACTTAGCAGCGGAATGAGTACTCAGATGCAAGCATAATAGAGCAGTAGCACAGTCATCATGATGAAATGGAAACAAGCACAAAGTACAATTAGCGTAAACACAGGATAGCAGGCTGAAGACAAGGTGACTGAAGAAATAGGATTGAGGAAATTGAGAAAGTCTTCAGTCAAAGTCTTCAAATAGTAATGATCAAGTACTTCAGCATATGAATGAGGAAATGAAAGGGTTGAGGATATAGAACCAGTAGCTCGGTGAAGACAGTGATTTGGTAGACCAGTTCCAACTGTTGTGACAATCGTACGTCTGGTTGGAGCGGCTAGGTATTTAAACCTGAGGACACACAGTCCCGGACACACAGTCCTCACCGTATTCTCCTTGAGCTAAGGTCACACGGACCTTGCCCAATCACTCGTGGTAAGTCTTCAGGTGACTTCCAAACCTTCACAGACTCGGTCACACGGCGATCCACAATTTCCTCTTGGATGCTCTAGACCATGACGCCTAACCATCTGGAGGATGCACAATTCTCAAAGGTAACAAGCGTTGGTTCCACGCAGGAACAATCTCTTCAGTGATGCTCAATCACTTTGGGTTTGTAGGTGTTGGGTTTGGGTTTTCCTTAGTTGATGATTTTCGCTCAAAGTTCTTGGAGGACAAGATGCTCTCAATGACAAGTGTCGGTTTCTCTCGGAGCAGCCAACCAGCTAGTGGTTGTAGGGGGCGGCTATTTATAGTCTAGGGAGCAGCCCGACATGATAATACATAAATGCCCTTCAATGATATGACCGTTAGGTGGGTAGATATTTTGGGACAGCTGGCGCATAGCACAGCAACGGTTGGAAATTTGGCTATCAAATTCCTCTGGGCTATCATGTTCCTCACTTGTAGGCAATCCGCACTGGCGAATTCCAAACTCCCCAGTCAAAACAAATTCCACAGAGACCAGAAGATCTTCGTCTCTGTCACTAAAGAAATTGACTGAACTGTATGAGATTTCCAATGGCTTCACTCGAAAGGATTGGTAGGTGTAGGATTTTGAGATGAGCATTACTTGGAAACTTTTTCTTAGTTTTACCTCGACCCCCTTTAACAGTACAGTGTTTCCTATGACTCAAGAAAGAGAAAACAAAACTACGAAAACAGAAGTCTTCACGCTTCATAATCCTTGCATGAATATCAAGTCTTCAGGATCACACCAATTTTTTCACTTTCAAAGTCTTTAGAAAGCCAAAGTCTTTAGTTGAAGACATTCGTTTTAGGGTCCGACTTTCTTTGTAAATATCAAACTCCTCACAGACTTATAGACCTGTGTACACTCACAAACACATTAGTCTCTTAACCTATAAGTCTTCAACAACCAAAATCACTAAGGGGCGCTAGATGCACTTACAGTCTCCCCCTTTTTGGTGATTGATGACAATATAGGTTAAATTTTCAACAGGGATAAACATATGAAGTGTAAATACTGATATTGAGGAATTTGATTGCAAGATATAGAAGAACTCCCCCTGAAGATGTGCATATGTGAGGAATTTGCTTTGAATAGAAAATGCACATTGTAGAGTGGAATCATGGAGATGTCCCCCTATATCTTGTAATTCATACACGCATTTAACATATGATATGAAGAATTTGAAATGCATGATGAAATATAGTGACTGATGTAATTCAATATGCGTGCATTAACATATATGAGGAAATGGCATGCAAAAAAACATAGCAGAAGTATCAGACCACCATCGGACTTAAGTTTACAACTTGATCCAAAAAATACTTGAGAAGAACGAGAGTTGTAACTTGGCATAAAACGCCCATATATAGAGACCCATTTGAAGACTAACTCAAATTTCTCCCCCTTTGTCATCGAATGACCAAAAGGGACGAAAAATGAGGACGAACACCCCTAATGAATATCATCATGAAGTCGATGGAGGAGCGCCAGCGTTGTCGGGGTTGTCCGTTAATGTAGGGCCTGCCACATTGTCGTTCAAATCTTCATGTTCATCAGTCTCGCGTGATGAAGAATATGAGATGGCCACCAAGTGAGGAACTTTGACCTTCTTGAATTTCTTTGAAGGCGGCTGAGACCAGTCAAAGTCCTGCTTGAAGCCCATCTGCTTGAGATCTTCATCACCATAGAGGTGAGACAGTACAACCCAAGTGCGATCAAAAACTTCATGCAAGTAGTAGTGGTTCTTCTTCATAGTGTTTTGCGTGATTGTCATGTTCTGAAGAATTGAACCAAACTATCGCTTCACTCACTTGTGATTGCGATCAACCTTCTAATGAAGACTGAGGAGAAGCTCGCGGTCAGTCATCACCCTTGGAGCAGTGGCTTGAGGATATTGCTTTGAAGCATTTGTGGCAGTGTCATGTGTAGCAGAGTCATCATTGGTGGAATAAGATGCAGCTTTGCGAAACTGTCCATCCAATGGATGAGTGCCTTCATCAATGACCGTAGCCTTGCCCTTCTCATCAGCTGAGGAAATAGTCCGTTTGAGGACTTCAATTGGGGGCAAATAGCTGAGATGGTGTTGACAATCAGCCTTATAATGAATTGAAGACCTTGATCTGATGAATCGCATGGTCTAGGGAGCATAAGGCTTCAATTCAAATGGTGACATAGCGACATTGGCCAAAGTCCTCATGAAGAAATCATGGTAGTTGATAGGAATACCATGTATGATGTTGAAAAGCAGATTCTTCATGATGTCAACAACTTCTTCATCATCAGAGTTGTGGCCCTTGATTGGACTGAGGGTTTTGGTCAATATACGGTATATAGTCCTTGGCACATAAAGCAATTCCTTGACGAGGAATTTGGTTCTCGGAGCTCGGCCTGGCTTCAAAGGCTTCATCAGGACTTGCATCAGATGATTTGAAAGCTCAGCTTAATCATAGAGGTGCCTTGCACCTTCAGTGGGTGGACTGACTGGGATGGCGTGAAGCAATTCAGAGGCCGGTGCCATGAGTGTTTTCTGTCATCCAGTCCAATACCCATGAATTTACATCTACAACGTTGCCAGTGATGTGCAACATGGCATATAACTGAAGAATGAGTTCTTCATTCCAGTCGCAGATGTCGGTGCATAAGTTGAGTAGCCCAGCGTCATGAAGAACACCGAGGACTGGGGTGAAGCATGGCATCGATTCCATATCCACATGAGGAATTTTCTCATGGTCAAAGATCTTGTCTTTATCAAACAGCAGTGAGGAATAGAAGTTCATTTGACTTTCTGTCCAGAAGCGCTTGCGACTAAGTCTTGCTGAGTCATATGGATGGTAATCCATGAAGAAAATGTGCTCAGCAAAGAAGTCATCAGCCTTGAACTTCTGCTTCTTGGAGTGAGGATTCTGAGGCTTGGGCTGAAGATTAACTGTTGAAGTCTTCACAGCCTCTTGAATCACAGTCTCTGGAGCCACATGCTGAGGAATTTCAGTGGCAATTTCTTCAGCAGCGCTAGTGGCTGGAGCTTCTTCAGGAATAGACAGAAGTGAAGCTTGATGTCCTTCAGAGCCCGTATGAATTTCTTCAGTCTGGACAGGGGACTAAGGAATCTTTTGTAGAGGAGTGAACAGTGGTAATTTGGGGTGATGACTTTCCCAGTAGTCATCATTTGGAATTGGTGTTGTACACCCAATGTCCACATCTTCATCTTCTTCATCTATTTCTTCAACGCTTGCCTCTTCAACTGTGAACTGAGGCATGGGCGATGATACCAATGGAGTTGAAGGGATGTTATCCACTTCAATTTCCTCATCCAACTGCCCCATCGAAGCAGCAGAAGGATCTTCTTCATTAGATTCACATGGAATCACATATTCCTCACCAAAGGGAATAGTCTCCTTTGATGGCATGCTTGATATGGGAACAACATCTATAGGATTTTCAAAGGAGCTTGTCAGAGTCTTCACTTTCTTTGGAGCTGAAGACTGTGAGGAAGTAGATGCTTTCCTTTTCTTCATAGCTGCTCGCTCTGCAACTTTGGTTTTCTTCGCTTCTCATGCAGAAGGAAGGTTGATGCTTGTCTGTGCAGGAGGAGCATGTAGCGATCCGACCTGAAATGGTCAAATCTCTGTGTATAAGTGTCATCCCTGGATCGGTAATGCTGACACACACAATACTCGAGGATTTATAACAGAGTGCAATCACACACTTATTACATCGAATGTCTCAAAGAGAGTACTTATTACAATAATATGGCTGAAGGCCATCTAAATAAGATAACTGCGGAAGCTTCGAGAGTAAATGAGTCCATGAACTCCAACGACATAGCTGAGTGCATGACAATGATCTAGCGCACCTTACTCTTTGTATGAAAACTCTGCAACATAATACGTTGCAGCCTGTGTAGGTCAGCACATGGAATATGCTGGCAAGATAACACTATAGAGCAATGAACATGAAACAACTATAACTATATGCATATATGGCTGGTGGAGGCTCTATGGTTATTTTTGCAGAAAGCTAGTTTTTCCCTACAACAAAGGAATATTTTTTTATTTAACTACAAAGTTTGTTGAAAATATTGAGAATGGTAACCCCATCTCAATCCCAAATTAATAATCAATAACCCCACAAATTAATTAAGTAAAGTGATGAGATCAACATAGTAATTCAAGCATCAGATACTCAAGATGTCCATAACCGGGGACATGGCTAACCATGATTAGTTTGTACACTCTACAGAGGTTTTCACACTTTTCCCCACAAGACTTGATCTCCTCCGTTGTATTTCTTGCACTGCATGGTGTTTGAGAAACGGATGACCGAGACACAGTCTTTCTGAAGAGGTCCCCTTAACCGATAGATAGGCCGGTACACCTACAATCCCCTACATCTGCTAGCCCATCATCGAAAGGTTTCCCACAACTTACTCAACTGTGCCAGAGCCCATAATGGCTTGTGGCTGCACACGAAAGTTTCCAGCATGAATAACATAATGATCCCTTTGAGCCTGGGTGACAAACCATAGGAAAATCACACGGATACCCCCGGATCTCCTTTGGACAACACTCGATTTCCCAGGTGCCCACAAACCAATCCACCCAGATGTGTATTAAAGTAGCCACCTTAAGTTAAACCTTAGTTAACAATAATCTCTCACATCTGTCATGAATTCTCTCAAACCAAACCACGTCTACGAGCATAGCATAGCAGTATAAACCTACGTAGTAACTCCCAGGGTTTAAATACAAGACAATAGGTTCTACCTCATCAACTACTTCCCAATACCCACAAGTTTTCAAGTCCTAACCATGCAGCGTTTGAGGGTTGAAACTAATGCATAAAAACTGGGTAATAAAGGGATATGATCAAAGTGTTAGTTGCCTTGCTGACGATCTAAAAACCCTAGTGACTTGTATTAGCACGCTTCACACTCTGGAAACTCTATCGTAAACAAACAATAGTATACATAAGCACTCAAGCATAATATGCAAGGGAAAAACTCAAAGGAAAATATCCAAACTAAAAATTCAACTGAAGAGCTTCGATTTGCAAAAAGAAACAATCAAATCGGAGCTACGAAATGCAAACTACGATCAAGAGAAGTTCGAATTCAAATCTTCTTGAAACCAAATTTTAATTTGTCAAAACCATTTTCAAGTTGATTATCTGGAAAGAGGGGAACAAGACGAAGATTTTGGTATTGATTTCACTGTATTTGGACGAACGAGCAAAAAGTTGCAAAGGTTTGAAGATCAGGGACTAATCTATGAGAAAAGTATTCGCGGATAGGTCCCTGGCCGAAAATAAAATAAAATGAAAAACCCAATGAATGAACGCTCGCTAACAGAACTAAAGGAACGAATCCTTTTGTTAAAACAAACTAAATAGAGAATGTTCGCTAACTAGCGAACCCTAAAAAACCGATGAACCGAAAAAATAAACCGACGAACCCTTAAAAAACAGATCTAGGTTTATACCTAAAAACTGGCAAAAACCGGCGGGGTCGGCGGCGGCGCGGCTATCCGTGTCAAAACCGGCGGATCTCGGGTAGGGGGTCCCAAACTGTGCGTCTAGGATCAATGGTAACAAGAGACGGGGGACATGATGTTTACCTAGGTTCGGGCCCTCTCTATGGAGGTAATACCCTACTTCCTGCTTGATTGATCTTGATGAATATGAGTATTACAAGAGTTGATCTACCACGAGATCATAGTTGCTAAACCCTAGAAGCCTAGCCTATGAATATGGTAATGAGTATATATGGTGTCCTTTCCGGACTACCCCCTTCAGTTTATATAGACACCGAGGGGATCTAGGGTTTACATGGAGTCAGTTACATAAGGAATCTTCGGTCGCGAGACTTTCCTTCCATGCCAAGTAGAGTCCAATCCGGACACGGTGCAGTCTTCGGCCTTCATGTCTTCACAGCCCATCAGTCCGGCCCATGGATAACAGGCCGGACGCCTGAGGACCCCTTAGTCCAGGACTCCCTCAGTAGCCCCTGAACCTGGCTTTCAATGACGAGGAGTCCAGCGTGCACATTGTCTTCAGAATTGCAAGGCGGGTTCCCCTTTCTCCGAACTCCAAGATAGTCTTCGGATGCAATGATAGTATCCTGACCTGTTACGCACACCATACACAACCGCAAAGAGAATATAATATTTGCACGAATCTAATCTGTTGACAGGTTTTTTCCAACACGACATCATGTCTGTCCGGTTATAATTTCGATCCGTTTTCTTCTGCCATTCCACGCTTTGAGACGTGGTTGCTATCGACACGTCTTGTTGAAACAGAGATCATGCCCCCTTATTGCGGGATTCTCATCAATGCGGGCATGGGTAACTCAACCGTGCCATTTATACAGCCCTAGGGAACAGGCGAATCCTAAGGCGAGTGAGGAGGCGTTTAATATTTGCTTCCTTTATAAAGGGATAAGGACTCCCTCTTCCTCTCCTCACGCTATCTCTCTGTCTCTGCCTTTCCGATCTCAAGCTCGAGCGCCCAAGTTCTCATCTCCTTTCCACTCGAGCAACCATGTCCGGATCTGGTGGTCAGGGCAAGTGGATGGTCTCCTCTGTCAAGGAGGAGGACATTACTAAGCTCCGGGCGGCCGGATATTTGGCGAAGGAGATCGCCCATCATCTGCCAGCCGAGGGACAAGTCGTCCCCATGCTGGAGCCCACAACGAGGGTAGTATTCATCCCCCATTTCTTTCGCGGGCTAGGGTTTCCACTCCACCCTTTCGTCCGCGGGCTGATGTACTATTACGGGATAGATTTCCATGATCTGTCCCCGAATTCCTTCCTCAACATCTCGGCGTTTATCGTCGTGTGCGAAGCCTTCCTCTGCATCCATCCCCACTTTGGGCTGTGGCTCAAAGTCTTCAACGTGAAGCCGAAGGTGGTGGATGGCCAGCACGCGGAGTGCGGAGGGGCCATGGTGAGCAAGCTATCCAACATCTCCTGGCCGAAAGGCACCTTTGTGGAGATAGTAAAGGAATGGCATAAGTAGTGGTTCTACATCACAGAACCTCGTGGCACCAACTGGGCCGCAGCTGCCGAATTTCGCTCCAGTGCTCCCATGCGACTCACCTCCTGGGTCGAGAAGAGTCCGGACTGGTGTTCACCCGATGAGCTGATAGCGTTGCAGATGCGCGTTCAAAGCATGGTGACCAAGGACATCAAGCTCATTGACGTTATTCAGGTGATGCTGGTCCACCGGATTCTTCCGTGCCAACGCCGAAGCCGCCCTTTATGGGAGTTCAATTCGAAGAAGCACCAGACCCTGAAAAGGCTCTTTGATAGTTCTCACGAAGGGGCCTAGAAGTTGCTCTTTAAGGGCAACGAGAAGCCACCGGCCACGGACTCAGACCGTGATCACAATTGTAACCGCTCCGCCAGCGAGGTATGTTACTTATGACGTATTCCCAACTTAAATGTTTCGAGGATGATGTATGAGTTCTTAGTATTGTTCCCTCAGGACTGGGTGGAGAGGGCAAAGCGGATCCAGTGTCCGGCTCCGTTGCCTGAAGAATCAGCGATCCCGCGCCTGGCGAAGATGCTGGTGCCGGCGCCATATACGGCGCTGGAGAAGAAGGCCAAGAAGAAGGCCAAGGGGCCAAGAATGGCCCCCGTCGCAAGGGCACTTCGGACGCGACGTCCAAAGACGACGAGGCCCATTCCTCTGTCCCTAAGGACAACGACGAGGAAGGGGAGGAGGAGGAGGAAAACAACCCTCCTCCCAAGGAGAAGAAGAAGAGGGTGGCCTCGGCACATCTGGAGGCGAAAGTGCCCAAAAAGGGGAAGGGCGCCCCATCGGTCAACACCACGTGGGACGTTGACAGTAGCCCAGAACTTCGCCCCCGTACTAGGCCCCAGGCCGCATCATAAGTGACATGGCTTATTTATGCGCACATCCAGCCCTTTCCTTTTATTATTCTAACATGGTTAATCCACACTATTGCAGTCCGGCCCGTGACCTTATCCAGCGATCTTCATCTGGAGGTTTGTTGGCTCCGTCGGAGATGGCGAGCATGTCGCCACCGCCTGCTTACTCCCCCAGGGCCAGGGATGACACCGAAGTGTTATCCCGGAGGACCGCTCCAAAGGGAGGAGCCTAGGACATTGTCCGGGAGGTGCCACAAGGCGGGACCACCACTGCCGGACACATGGGGAGTCAATCCCCATGGAGACTGGCAAAGAGGGCCGTATCTGGTTCGGCCCTCAGCTGAATATGATTCTGGAGACCAATATGGCTCCAGAGTCGGGCGAGCAACCCCCTTTGAAGGAGGGGTGCGTCGCCTCCACCGGTGGCTCCTGTCCACCCAGGAGCGCCAGATGACCTGATGGGGGCGCTACGAAGTGCCTCCGTCATGGACGAGCATTGTATCCTTATGGGTGTGGTGATCGAGAAGGTTTAGTCCGCCAAGAGCAGACTGAATGAAGCCTGCAGCAGCCTATTAATAGGTTTTGAGGTAAGAAAGAGAAAAACCCTGTATAGTCCGTAGCCCCTGAGACGCTGTCCGGTGTTCGGTGAGGAGAACCGAACAGGGGATCAATCCTTAATTATAAGAGGCTGACTGAATATGTATCGATAAGCAGGCGTCCCTGTTGGCCGCGACCTCGCATGCTGCCGAGGTCTCCGAGCTGAAGCGGAGGCTAGAGCGGACCGAGAACGAGCTCGGTGAGGTTAAGGTTCGGCTCCAGGAGAAGCAAGGTGAGGGACGACTTGCTATATGTTCGGGAAAGGATAAGCACTGTATATTGATGGCGGTATTGTGATATGTGCAGAAGCCGCGACCGAGGTCGAGGCCCTGAGGAAGGCCTTGGATGAGGCCGAGGAGCAGGCTGTCCAGCAGCAGGCTGCCTGTAAGAAGCGAAAGGCCCGGGTCAAAGAAGTCCACCAGGAGCTCGAGGATGCGGTGAAAAAAATGCGAGGCCTTGGAGCATGATGCGTCGGTTCGAGGGACCGAACTCGCCAAGGCTCGTCAGAGCATGGAGAACGCATGGAATGAGGCTCAGGCCGCCCTGCAGGAGATCCAGGAGGCCAAGAAGATCACAGCTGGTAAGGCATTTAAGATGCAAAGCAAGTATGCGGAGAAGCAGTACCTTTTACTAACCCGGGTTCAGAGTTCCCCAGGGGCTTTTGCGGATTTGCCGTCCAGTGTGTCAGATGCCGTGGAGTTTTATCGAGCCGAAGGAGGGGGTTCTTCGGAGAGGCTCTTATGGTCGAAGTATGCGGCACCAGAGCATCCCGCGTCCTTCACCGATCAGCTGAAACAGCTGGTGGAGCTGCATAGGGTGGGCGAACTAACCATTAAGGATTTGATAATCCGGCTGTGTCCAGCCGAAGCTATGACAAGAAGCTACTTCGGACTCGTGCGGCGGATGGTGAACGCCTGTCCTCGGCTGGACGTTATCAAGCGCTCCGTCTGTATTGAGGATGCCCGTATGGCCTTCGCTCGCTGCAAGATGTGGTGGGCGAAGATGAACACTGTTGAAGTCGCCAGCGGGCTGCCGGAGGGCAAGGAGCACCGCACACCCGAGCGATATTTCAAGGATGTCGTAGAAGGGTCTCAACTTGTAGCGGCGCAATGTTCGCAGGACATTGTATTTGAATAAATGTATTCATGTTTGCCTTTGACTTGTATTATGGGAACAAAGCCAGTTTTTGTAATGTAATTTTATTATGATTTGAATTGTTTCCTCCTGTACAGCTGTGTTGTGTGTAATCTGAGGGTTGGACAGTCGTCGACTTCTGCCCTCACGTAGATAGTACGGAGGTGTTCGGGGTGGAATCTAAACAATCTTGATCCAATTGCATTGTCCTTGAAGGAGTTGTTTAGCGCAACGAACAAGGCAATCAGACTTTATGGCTTTAACGCCCACACTTAGCCATAGGAGTTTTATAATAAAGCATGGGCGCAGCCCCTGGTTTAAGCCAGAGTACTGTCAGCATCTAATCGGGAAGTGTCGATCTCTCGCGTAACGCAGAAAAAATCTCCAACGATTTGTAACCTGATACGTCTCTGTCGTATCTACTTTTCCAAACACTTTTGCCCTTGTTTTGGACTCTAACTTGCATGATTTGAATGGAACTAACCTGGACTGACGCTGTTTTCAGCAGAATTGCCATGGTGTTATTTATGTGCAGAAACAAAAGTTCTCGGAATGACCTGAAACTTCACGGAACAACTTTTCAGAAATAATAAAAAATCCTTGCAAAATATGAAGGCTAGGGGCCCCACCACCTGTCCACGAGGGTGGGGGTGCGCCCCCCTACCTCGTGGGCCCCCTAGAGCTCCTCCGACCTCAACTCCAACTCTATATATTTGGTTTCAGGGAGAAAAAATTTAGAGAGAAGAATTCATCGCATTTTACGATACGGAGCCGCCGCCAAGCCCTAAAACCTCTTAGGAGGGCTGATCTGGAGTCCGTTCGGGGCTCTGGAGAGGGGAATCCGTCGCCATCGTCATCATCAACCATCATCCATCACCAATTTCATGATGCTCACCGCCGTGCGTGAGTAATTCCATCGTAGGCTTGCTGGACGGTGATGGGTTGGATGGGATCTATCATGTAATCGAGTTAGTTTTGTTAGGGTTTGATCCCTAGTATCCACTATGTTCTGAGATTGATGTTGCTATGACTTTGCTATGCTTAATGCTTGTCACTAGGGCCCGAGTGCCATGATTCAGATCTGAACCTATTATGTTTTCATCAATATATGAGAGTTCTTGATCCTATCTTGCAAGTCTATAGTCACCTATTATGTGTTATGATCCGTTAACCCCGAAGTGACAATAATCGGGATACTTACCGGTGATGACCGTAGTTTGAGGAGTTCATGTATTCACTATGTGTTAATGCTTTGTTTCGGTACTCTATTAAAAGGAGGCCTTACTATCCCTTAGTTTCCAATAGGACCCCGCTGCCACGGGAGGGTAGGACAAATGATGTCATGCAAGTTCTTTTCCATAAGCACGTATGACTATATTCGGAATACATGCCTACATTACATTGATGAACTGGAGCTAGTTCTGTGTCACCCTAGGTTATGATTGTTACATGATGAACTGCATCCGGCATAATTCTCCATCACCGATCCATTGCCTACGAGCTTTCCATATATTGTTCTTCGCTTATTTACTTTTCCGTTGCTATTGCTATCATCATTACAAAATACCAAAAACATTACTTTTGCTATCATTACCTTTTGCTACCGTTACCACTACTATCATATTACTTTGCTACTAAATACCTTGTTGCAGATATTAAGTTCGCAGGTGTGGTTGAATTGACAACTTAGCTGCTAATACTTGAGAATATTCTTTGGCTCCCCTTGTGTCGAATCAATAAATTTGGGTTGAATACTCTACCCTCGAAAACTGTTGCGATCCCCTATACTTGTGGGTTATCAAGACTATTCTCTGGCGCCGTTGCCGGGGCGCATAGCTCTATTTTTGAGTCACTTGGGATTTATATCTGCTTATCATTATGAAGAACTTTAAAGATCCAAGAACTAAGATTTATCCCTCAACTACGAGGGGAGGTAAGGAACTGCCATCTAGCTCTGCACTTGATTCACCTTCTGTTTTGAGTAAGCTTGCGACACCTAAACCTGCTTCTGCTATTCGTTCTGATATGTCGCATGTTATTGATGATGTCACTTCTGCTATACATGATACTTATGATGAAACTACTTCTATGCTTGATACTAATGTGCCACTTGGTGAATTTCTTGATGAACAACTTGCTAGGGCTAGAGAGAATGAAAATATTGAATATGATAATATTGATGAAAGTGATGATGAAGACTCACCTGTTATTCTTGAGGGTTATGTTTTTGATAAAGAAGCTTCTTTAGCTATTTTAGCTTGCAAAGATAGATAAGAGCTCAAGAGGTTATTAGCTAAATGGAAGCAGCAATCTCTTAATGCTAGAATGAAACCTGACCCTGCTTTTGCTACTTCACCTATCTTTGTTACTGATAAGGATTATGAATTCTCTGTTGATCCTGATATAATTACTTTGGTTGAATCTGATCCTTTTCGTGGCTATGCATCTGAAACTGTTGTGGCACATCTTACTAAATTAAATGATATAGCCACCCTGTTCACTACTGATGGGAGAACTCATTACTTTTATATCCTTAAAATATTTCCGTTCTCATTAAAGGGTGATGCTAAGATATGGTATAATTCTCTTGAAACTGGTTGTGTGCATAGTCCCCAGGATATGAGTTATTACTTCTCTGCAAAATATTTCACTACTCATAAGAAACAAGCTGCTTTAAGGGATATATATAATTTTGTGCAAATTGAAGAAGAGAGTCTCCCACAAGCTTGGGGGAGGCTTCTCAAGTTACTTAATGCTTTGCCTGATAATCCTCTTAAGAAAAATGAAATACTTGATATCTTTTATAATGGACTAACCGATGCCTCCAGAGATTACCTGGATAGTTGTGCTGGTTCTGTTTTCAGGGAAAGAACATCGGATGAAGATGAAACTCTATTGAATAATATGTTGGCAAATGAAAATAATTGGACACTTCCTGAACCAGTTCCTGTACCAACTCCTGAGCCTATTCCTAAACCAACTCCGAAGAAGAGGGGTATTCTATTTCTCAGTCCTGAAGATATGCAAGAGGCAAAGAAATCTATGAAAGAAAAAGGTATTAAAGCTGAAGATGTTAAGCATTTACCTCCTATTGAAGAAATACACGGTCTTAATTTACCGCCTGTTGAAGAAACATGTGATCTTAATCCATTACCTATTGAAGAAACTCATGGTCTTGATAACCCGACACAGGTAGTAAAGGTAAATTCTCTCTATAGATATGATAAAGCTGAAACCCATTTACTAAGTTTGCTAGCTCATGCTTAGATGAGTTTGACAAATTTATGGTTAAGCAAGAAGATTTTAATGCTTATTTTGGTATACAATTGAAATACAATTCAAATATGCTTGAACACTTGGGTGATTATATGGCTAATATCAAAGGTGAACTTAAACTTATTAGTAAACATGCTTCTATGAATTGAATAGTAAGAATAATGATAATGTTGTTAGAGTTATGACTAGAGGTGGTAGAATGACTCAGGAACCTTTGTATCCTGAAGGCCACCCTAAGAGAATTGAGCAAGATTCTCAGAGAAATAATATCGATGAACCTAGTCCTTCTAATAGGAAGAAAAAGAAAAATGATAGGACTTTGCATGCTTCTAGTGATCCTATTGTTGAAACACCCGAGAATCCAAATGACATCTCTATTTCTTATGCTGAAACAGAATCTGGTAATGAACCTGAATCTAGTGATAATGTTAATGATAATGTTCATGATGATGCTCAACCTAGTAATGCTAATGATATAGAAATTGAACCTGCTGTTGATCTTGATAACCCACAATCAAAGAATCAATGTTATGATAAGAAAGACTTTGTTGCTAGGAAACACGGTAAAGAAAGAGAACCATGGGTTCAGAAACCTATGCCTTTTCCTCCCAAACCACCCAAGAAAAAGGATGATGAGGATTTTGAGCGCTTTGCTGAAATGATTAGACCTATCTTTTTGCGTATGCGATTAACTGATATGCTCAAAATGAATCCTTATGCTAATTATATGATAGATATTGTTACAAACAAAAGAAAGATACCAGAAGCTGAAATTTCCACCATGTTTGCTAATTATACTTTTAAGGGTGGAATACCAAAGAAACTTGGAGATCCAGGAGTACCCACTATACCATGCTCCATTAAAAGAAACTATGTTAAAACTGCTTTATGTGATCTTGGAGCCGGTGTTAGTGTTATGACTCTCTCTTTATATCGTAGACTTGATTTGAATAAGTTGACACCTACTGAAATATCTTTGCAAATGGCTGATAAATCAACTGCTATACCTGTCGGTATTTGTGAGGATGTGCCTGTTGTAGTTGCAAACGTTACTATTTTAACGGACTTTGTTATTCTTGATATTCCCGAGGACGATAGTATGTCTATTATTCTTGGAAGACCTTTTTTGGATACTGCAGGGGCTGTTATTGATTGCACTAAAGGCAATGTCACTTTTGATGTTAATGGTAATGAGCATACGGTACACTTCCGAGGAAACAACCTCAAGTTCATAGTATCAACTCTATTGGAAAAATCCTATCGATTATATTTGGAGGTTTTGAATTTCCTCTTCCTACCGTCAAGAAGAAATATGATATTCTTATTATTGGGGATGTGCATATCCCCGTTGAGGAAACATAGTGTTATTTGAAATTTCTCCGGTTCCATGTTATTCGGAATGAGTTCGTTAACAAGACTTTATCAACCTTGTTAGTGGATTCCTTTTGATGATCATGAGATGGATGAAACTAGAAGGCACCACCTTCTGTACCCTCCTTTTACTTTCTGTTATTTATATTAAATAAAATAAAAATAACATTTTTCTGTCTGTTATCTGAATTATCCATGCAATATAAAAATACCCCGAAAATAAAAGTTCTCCAAATGCCCTGAAATTTATGATTTTTTCTAGAATATTTGAGAATATTTGGCACTGAGAACACAGCAGGGGGTTCATCCACCTGGCCACGAGGGTGGAGGGCGCGCCCTACCCCCCTTGGCGCGCCCCTGCCTCGTGGGCCCACGGTGGCCCTCCTCCACTTACCCTTTCACCCACACACTCCTTCCTCCCCCAAACACGAATATCCAGCTCAAACCCAAGTCCAAGCTCATTTTGCTGCCATTTTCGATCTCCTTGCTCAAAGCACCTCTCACAAAACTTCTTGGGGAGATTGTTCCTTGGTATGTGACTCCTCCATTGGTCCAATTAGTTTTTGTTCTAGTGCTTGACTCATTGCAAATTTTTGTTTCCTAGGTGACCATGTTCTTGAGCTTGCATGTCAAATTTATATGGTCAAAAGTAGTTTTGATGCATGATATAGACTCTAGGCACTTGTAGGAGTAGTTGCTATCAATATTATTGAGTTTGGTTTACTTTTATTTTGAAGTTACTAAAAATTTCAGAAATTTTTCAGAGGACGAAATATGCTTAGGAAAATGTTCCAAGGTGGTTCTTCAAGGAAGCAAGGACCCAGGCTTGCAATGCGTGATGCTGATGAAGAGCCACCAAGAGATGCTCCAGTGCGTCCTTGCGAATGGCCTTCGGAAAATTTTATGGATTGAGCGGGAATTAAGGAAGAATTTAACACATATTTGCGTAATGCTGATCTTGTGAGCTTCGAGGAAGAAAAGTGCAGCCAGTATCACTATCTCACTAGTTCCTTTGTGAGGAGGCAAAAGGAAGATATGTTATTACCAGAGAGGAGGCAGATGAGTACGAGAGGAGGGCGGAGGCCGCTTGTCGCCACACTGTAGCTCAGGAGGCGATAGCCGCTGCATCTCAATACGACCCCAACTATTATTATGGATATCCGCCAGGCCAACCATGGCCATAGACCAACTTAGGCCAAAAGCCTAAGCTTGGGGGAGTACGTATTTCTCACTGACATTACATTTATGTTCACACACTCATTGCCAGATGTCGGTGCTCATACTTTTTCATTGTATCATCCATGCTAGTTTATTTCCCTTTTTATGCTTTCTTCTTGTGTGTTTGATAAACCTTAAGAAAAATAAAAAAAATTAGTTGTAGTTTTTAATTAGTTTACTTTCTATGCTTGTAGTAGTAATTAAAAAGAAAACCCAAAAAGATTTCCTATTCTTCTTTTACTTGTTGGGATCTCTCCCGTGTAAATAGTTTTATTTCTTTTCTTTTCTTTGGGGGTCGATAGGAGAAGACCATAATTAAATTGTTGAAGTGGCTCTTATATGCATTATTGTCGATCTGACAAAAGAGCTCATATTGCCTTGTCTTCTCCCTGTTTATCGAATGCTTGTAGATTCCAGCTTAGTCCAATGCACATGCACTACTATTATTATCCACATCGTTCGGTCGTGCAGGTGAAAGGCAATAATGATGATTATATGATGAACTTATTGAGATGAGAAAAGCTGGTATGAACTCGACCTCTCTTGTTTTTGTAAATATGATTAGTTCATCGTTCCTGATTCAGCCTATTATGAATAAACATGTTTGCAATGACAACTAGAGATCATAGTTCTTGTGCCATGCTTGATTAGCTAGGAGCTTATAATGGTTTACCTTGCGTGCCAACATGCTATTAAAATGGTTGTGATGTGGTATGATAGGGTGGTATCCTCCTCTGAATGATTTAAGTGACTTGACTTGGTGCATGTTCACGCATGTAGTTGAAACAAAATCAACATAGACTTCACGATATTTATGTTCATGGTGGATTATATCCTACTCATGCTTGCATCGGTGTTGATTAATTTTAATGCATGTTCATGACTGTTGTCGCTCTCTAGCTGGTCGCTTCCCAGTCTTTTGCTAGCCTTCACTTGTACTAAGCGGGAATACTGCTTGTGCATCGAACTCCATAAACCCCAAAGTTATTCCATATGAGTCCACCATACCTACCTATATACGGTATCTACCTGCCGTTCCAAGTAAATTTGTATCTGCCAAACTCTAAACCTTCAAATAAATATCCTGTTTTGTATGCTCGAATAGCTCATGTATCAACTAGGGCTGTCCGTATCTTCCATGTTAGGCAGGTTATTCTCAAGAGGAGTGGACTCCGCTCCTCACTCACAAGAAAAATGGCTGGTCACCGGGATGCCCAGTCCCATGCTTTTATGCAAATCAAATCAAAATAATTGCAAACAAAACTCCCCCTGGGACTCTTGCTAGTTGGAGGCACTCGTTGTTTCGAGCAAGCCATGGATTGATGCTTGTTGGTGGAGGGGGAGTATAAACTTTACCATTCTGTTTGGGAACCTCCTATAATGTGTGTAGCATGGAAGATATTGCCATCTCATGGTTGTTATGTTGACAATGAAAGTATACCGCTCAAAATATTATTCACCTCTATTTCAAAACCGAGCTCTGGCACCTCTACAAATCCCTGCTTCCCACTACGAAGGGCCTATCTATTTACTTTCATGTTGAGTCATCATCCTCTTATTAAAAAGCACCAGTTGGAGAGCACCGCTGTCATTTGCATTCATTACTGTTAGTTTACATTGAGTATGACTTGACTGGATCTCTTTTACCATGAATTACAATGTCTAGTCAGTCCTTGATCGATCTTTAAAGGTGCTCTGCATTTATGTTTTGCGACCTCAGAAAGGGCTAGCGAGATACCATCTTGTTATATCATATTATGATTGTTTTGAGAAAGTGTTGTCATCCGAGATTTATTATTATTGCTCGATAGTTGATTATGCCATTGATATGAGTAAACTTGAGACCTAAGCGTTATTGTGAATGTGGTTAGTCATAATCTTTGCTGAAAACATGAATGTTGGCTTTACATATTTGCAACAACAAGAGCAAACAGAGTTTGTAAAAGTTTTTCTTTATCACTTTCAGTTTATCAACTGAATTGCTTGAGGACAAGCAAGGGTTTAATCTTGGGGGAGTTGATACGTCTCCGTCGTATCTACTTTTACAAACACTTTTGCCCTTGTTTTGGACTCTAACTTGCATGATTTGAATGGAACTAACCTAGACTGACGCTGTTTTCAGCAGAATTACCATGGTGTTATTTATGTCAAGAAACAAAAGTTCTCGGAATGACCTGAAACTTCACGGAACAACTTTTTGGAAATAATAATAAATCCTTGCAAAAGATGAAGGCCAGGGGGCCCACCACCTGTCCACGAGGGTGGGGGGCGCGCCCCCTAACTCGTGGGCCCCATGGAGCTCCTCCGACCTCAACTCCAACTCTATATATTTGGTTTCAGGGAGAAAAAAATCAGAGAGAAGAATTCATCGCGTTTTACGATACGGAGCCGCCGCCAAGCCCTAAAACCTCTTAGGAGGGCTGATCTGGAGTCCGTTCGGGGCTCCGGAGAGGGGAATCCGTCGCCATCGTCATCATCAACCATCATCCATCACCAATTTCATGATGCTCACTGTCGTGCGTGAGTAATTCCATCGTAGGCTTGCTAGACAGTGATGGGTTGGATGGGATCTATCATGTAATCGAGTTAGTTTTGTTAGGGTTTGATCCCTAGTATCCACTATGTTCTGAGATTGATGTTGCTATGACTTTGCTATGCTTAATGCTTGTCACTAGGGCCCGAGTGCCATGATTTCAGATCTGAACCTATTATGTTTTCATCAATATATGAGAGTTCTTGATCCTATCTTGCAAGTCTATAGTCACCTATTATGTGTTATGATCCGTTAACCCCGAAGTGACAATAATCGGGATACTTACCGGTGATGACCGTAGTTTGAGGAGTTCATGTATTCACTATGTGTTAATGCTTTGTTCCGATACTCTATTAAAAGGAGGCCTTAATATCCCTTAGTTTCCAATAGGACCCTGCCGCCACGGGAGGGTAGGACAAATGATGTCATGCAAGTTCTTTTCCATAAGCACGTATGACTATATTCGGAATAATGCCTACATTACATTGATGAACTGGAGCTAGTTCTGTGTCACCCTAGGTTATGATTGTTACGTGATGAACCGCATCCGGCATAATTCTCCATCACCGATCCATTGCCTACGAGCTTTCCATATATTGTTCTTCGCTTATTTACTTTTCCGTTGCTATTGCAATCATCATTACAAAATACCAAAAACATTACTTTTGCTATCATTACCTTTTGCTACCGTTACCACTACTATCATATTACTTTGCTACTAAATACCTTGCTGCAGATATTAAGTTCCCAGGTGTGGTTGAATTGACAACTCAGCTGCTAATACTTGAGAATATTCTTTGGCTCCCCTTGTGTCGAATCAATAAATTTGGGTTGAATACTCTACCCTCTAAAACTATTGCGATCCCCTATACTTGTGGGTTATCATAACCCTCAATTAGCTGACCGGCTCTCGCCACATCATGATAGTCAGTTTTCGGCTTTCTCTACTGTGGTGTTCGTCTGGTCAAAGCCAGGGCACAGTCGCAGTAGTTATCCCTTTACTACCCTAGTCGATGGAGCGGAACATAGGGTAGCAAGCACAGGAGCCGGGCAACCCAACTATCGACCAAAGAATTCGAATCCAATGCATATAATGCTAAACTCGGGGTGCCGAACTTATATAAGAAGTGTGCGGACTGTGCTGCCTTATTGTGGGGCGATAGGTAGCCCCTAGCGAATATTAAACGTAAAAGAGTGTCGGTGCAGCAAATAAGCAGATCGAAATAAAAATGAAGTAAGAAGCAAAAACCACAGGAACTGGGCCATGAACCATTTTTATTGTAACTGGATGGATACGTCAAGGCGTATATTGTACAAATGGTGCGAGAAGTATCCGGCCATTTAACATGCCGGAATCAATAGGGCGCAGCGTGCGGGTCCTGAGAAATAAGTATGAGTACCGTCAAGAAGAACATATAAAGGTTACCCTACACACTTGTGTTGCTTGACTCCGTTGTATTTCAGTCCTGCTAAAGGACTTGACATCAGGCTTGCGGAAAAAGGTTCCTGAAACAAGAAAAAGAAGTAAAAGTATGTGTGTCCAGGATCGGTCTGGCCGAATTGTAGGCCCCGGGTTATCTCATGCCTCCCTCGATGTCCATGGAATTTTGCGTGCGTAATTGTGTACGTGTGGTACAAATGCCACTACCTTATTGGGGCTGGGACCGAGGCCGAATTGCTAGTCGAGATCTTGACGAGCCGCGCTGTCCTGCTGCAGTGTAGTCTGGACCCGCTTGATGGTGTACAGGGGCTCGGCAGCTGGATTATAATGCTGCTTGATAAGGCCGCTCTGTACTTCTGCTGCTAGCGCAGCGGTTTGTTCCTCTATTTGGAGGGAGCGTCCATATTTCCATTGACTGTTATGACGCCGCGTGGACCGGGCATCTTGAACTTGAGATAAGCATAGTGTGGCACTGCGTTAAATCTTGCAAACGTGGTTCATCCCAGCAGTGCGTGGTAGCCGCTGCGGAAGGGGATGATATTGAAGATCAACTCTTCGCTTCGGAATTCGTCCGGAGAACCGAAGACTACCTCCAACGTGATTGAGCCCGTACAGAGGGCCTCTACACCTGGTATGACTCCTTTAAAGGTAGTCTTTGTTGGTTTGATTCGTGAAGGATTAATGCCCATCTTCCGTACTGTATCCTGGTATAGCAGGTTGAGGCTGCTTCGACCGTCCATCAGGACTCGTGTTAGGTGGAATCCGTCAATGATTGGGTCAAGGACCGGTGCGGCCGAACCGCCATGGCGGATACTAGTCGGATGATCTCGTCCATCGAAGGTGATCAAAAATGACGACCATGGATTGAATTTTGGGGTGACTGGCTCTACCGCGTAGACGTCCCTGAGTGCTCGTTTGCGCTCCTTTCTGGGGATGTGTGTGGCGTATATCATGTTCACCATTTTAACTGGGGGGGGGATTTCTTCTGTCCCCCGGTGTTCGGTTGCCGGGGCTCTTCGTCCTCATCCTCACTTTGTGATCCCTTTTCTTTGTTTTCGGCATTTAACTTGCCAGCTTGCTTGAAGACCCAACAATCCCTGTTGGTATGATTGGCTTGCATATCCGAGGTGCCGTGAATTTGGCACGGACGGTCGAGTATGTGGTCTAGGCTGGAAGGTCCTATGCTGTTTCTTTTGTAGGGTTTCTTTCGTTGGCCGGACTTGGAGCCACTGAATCCGGCATTGACTATGGTGTCCTCGGTGTTGTCTCCATTGCTTCTGTGTTTGTGTCTATTATGCCGGAGCCTGCCGGTGCTGTTCTTGGCCTCTGTGGGGCCTGCCTCGCTGGCTGTGTTTTTGCTACGAGCCAGCCAACTGTCCTCACCTGCGCAAAAACGGGTCATGAGTGCCGTAAGGGCTGCCATTGACTTTGGCTTTTCTTGTCCGAGGTGGCATGCTAGCCATTCGTCATGGATGCTGTGTTTGAAGGCTGCTAGGGCCTCGATATCCGGACAATCGATGATCTGGTTCTTTTTGGTTAGGAACCTAGTCCAGAATTTTCTGGCTGATTCTCCGGGTTGTTGAACTATGTGGCTTAGGTCATTGGCATCTGGTGGCCGGACATAAGTTCCTTGGAAGTTGTCAAGGAAAGCCTCTTCCAAGTCCTTCCAGCTGCCGATGGAGTTCTCAGGCAGGCTATTTAACCAGTGCCGAGCTGGTCCTTTGAGCTTTAATGGGAGGTATATGATGGTGTGGAGGTCGTCTCCTCGGGCCATGTGGATGTGGAGAATGAAATCCTTGATCAATACTGCAGGATCGTTGTGCCATCGTAGGATTCGATATTGATGGGCTTAAACCCCTCAAGGAATTCATGATACAGTACTTCATCTGTGAAGCAGAGCGGGTGTGCGGCATCTCTATACCGGTCCGCATCGTGGCGGAGCTCTGATGGAGTCCGTCTACGGCGTTCGGCCCGAGCGTGGTTAGGTTTGTCACGTCTGAATAGGTAGCCATTGTCGTGCTCCGAGGCACGTCCTCACGATTCGTAGATCGATCTTGTGTGTCCTACCCTACTGTCCAGAGTCTGTCGGAGGTCATACATATGACTCCGGACTCTTCTGTCCCTATTTTGGCGGGGTGGTGGGGCATTCTGCTATTCGGCCCATGTTGCTGCTTTGTCCCGACCGCGGGGTGGCCGTTCCGCCGCTTTGTCCCGACCACATGGTGGTCGGTCCGCACTACGCGAGGGAGATATGTGCTCCGGTGCCTCCTCATGGAATTGAGGTAGCAGTCTGCGTTTCGGATAACTCTTGGCTGGGCGGTTGAGGCCGTATTCCTCGGCTGTCAGGACATCAGTCCATCTGTCGACGAGCAGGTCTTGTTCAGCTTGAAGCTGCTATTGTTTCTTCTTCAGGCTCCTTGTGGTGGCTATGAGCTGAAGCTTAAAGCATTCCTGCTCGAGAGGATCCTCATGCACGATGAAGTCTTTGTTGCCAAGGCTTGTCTCCTCCTCGAAGGGTGGACAGTAACTATCATCCTCCGAGTCATCTTCTATGGCCTGTTCGTCAGGGTTGTCTTCCCTGCTGTCGTGTTCCTGTTCGGATGTAGCCCTGACAGGGTTGTTGGAAATATGCCCTAGAGGCAATAATAAAATGGTTATTGTTGTATTTCCTTGTTCATGATAATTGTCTATTGTTCATGCTATAATTGTATTATCCGGAAACCATAATACATGTGTGGATACATAGACAACACCATGTCCCTAGTAAGACTCTAGTTGACTAGCTCGTTGATCAATAGATGGTTACGGTTTCCTGACCATGGACATTGGATGTCGTTGATAACGGGATCACATCATTAGGAGAATGATGTGATGGACAAGACCCAATCCTAAGCCTAGCACAAGATCGTGTAGTTCGTATGCTAAAGCTTTTCTAATGTCAAGTATCATTTCCTTAGACCATGAGATTGTGCAACTCCCGGATACCGTAGGAATGCTTTGGGTGTACCAAACGTCACAACGTAACTGGGTGGCTATAAAGGTGCACTATGGGTATCTTCGAAAATGTCTGTTGGGTTCGCACGAATCGAGACTAGGATTTGTCACTCTGTGTAACGGAGAGGTATCTCTGGGCCCACTCGGTGGGACATCATCATAATGTGCACAATGTTACCAAGGAGTTTATCACGGGATGATGTGTTATGAAATAAGTAAAGAGACTTGCCGATAACGAGATTGAACAAGGTATCGGGATACCAACGATCGAATCTCGGGCAAGTATCATACGAGTAGACACAGGGAATTGTATACGGGATTGACTGAATCCTTGACATCGTGGTTCATCCGATGAGATCATCGTGGAACATGTGGGAGCCAACATGGGTATCCAGATCCCGCTGTTGGTTATTGACCAGAGAGATGTCTCGGTCATGTCTGCATTATTCCCGAGCCCGTAGGGTCTACACACTTAAGGTTCGATGACACTAGGGTTATAGGGAAAGTATGTACGCGGTTACCGAATGTTGTTCGGAGTCCCGGATGAGATCCTGGACGTCACGAGGAGTTCCGAAATGGTCCGGATGTGAAGATTGATATATTGGACGAAGGGTTTTGGAGTCCGGAAGTGTTCCGGAGGTACCGGGTGATGACCAGCATGACCGAAAGGTGTTTCGGGAGCCCCGACAAGTGTTGGGGGGCTTCATGGGCCAAGGGAAGGGGGCAAACCAGCCCACTAAGGGGCTGTGCGCCCCCCTCACCTATTCCCACATGACCAGGGGGTTTGGGGCACCCCATCTAGGGTTCCCACCTCCTGGCTTGGGGGCCAAGTCACCCAAGGGGGAGATCCCATCTGCCCTGGCCGCCCCCCTAGGGGAAACCCTAGGGCGCCTCCCCTTGCCCTTGCCCCTATATATAGTGGAGGTTTTGGGGCTGCACAACAGACGAGTCTCTCTCTCCCAAGGCGCAGCCCTACCTCTCTCCCTCCTCGTCTCTCGTAGTGCCTGGAGAAGCCCTGCCGGAGTACCGCGCTCCTCCAACACCACCACGCCGTCGTGCTGCTGCTGGACGGAGTCTTCCCGAACCTCTCCCTCTCTCCTTTCTAGATCAAGGCATGGGAGACGTCACTGGGCTACACGTGTGTTGAACGCGGAGGCGCCGTTGTTCAGCGCTTAGATCGAAATCGACCACGATCTGAATCGCTACGAGTACGACTACCTCATACGCGTTCTAGTAACGCTTCCGCTTAGCGATCTTCAAGGGTATGAAGACGCACTCCCTCTCTATCGTTGCTAGTATCTCCTAGATTGATCTTGGTGACACGTAGGAATTTTTTTGAATTATTGCTACGATCCCCAACAGTGGTATCAGAGCCAAGTTCTATGCATAGATTCTATGAACGAGTATAACACAAAGTAGTTGCGGGCGATGATTTTTTCACTTTGCTTACCGTTACTAGTCTTATCTTGATCCTGCGGCATTGTGGGATGAAGCGGCCCGGACCGACCTTACACGTATGCTTATGTGAGACTGGTTCCACCGACTGACATGCACTTGATGCATAAGGTGGCTGGCGGGTGTCTGTCTCTCCCACTTTAGTCTTATCGGATTCGATGAAAAGGGTCCTTATGAAGGGTAAATAGCAATTGGCATATCACCGTTGTGGTTTTGCGTAGGTAAGAAACGTTCTTGCTAGAAACCCATAGCAGCCACATAAAACATGCAACAACAATTAGAGGACGTCTAACTTGTTTTTGCAGGGTTTGCTATGTGATGTGATATGTCCAAAAGGATGTGATGAATGATATATGTGATGTATGAGATTGATCATGTTCTTGTAATAGGAATCACGACTTGCATGTCGATGAGTATGACAACCGGCAGGAGCCATAGGAGTTGCCTTAATTTATTTATGACCTGCATGTAAATGAAAACGCCATGTAATTACTTTACTTTATTGCTAACCGTTAGCCATAGTAGTAGAAGTAATAGTTGGCGAGGCAACTTCATGAAGACACGATGATGGAGATCATGATGATGGAGATCATGGTGTCATGCCAGTGACGATGGTGTTCATGCCGCGCCACGAAGATGGAGATCAAAGCTGCAAGATGATATTGGCCATATCATGTCACTTTATGATTTGCATGTGATGTTTGTCATGGTTTTACATCTTATTTGCTTAGAACGACGGTAGCATAAATAAGATGATCCCTCATTAAAATATCAAGAATTGTGTTCCCCCTAACTGTGCACCGTTGCTAAGGTCCGTTGTTCCGAAGCACCACGTGATGATCGGGTGTGATAGGTTCTAACGTTCGCATACAACGGGTGTAAGCCAGATTTACACACGCAATACACTTAGGTTAACTTGACGAGCCTAGCATGTACAGACATGGCCTCGGAACACGGAAGACCGAAAGGTCGAACATGAGTCATATAGTGGATACGATCAACATGAAGATGCTCACCGATCATGACTAGTCCGTCTCACGTGATGATCGGACACGGCCTAGTTGACTCGGATCATGTATCACTCAGATGACTAGAGGGATGTCTATCTAAGTGGGACTTTATTGAATAATTTGATTAGATGAACTTAATTATCATGAACATAGTCAAAAGGTCTTTGCAAATTATGTCGTAGCTCACGCTTTGGTTCTACTGTTTTAGATATATTCCTAGAGAAAATTTAGTTGAGAGTTGACAGTAGCAATTATGCGGACTGGGTCCGTGAACTGAGGATTGTCCTCATTGCTGCACAGAAGGGTTATGTCCTTAATGCACCGCTCAGTGTGTTGAACCTCGAGCATCGTCTGTAGATGTTGTGGAACATCTGACATACACGTTTTGATGACTACGTGATAGTTCAGTACGTAATACTAACGGTTTAGAATTGTGGCACCAAAGACGTTTTTGAAACGTCGCAGAACATATGAGATGCTCCAAAGACTGAAATTGGAATTTCAGACTAGTGCCCATGTCAAGAGGTATGAGACCTCTGACAAGTTTCTTAAGCCTACAAACTAAGGGAGAAAAACTCAATCGTTGAGCATGTGCTCAGATTTTCTGAGTATTGCAATCGCTTGAATCGAGTGGGAGTTAATCTTCCAGATGAGATAGTGATGGTTCTCCATAGTCACTGCCACCAAGCTATTGGAGCTTCGTGATGAACTATAACATATCAGGGATAGACATGATGATCCTTGAGCAACTCGCGATGTTTGACATCGCGAAAGTAGAAATCAAGTAGGAGCATCAATTGTTGATGGTTAAACCACTAGTTTCAAGAAGGGCAAGGGAAAGAAGGGATACTTCATGAGACGGCAAATCAGTTGCTGCTCTAGTGAAGAAACCCAAGGTTGAACCAAACCTGAGACTAAGTGCTTCTATAATGAGGGGGACGGTCACTGAAGCAGAACTACCCTAGATACTTGGTAGATGAGAAGGCTGGCAAGGTCGACAGAAGTATTTTGGATATACGTCATATTATTGTGTACTTTACTAGTACTCCTAGTAGAACCAGGGTAATAAATACCGGTTCGGTTGCTAAGCGTTAGTAACTCGAAATAAAAGGCTGCGGAGACTAGCTAAAGGTGAGATGACGGTATGTGTTGGAAGTATTTCCAAGGTTGATGTAATCAAACATCGCACGCTCCCTCTACCATCGGGATTGGTGTTAAAGCGAAATAATTGTTATTTGATGTTTGCGTTGAGCATAGACATGATTGGATTATGTTTATCGCCACACGGTTATTCATTTAAGGAGAATAATGGTTACTCTGTTTATTTGAATAATACCTTCAATGGTCTTGCACCTAAAATGAATGGTTTATTGAATCTCGATCGTAGTGATACACATGTTCATGCCAAAAGATATAAGATAGTAATGATAGTACCACGTACTTGTGGCACTGCCATTTGAGTCATGTTGGTATAAAACGCATGAAGAAGCTCCATGTTGATGGATCTTTGGACTCACTCGTTTTTGAAAAGATTGAGACATGCGAACCATGTCTATTGGTAGATATGCGTGAAGAAACTCCATGCAGATGGATCGTTTGGACTCACTTGATTTTGAATCACTTGAGACATGCAAATCATACCACATGGGCAAGATGACTGAAAGGCCCCGTTTTCAGTAAGATGGAACAAGAAAGCAACTTGTTGGAAGTAATACATTTTGATGTGTGTAGTCTAATGAGTGCTGAGGCACGCAGTGGATATCGTTATGTTCTTACTTCACAGATGATATGAGTAGATGCTGAGTATATTCACTTGATGAAACACAAGTCTGAATTATTGAAAGGTTTAAGTAATTTCAGAGTGAAGTTGAAGATCGTCGTGACAAGATGATAAAATGTCTATGATATGATCATAGAGATGAATATCCAAGTTACGAGTTTGGCACACAATTAAGACATTGTGGAAATTGTTTCACAACTAATACCGCCTGGACCACCATAGTGTGATGGTGTGTCTGAACATCACAACTGCACCCTATTGGATATGGTGCATACCATGATGTCTCTTATCGAATTACCACTATCGTTTATGGGTTAGGCACTAGAGACAACCGCACTCACTTTAAATAGGGAACCACACAATTCCGTTGAGACGACACCGTATGAACTATCGTTTAGAGAAACCTAAGATGTCCTTTCTTAAAAGTTTGGGGCTGCGATGCTTATGTGAAAACGTTTCAGGCTGATAAGCTCGAACCCAAAGAGGATAAATGCATATTCATAGAATACCCCAAAATAGTTGGGTATACCTCCTATTTCAGATCCGGAAGCAAAAGTGATTGTTTCTAGAAACGAGTCCTTTCTCGAGGAAAAGTTTCTCTCGAAAGAATTGAGTGGGAGGATGGTGGAGACTTGATGAGGTTATTGAACCGTCACTTCAACTAGTTTGTAGCAGGGCACAGGAAGTTGTTCCTGTGGCACCTACACCAATTGAAGTGGAAGCTTATGATAGTGATCATGAAACTTCGGATCAAGTCACTACCAAACCTCATAGGTCGACAAGGATGCATACTACTTCAAAGTGGTACGTAATCCTATCTTGGAAGTCATGTTGCTAGACAATAATGAACCTACGAGCTATGGAGAAGTGATGGTGGGCCCAGATTCGAAAGAATGGCTCGAGGCCATAAAATCCGAGAGAGGATCCATGTATAAAAGAAAGTATAGACTTTGAAAGAACCACTTGATGGTCGTAAGGCTGTTGGGTGCAGATGGATTTTAAAAGGAAGACAGACAATGATGGTAAGTGTCACCATTAAGAAAGCTCGACTTGTCGTTAAGATGTTTCCAGACAAGTTCAAGGAGTTGACTACGATGAGACTTTCTCACTCGTGGCGATGCTAAGAGTCTGTTGGAATTATGTTAGTAGTTACTGCATTATTTATGAAATCTTGCAAATAGGATGTAAAAAACATTGTTTCCTCGACATTTTCCTTGAGGAAAGGTTGTATGTGATACAACCAGAAGGTTTTGTCAATCCTGAAAGATGCTGACAAGTATGCAAAGCTCCAGCAATCCTTCTAAGGACTGGAGTAAGCATCTCGGAGTTGGAATGTACGCTTTGATGAGATGATCAAAGATTTTGGGTTTATACAAAGTTTATGAGAAACTTGTATTTCCAAAGAAGTGAGTGGGAGCACTACAGAATTTTTGATGAGTATATGTTGTTAACATATTGTTGATCAGAAATGATGTAGAATTTCTGGAAAGCATACATGGTTATTTGAAAAGTGTTTTTCAATGGAAAACCTGGATTAAGCTACTTGACCATTGAGCATCAAGATCTATAAGGATGGATAAAAAAACACTTGATAGTACTTTCAAATGAATACATACCGTGACAAGATTTTTAAGGAGTTCAAAATAGATCAGCAAAGTTCTTGGCTGTGTTACAAGGTATGAGCATTGAGTAAGACTCAAGACCTGACCACAGGAGAAGAGAGAGAAAGGATGAAGGTTGTCCCCTATGCTTTAGACATAGGCTCTACAGTATGCTATGTTGTGTACCGCACCTGAAGTGTGCCTTACCATGAGTCAGTCAAGGGGTACAAGAGTGATCCAGGAATGGATCACATGACAGTGGTTGAACTTATCCTTAGTAACTACTGGACTAAGGAATTTCTCGATTATGGAGGTGGTAAAAAGAGTTCGTCGTAAAGGGTTACGTCGATGCAAAATTTGACTCTAATCCGGATGACTCTGAGTAGAATACCAGATTCGTATAGTAGAACAGTTATTTGGAATAGCTCCATGTAGTGCATGGTAGCTACATCTACAAGATGACATAGAGATTTGTAAAGCACACATGGATCTGAAAGCTTCAGGCTCATTGACTAATAAACCTCTCTCACAAGCAAGATATGAAAAACCCCATGGGTGTTGGATTCATTGCAATCACATGGTGATGTGAACTAGATTATTGACTCTAGTGCAAGTGGGAGACTGTTGGAAATATGCCCTAGAGGCAATAATAAAATGGTTATTGTTGTATTTCCTTGTTCATGATAATTGTCTATTGTTCATGCTATAATTGTATTAACCGGAAACCATAAAATACATGTGTGGATACATAGACAACACCATGTCCCAAGTAAGACTCTAGTTGACTAGCTCGTTGATTAATAGATGGTTACGATTTCCTGACCATGGACATTGGATGTCGTTGATAACGGGATCACATCATTAGGAGAATGATGTGATGGACAAGACCCAATCCTAAGCCTAGCACAAGATCGTGTAGTTCGTATGCTAAAGCTTTTCTAATGTCAAGTATCATTTCCTTAGACCATGAGATTGTGCAACTCCCAGATACCGTAGGAATGCTTTGGGTGTACCAAACTTCATAACGTAACTGGGTGGATATAAAGGTGCACTACGGGTATCTCCGAAAGTGACTGTTGGGTTCGCACGAATCGAGACTGGGATTTGTCACTCTGTGTAACGGAGAGGTATCTCTGGGCCCACTCGGTAGGACATCATCATAATGTGCACAATGTGACCAAGGAGTTGATCACGGGATTACGTGTTACGGAACGAGTAAAGAGACTTGCCGGTAAAAAGATTGAACAAGGTATCGGGATACCGACGATCGAAACTCGGGCAAGTATCATACCAGTAGACAAAGGGAATTGTATACGGGATTGACTGAATCCTTGACATCGTGGTTCATCCGATGAGATCATCGTGGAACATGTGGGAGCCAAGATGGGTATCCAGATCCCGCTGTTGGTTATTGACCAGAGAGATGTCTCGGTTATATCTGCATTATTCCCGAGCCCGTAGGGTCTACACACTTAAGGTTCAATGACGCTAGGGTTATAGGGAAAGTATGTACGCGGTTACCGAATGTTGTTCGGAGTCCCGGATGAGATCCCGGACGTCACGAGGAGTTCCGGAATGGTCCGGAGGTGAAGATTGATATATTGGACGAAGGGTTTAGCAGTCCGGAAGTGTTCCAGAGGTCCGGGTGATGACCAGCATGACCGAAAGGTGTTTCGGGAGCCCCGGCAAGTGTTGGGGGGCTTCATGGGCCAAGGGAAGGGGGCAAACCAGCCCACTAAGGGGCTGTGCGCCCCCCTCACCTATTCCCACGTGACCAGGGGGTTTGGGGCGCCCCATCTAGGGTTCCCACCTCCTGGCTTGGGGGCCAAGTCACCCAAGGGGGAGATCCCATCTGCCCTGGCCGCCGCCCCCTAGGGGAAACCCTAGGACGCCTCCCCTTGCCCTTGCCCCTATATATAGTGGAGGTTTTGGGGCTGCACAACAGACGAGTCTCTCTCTTCCAAGGCGCAGCCCTACCTCTCTCCCTCCTCGTCTCTCGTAGTGCCTGGCGAAGCCCTGCTGGAGTACCGCGCTCCTCCACCACCACCACGCCGTCGTGCTGCTGCTGGACGGATTATTCCCCAACCTCTCCCTCTCCACTTGCTGGATCAAGGCATGGGAGACGTCACCGGGCTGCACGTGTGTTGAACGCGGAGGCGCTGTTGTTCAGCGCTTAGATCGGAATCGACCGCGATCTGAATCGCTACGAGTATGAATACCTCATCCGCGTTCTAGTAACGCTTCCGCTTAGCGATCTTCAAGGGTATGAAGATGCACCCCTCTCTCTCATTGCTAGTATCTCCTAGATTGATCTTGGTGACACGTAGGAATTTTTTTGAATTATTGCTACGATCCCCAACAAGGGTCTTCATTTTTTTCGGCGTCACCCAAAGTACTATTTTCTCTGGTGCCAGTGTTGCCATCCTTTGAGCGGCGGGGCTTGGGGCGGCGCTTGGGCCGCCGATGCTTGGACTGTGTCTCGGAGGTTTTATTTGCATCTGGCTCTTCTTTGTCGTCGCCAGATCCTTTAGGTGTATCAACCATGTACACGTCGTATGAAGAAGTAGCCGTCCAACGTCCAGTGAATGGCGGGTCTTGGCCTTGCTCCTTGTCGGCATCGTCGTCCATACCGTCGATGTCTTCGGAGCCATAGTCAAGCACGTCGGTTAAGTCATCCACGGTGGCTATGAAGTGGGTGGCGGGTGGGAAGCAAGATTCCTCGTCATCCGTCTCTAGCTCGAGCCAGGCATAGTTTGGCTGTGAGTCCTTCTCCAAGGACAAATTCTTTAAAGATTTTAGCACGTCACCCAAAGGCGAGTGCTGGAAAATGTCAGTGGCACTGAACTCGAAGATTGATAACTGATCTAGCTCAGTGTCCGCGGGCGTACACAATCCGGAACTTATAACTGGAGATGAGTCCGAAGTTCCATTAAAGAAAATATTGCAGGGCGTAGAGTCCATGTGTGGCTCCAATGCCGCAGACTCTGAGGCCTCAGATGGCTCGATTTGCTTCGTCTCTAAGGTCGTTGCAGCCGCAGGAACCATCTCCTGGGTGTGATCCGATGATAGATTTAAGTTACGTTCATCGGGATGAGGGGGAGCGATCGCCGTGGGCTCAAATCCCTCCAAGATCAAGTCTCCACATATATCCGCGACATAGTTCAAGCTTCCGAATCCGGCCTGATGGCCAGGGGCGTAGCTGTCGACTTGCTCCAGATGGCCAAGCGAGTTGGCCCGCAGTATGAAGCCGCCGAATATGAAGATCTATCTGGGGAGGAAGGCTCCTCCTTGGACAACGTCATTATCGATGATTGAAGGGGCCATCAAACCTTTTGTCGACGGCACAGTGGAACTCTCAATGAAAGCACCAACGTCGGTGTCAAAACCGGTGGATCTCGAGTAGTGGGTCCCGAACTGTGCGTCTAGGATCAATGGTAACAAGAGATGGGGACACGATGTTTACCCAGGTTCGGGCCCTCTCTATGGAGGTAACACCCTACTTCCTGCTTGATTGATCTTGATGAATATGAGTATTACAAGAGTTGATCTACCACGAGATCGTAATGGCTAAACCATAGAAGCCTAGCCTATGAATATGGTAATGAGTATATATGGTGTCGTTTCCGGACTATCCCCTTCGGTTTATATCGACACCGAGGGGATCTAGGTTTTACATGGAGTCGGTTACATAAGAAGGAATATTCGGTCGCCAGGCTTGCCTTCCACGCCAAGTAGAGTCCAATCCGGACATGGTGCAGTCTTCGGCCTTCATGTCTTTACAGCCCATCAGTCTGGCCCATGGATAACAGGCCGGACGCCCGAGGACCCCTTAGTCCAGGACTCCCTTAGCAGCGTCGGCGGGCAATGACACATGCGGTGGGCGGCAGCAGGCTCAAGGCGGCTGCAGCTTGTGGGGAGGTGGCGACGGCGCGGGTTGTGGTGGAGGCGGCTGGTGACAAGGAGAGGGAGGGGGGCTCCCGTTATAAAGGGGCTGGGGGAGCTGCTTGGGCGAGGGGTGGTGATGGGGAGTCTGACTCGGACTCCCTCGAGCAGCGGCTACGGGCCGGCTCGGCTGGGCCTTCGTTCAAGTCGGGCGACGAACTTTGTTTTGTTTTTTCAAATAAATTTCGCCCAAACGAAAAATCCTAATAAAATATAAAAAATTCTAAAAATACCAGAAATAATTTTCTTCGTCTAAGCCTAATATTTAGAAAAAGGTGAACATTTTTCTGACCTAAAAATGCAATTTTAAAAAATGCATATTTTTCAAATTCAAATAAAATAGCAAATAAAATCCAAATAAAATTTTAATTTGATTTTAAAATTTCTTCTCCAATATTCCTTTCATTTGAAGAAGTCATTTTATTCTTCTCTCTTTTATTTTTATTATTAGAAATAATTGGAGAGAAAAATATTGAAAATCAAATTGATCCTGTTTTCAAATTGGAGAAAAATTCAAATATGAAAATGAATGAAACCTCCAACTCTCTCCTTGGGTCCTTGAGTTGCTTAAGATTTCTAGGATCACAAGCAAAATGCAAAAAAATATGATATGCATATGATGACCTATGTATAACATCCAAATTGAAAACTGGGATGTTACAAACCTACCCCCTTAATATGAATCTCACCCTCGAGATTCGGGTTGGCTGGAAAATAGGTGCGGGTGGTCTTTCCGTAGGTGTTCTTCTTGCTCCTAGGTGGCTTCATCCTCGGTATGGTTGCTCCACTGAACTTTGCAAAACTTGATAACCTTGCTGCGTGTAACTCGGTTGGCGAACTCAAGTATCTTTACGGGTTCCTCCTCGTAGGTAAGATCACTATCCAACTGAATTGCTTCCAGGGGAACTGTATCTCTCAGAGGAATATCGACCATCTCAGCATGGCTCTCCTTTAACTGGGAAACATGAAACACATCATGTACTCCTGACAAACCTTCGGGTAACTCCAACTTGTAGGCAACTTCTCCCATATGCTCCAAAACTCAGTACGGTCCTACAAATCTCGGGGCTAACTTTCCCTTAACTCCAAATCGTTTAACTCCTCGGAGTGGTGACACACGAAGGCATGCTTTGTCTCCAATCTCATAGACTACCTCCTTGCGTTTAGTGTCGGCATAACTCTTCTACCTGAGATTCAACTCCTTCTGCGTGAAGATGTACTTCAAACTCTTGTGATCCATGTACACATCACATCAGTTTCCAATCAGAAAATGTCTCTAGGTCTTGAGCGCATGCACTACAGCTGCTAACTCCAAATCATGCGTGGCATAATTTAACTCATGAGGTCGAAGCTGCCATGAGGCATATGAAACAACTCTTCCGTCTTGCATAAGTACACCTCCAGGTCCCAAGCGAGAAGCGTCACAATATACTTGGAAATCCTTCTGTATATCTGGAAGAATAAACACTTGGGCTATGACCAAACGTTTCTTCAATTCCTGAAAACTGGCCTCACATTCGTCGGCCCATTTGAACTTGGTATCCTTCTTCAACAACTCCGTCATGGGTTTCGCAATTTTGGAAAAATTCTCAATGAATCTCCTATAATATCCTAGGAGTCCCAAAAAACTGCGGGTCTCTCCAACCGAGGTGGGTGCCAACCACTCAGTAACGGACTAAACCTTGGTAGCGTCTACAACTATACCTTCTCCTGATATAACATGTCCAAGAAATCCAACTTCCTTCAACCAAAACTCACACTTGCTAAACTTGGCATACAACTGATGTTCCCCGAGCATCTCGAGAACTAAGCGCAAGTGTCCCTCGTGTTCCCCTTCATTCTTCGAGTACACCAAAATATCATCAATGAACACCACAACAAACTTATCCAAAAACTCCATGAACACCTTGTTCATCATACTCATAAAACAGGAAGAGGCATTAGTCAGTCCAAATGACACGAACGTTTACTCATATAGCCCATACCTTGTGGTAAAAGGTGTCTTAGGTCTATCCTGTTCTCGGATATTCAACTGGTGATATCCAGATCGGAGATCGATTTTGCAGAATACTTTAGCTCCTTGCAACTGGCCAAACAGATCATTGATCATCGGTAGTGGGTACTTGTTCTTGATGGCCACTTCATTCCGTGCCCGATAATGAACAACCATTCTCAAAGATCCATCCTTCTTCTCAACTAAGAGCACTGGGGCTCCCCACGGTGATGAACTTGGTCGGATATAACCTTTCTCCAATAACTCCTTAATCGGCTTCTTAATTTCCTCTAGATCATTTGCGGGCATATGATACGGTCTCTTCGATATTGGTCCGGTGCCTGGCAACAACTCTATCAAAAATTCTATGCCTTGATCTGGCGGCATGCCTAGTAGTTCTTCTGGAAATACATCCGGGTAATCCTTCACAACAGGCACTTCTTCCTGAACAACTCCCGACAGGGAATTCACTTGGGTCCTCCTTGGCACATGCCTAGATACATACTTGATCCTTTTTCCCTCTGGGGTGGTGAGTAGAATTGACTTACTAGCACAATCGTTATTTCCTCCATACATTGATAGCCAATCCATGCCTAGTATCACATCCAATCCTTGTGAGTCCAAGACTATTAGGTCTGAGGGGAAATCATGCCTACCTATGGTCAATGGCATATGAAAACATCCTCTGCTTGCCATATACTCCGCTCTAGGTGAGCTTACTAACATAGGTGTCTTAAGAACTTTGGTGGGCGACTTATACTTATCCACAAATCCCCTGGATATGTATGAATGCGATGCACCAGTATCAAAAAGCCAATTGCAGTAAATGACTTAATCAAAAACTTACCTATAACTGCATCTGGCTATTCTTCAACCTCCTCCACGTTAACGTGGTTCACTTGTCCTCTGTTGAAAGGGTTGGGCTTCTTCCCAGAGTTTCCATTTCCATTATCATTGTTCAACTCTGAGCAATCATTGACGTAGTGTCCAGTCTTCCCGCACTTGTAACAGGTGACATGACTCAGGTCCTTCTTAGCGGGGGTTGGTGGATTGGAACCATTCTGGCTGCTGCTTGCTCCATTCCCATTCCCATTCTTAGGGCCACTGTGGTTATGTGTGCTTCCTCCATTATGAGTATGGCCTCCATGGTTATGGGTGTAACCTCCCGAGTTAGGGGTAAAGCGAGGCTTCTACTGAGCTCTAGAATTGTACTTCCCATGTCCATACTTCCTTTTGCGGCTCTCTAGCCGCTGCTGCTTGACTTTAATCATAAGGGCCTTGTCTACCAACTCTTGTTAGTTAGTGAATGTTGCCACCATCAACTGCATGCTCAGCTCATCATTCAACCCTTCCATAAACTTCTCCTGCTTCACGGCATCTATGGCCACATTATCTGGGGCATATTGAGCTAACTTACTAAACTCATCCACGTACTGCCCCATAGTACGATTTCCCTGGCGTAAGTTGCGAAACTCACACTTCTTCATACTCATAGCTTCGGTTGAGACATGGGTTGTGCGGAAAGTTTGCTAAAATTGATCCCATGTGACATTGGATATGGGAAAAGTGGCTGTGTAATTCTCCCACCATGAGGCTGCGGGTCCATCCAATTGATGTGTGGCAAAGCGCACCTTCTCAGCATCTGTGCAACCTATGGTGGTAAGCTCGCTTCCAATCCTGCGGAGCCAGTCATCAGCAACAATTGGCTCGGTGCTACTGGAAAACACCGCAGATTCAACCTCAGAAAACATGCTAAGTTGTCAACTGGAGGTGGTGGAGGTGGGTTGTTATTGTTGCCTTGGTTCTGTACTAGTAGCTGCATCAAGGCATTCTGCTATTGGATCAACTGGGTGAGCTCCGGTGGGAAGACAAATCCGGGGTCACGTCTCGTAGGCATCTGATAGGTTTAGAGGGGAGATATTAGAATAGAGTGAGGTCTAGAGAGAAGGAATCACTACCCATATGCACATGAAACAAACACATTCATTATCACACCACTCAATTCAAAACAAGGGATACAATCGATCTAGCTACCATTTCAAAATATTCGGACTACTACTATATACATGGGGAATACTATTGATAATATGGTGGTCACTAGAAATGTTGATCGAAAGAAGACTCGATTGTAACAGATATAATTTTCCTAATTTGTAATCCAACTCTTGCCGTTTCTGGCTTTAAGTTATTTTATTTTCTTGGGTTCGGGTTTTTGTCTCCGTGTGTTGTTGTCGTTGTCATGCATCTCATATCATGTCATCATGTGCATTGCATTTGCATACGTGTTCATCTCATGCATTCGAGCATTTTCCCCGTTGTCCGTTTTGCATTCCGGCGCTTCGTTCTCCTCCGGTGGTCATTTCTACCTTTCTTTCGTGTGTGGGGATTATACATTTATGGATTGGACCGAGACTTGCCAAGCGGCCTTGGTTTACTACCGGTAGACCGCCTGTCAAGTTTCGTACCATTTGGACTTCGTTTGATACTCCAATAGTTAACCGAGGGACCGAAAAGGCCTCGTGTGTGTTGCAGTCCAACACCCCTCCAATTTGGCCCAAAACCCACCAAAACCTGCTCCATCATCTAGAGCGTTCGATCACGATCGCGTGGCCGAAAACCGCACCTCATTTGGATCCTCCTAGCTCCCTCTATGCATATATATACCCCCCATTCCAAATCTCGGATCCCCTCTCTCTAAACCCAAAAAAAAATCCCAGATCGCGCCGGCCGGACACGTCCAAATCCGGCCGGACAAACCGCCGCCGCCGCCAATCAGCCGCCGCCACGTGTCCCCCGTGGGGACCTCTTCGCCACCAGCACCGCCGGCCCGCCCAGGCCCGAGGCGGGCCCTCTCCCGCGCCGAACCGGGCCGCCTCTCGCCCGCGCCCGCCGCCGGCTTCTTCCCCGCGCCCGGCCGCCGCTTCGCTGCCCGGCGTCGTCTCCAGCGAACCCCGGTGCCACCCCGCCGCCTCTTCACTCCGCCGCGCCGCCCCGGTCTCGCGCCGCCCGCCGCCGCCAAGTCGCCGCCCCGGCCTCCTCCTCACCTCCTCGCCTGGGGAACCCCAAGCCCGGCAAGTTCCTCGACGGATCCGGCCAACTCCGGCGAGCTCGAGCGAAGTCCGGCAAACCTCGATCCGCATGCTGTCCGGATCTGGATCTGAGATCCAAAACGACGGTTGACCTTCTCCCTAACCCTAATTCATTTGCTCCTATTCATCGTGTCATAACTCCTCATCCGTAGCTCCATTTTGGGCATATAGCATATCAAAATGTTCGCCTCAAAGAGTACATCATTTCATTCCATTGCATCATTTTCATTTGAGTTTATCTTGATGCCCGAAATGCTGTTAGAAGAGTGCTATTTGAGTTAATTGTCAGATCTGCTGCTCCATTTAGATATTTGTCATTTTTGCCATGATTAATGTGTGCATGATATGCCCATGAGCTCTACATATTTTTTGTTAAGGGTTTTGCTATCTTTCCAGAGGTGCAACCCATGTATTTTTGTGATGTGTGTGGTGACTAGCACAAGCTTGCAAAGTGAGGCATTTGTTAATGCTGATTTCAGGGACTTAGCATTTCCACTAAGTCCTTGAGCTGGTTATCTCATATGGCCATATGTTCATGTTGTTTCCTAGTGATTCGTGCCTCTTTTGAGGATGATCAGTAAGGATGTTTTGTTAATATTGTAGTGCTCTATCCATCCAAGTCTTTTTTTGTAATTATAGAGCACCCTAGATTGAGTCAATCGAGCTCTACTTTTGCTATTTCATGAATCTGGGCAGATTGTCTACTTGTTAGCGATTTTGCCGAGGATGTTGTAGTTGATCCGTGCATGCTATGGTATTTCTCTTGCCATGTCTAGCTTGTATTTTGTGTATTCTTGATGGGTGCATGCTTAGCTCGTCATGACTTGCTCTGTAGTGAGTGCATCGAGCTCGTAAGCATGCCTACTTGATATCTGTTTTCAGCATGCTGTAGTTTTCACTAAGTCTGAGAACTGATTATGTTTTTGCCATGTTCACATGCTTGCAAATGTATTTTCTGATCCCTTTTGGCTCAAGGTCACTAAGGGACTTTTGTTAAGCTCTTTGAGTAGCTCCATGCCATGCTTTACTTTGCCATGTTCAGGTCCTGTAGTATACAGTTTTCATACTCCAAAGAGTGCTATCTGATCTGAAATTCCAGACAAGTGTTAATTTCACTAAGTCTGAGAACTGTTTGCCAAATGCATTTTTGCCATGCTTGTTTGAACCTGTTAATGGATGAATTGGCCGTAGCTCAGTGCTAGACTTTTGTTAAGCTTCATGAATGCATCCCTGTCATGTATTTTTATGCCATGTTTGGGTGCTGTAGCATGTTCATCTTGTTGCTTTTAGATGGCTACTTGCTGTAAATCGCAGAATGTGGTCATATTTGAATTGCTTGCCATTTCCGAACCGTAACTCTGATTCCGGCGTTCTTTATATCGTTTTCAAGCGATTTCATCTCAAATTTCCAGTGGAACACTTGGATTTCCATGTTGAGGCCAGGTTCATGCATTCCTTGTCATATCTAGCATATGCATCCCGCATCGCATCCCGCATAGCATACCATCTTTGCATCATGTTGTTTGAGTTTGCACGTGGTTGATTGTGTCCTTGTTGCTTGTTTGTCTTGTTTGGGTAGAGCCGGGAGACGAGTTCGCTAAAGAGGAGCCCGTTGAGTTTGCTTTCGAGGATCCAGTCAACTCTGACAACTTTGCAGGCAAGATGATCATACCCTCGAAATCACTACTATCTTTCCTTGCTAGATGCTCGCTCTTTTGCTATGCCTATGCTACGATGCCTACCACTTTCTTATCATGCCTCCCAAATTTCCATGAAAAACCTCTAACCCACCATGTCCTAGCAAACCGTTGATTGGCTATGTTACCGCTTTGCTCAGCCCCTCTTATAGCGTTGCTAGTTGCAGGTGAAGATTGGAGGCCGTTCCTTGTTGGAACATTATTTACTTGTTTGGGATATCATTATATTGCCATGTTATCTTAATGCATCTATATACTTGGTAAAAGGTGGAAGGCTCGGCCTCTCGCCTAGTGTTTTGTTCCACTCTTGCCGCCCTAGTTTCCGTCATATCGGTGTTATGTTCCCGGCTTTTGCGTTCCTTACGCGGTTGGGTTATAATGGGAACCCCTTAATAATTCGCCTTGATTAAAGCTTTTCCAGCAATGCCCAACCTTGGTTTTACCATTTGCCACCTAGCCTCTTTTTCCCTTGGGTTTCTGGAGCCCGAGGGTCATCTTATTTAAACCCCCCGGGCTAGTGCTCCTCTGAGTGTTGGTCCAAACCAGGCAGCCCGCGGGGCCACCTCGGGGAAACTCGAGGGTTGGTTTTACTCGTAGCTTGACCTATCTGAGTGTGCCCTGTGAAAGAGATATGTGCAGCTCCTATCGGGATTTGTCGGCACATTCGGGCGGTGTTGCTGGATTTGTTTTAACTTGTCGAAGTGTCTTGAAGAACCGAGATACCGAGTCTGATCGGAACATCTCAGGAGGAGGTCTATTCCTTCGTTGACCGTGAGAGCTTGTCATGGGCTAAGTTGGGACTCCCCTGCAGGGATTTGAACTTTCGAAAGCCGTGCCCGCGGTTATGGGCAGATGGGAATTTGTTAATGTCCGGTTGTAGATAACTTGAACTTAACTTAATTAAAATGAATCAACAGTGTGAGTTACCGTGATGGTCTCTGATGAAGCTATGTACCTAGGATAGGGGCATGGACCTGTCCTAAGTACCCTACCCAAGGACATCCCTAGAAGAAGTCACCTTTCAATCGACTTGGAGGTATCCCACTCGACAGATTCAAGACACTCGACCACGAAGCAATCACTCGACCAAATTCCAACCACTCGACTGCCAAGAGATCTAAAGTCACCCTGCACGCAAACGGTCGGTCATTAAGTTGATTTTATGGTCATCATAGCACTTTATTAGTGGCGTTACCAGTAACCCCCAATCTTAATGTACTTTAAACCCTGCATTACTGAGGGCTGGAGGGGCCTGGCGAACTCTATATAAGCCACCCCCTCCTCAGTATCACGGGTTGGCACCCCTGTTATTCATACACACATAATTCAGTTGACCGCCTCCAGGCACCGAGACGTAGGGCTGTTACTTCCTCCGAGAAGGGCCTGAACTCGTAATCCTCGTGTGCTTACAACTCCTCCATAGCTAAGATCTAGCCTCTCCATACATACCCTCCCTATATCACTGTCAGAGTTAGAACCACGACAGTTGGCGCCCACCTTGGGGCTAGGAGTCTTAGCGCCTAGTTTGAGAAGTTGCGATTTTTTCCGATCTCCTTGATCATGGTTTCGGGCGGAGCTTTGGTGGAGGGCCACGAGATCCGTCTCGGCGCGCTCACGTTCATCACCGATGACTACGCTTGGCTTCAGGAGGCTCCACTCGACGTCGACGCGCTCCCCGTCCGCGGGGCGACGCACTTTCGCGCATGCGTCCGTGGTGTCCTCCTGCGGCAGCCGTTGACCCAGTATCAGTCGGCTCCCATGGCATCTCCCCGCCCTGTTTTTTGCCGGCGCAAGCGCTCCGGTCGGTCGAGGCTTCAGAGGTGGGTGAGGCATGCGGTGGCCCGCCAGTCGGCCACCCCACAAGTCGCAGCAATCGAGCCCGACGAATCCCTCTACGGCCTGTTCGACCTGTCGACTGGCTCCACAGAGACCGCATCCGAATGCGACAGCAGTGACCCAGCTGCAGAGGTTCTGGTGATCGATGGGCCACATAGTCCTCCCGGTTTCCCCCGCGCTAACAGAGGCGCGGATGGGGGCGACCCGTCGCGTGCTCACGAGGAGTATCTCCCCGAGCCTCTCACGTCGTTGCAGCGGGAGGAGCTTCGCCGCCGGAAGATGGATGCACTCCACACTCCTATCGTTGGAGAAACCCCCGAGGCCCGAGCCTTGGAGGACGCGCGCTTGGCTAACTTGGCCGAGCGCACTCGACTGGAGAATCTCCAGCGAATACTCGACGAGCGAGCACGTCAACAGGCTCCAGAATCTAGTCGACGTCAACTCTTTCCACCCCCGCAGGTATATCATACTCCGATTCAGAATTTGGCGGCTGCGGCCCATATAGCAGAGTCGATTCAGCCCTCCCAGTCAGAGGCTGGCAGAGGCTTGTTGCAAATCAGAGCGTTGCTCCGGGCAGCGGGAGACCAGAACTCTGTTGTTTCTCAGTCGCGGAACAGGATCCACAGTCGATCCATTGCAGCGGATACAGTCCAGTCGGCTCACAGCCCAAGATCGCCTCCGAGGCGTGAGGGACGTGGAGACCGGCGTGATCAGTACAGAAGGAATGAGTAGTATGATCACTGATTCGATCGTGATGATCGACGTTGAGTGCCAACCCCTCCCCCGAGGAGTGGATCATATGTGCCTCGACAGCAGGTTGACAGACGCCCTCATAGTGTTGGGCGGAGAATTGCAGTCGACCCTAGGGAACTAGGCTTTGATGCGAGATCCATTCTTGTTCATGGTTTGGTCGACAGGAATAGAGCTCACCAAGAAGGCCACGACAAAGATGCCCCTACCAATAGCAGAGTACATGTTTCAGGGCCGGAGTGTTTCAGTCGAGCCATCAGAGCCGCTGTAATTCCTCCCAACTTCAGGTTGGTGACTCGAGTTAGTAAGTTCACCGGTGAGTCCAAGCCCGATAGTTGGCTCGAAGATTACTGAGTGGCTGTCCAGATTGGCGGCGGGAACGATGAGGTAGCCATGAAGCACCTGCCTCTCATGTTAGAAGGCTCGGCCAGAGCGTGGCTGAATCAGTTAGTACCCAGCAGCATTTACACTTGGGAGGATCTCTCCCGAGTGTTTGTCACCACATTTGAAGGAACATGCAAGCGACCTGCAGGCCTTACAGAATTGCAGTCTTGCATGCACAAACCGAATGAAACTCTGAGGGATTACATCCAGAGGTGGATAACATTGCATCACACAGTTGAAAATGTACCAGATCATCAAGGAGTTTGTGCCTTTAAAGAAGGCGTTAAGTACAGAGAATTGAATCTGAAGTTCGGTCGAACCGGAGAGATGTCTCTGAATCGGATGATGGAGATTGCCACCAAATACGCTAATGGTGAAGATGAGGATCGACTCCGGAGTGGCAAGCGTAAAGCAATCGCCCAGGAAACCGGAGGAAATTCGAGTCGAAAACAGAAGCGGAAAGCCGAGCCAGCCGCTCCTGGGGAGGCCCTGGCCGTAACCCAGGGAAAATTTAAGGGAAAACCCAAAGGACCTTGGAACCCCCAGAAAGTTAAAGACCAAGATGGAAATGATGTTTTGGATCTACCGTGTCACATCCACACCAAGAAAGATGAAGAGGGTAAACTCATTTACCCAAAGCATACCACTCGACAGTGTCGGCTTCTGATCCAGCAGTTTCAGGGCAAGCAGTCCAAAGATAAGGAAAAGGAGTCGGACAAAGTTGAGGACAAGGAAGATAGTGACGATGGGTACGCCCAGGTCAATTCTACCCTGATGATTTTTGCCGATGTTGAGAGCAAAAGTTGACTGAAGGTTATTAACCGTGAGGTAAATATGGTTGCTCCGGCAACACCCAATTATCTGAAGTGGTCTCAGACTGCCATCACATTCGACCAGTCTGATCACCCTACGCACATTGCCACCCCTGGGAGGCAAGCTCTGGTGGTCGACCCAGTTGTCGAAGGCACTCGACTAACCAAAGTCCTAATGGATGGAGGCAGCGGTTTGAACATACTGTATGCAGAAACATTGAAAGGGATGGGCATTCCGATGTCCAGGCTCAGCACCAGTAACATGAGTTTCCATGGAGTCATTCTTGGGAAGAAAGCCGAGTCACTCGGCCAAATTGCTCTTGATGTGGTTTTTGGTGATTCCAAGAATTACCGCAAGGAAAAGTTGACATTTGAAGTTGTGGATTTCCAAAGTGCTTATCACGCTATTTTGGGCAAGCCAGCTTATGCACGCTTCATGGCTCGACCATGTTATGTGTATCTCAAATTGAAGATGCCTGGTCCCAAAGGTGTGATCACTGTTATAGGCAATCGGAAGAAAGCAGAAGAGTGTTTTCAGAAAGGCTCAAAGATTGCTGACGCTCAGATGGCGGTGGTCGAGCTGCAAGAGTACCAGAAGACTGCAGATCTGAGTGAGTTGCTACGAGCTAAGAAGCCTGCTTCAAAATCAGCTTTTCAGTCGTTCTGTGAAACGAAGGCAGTTCACATTCACCCGACCGATTCAAATGCTGCTCCGACTCACATCTCAATGATGGTGGACTCCAAATAGGAAGAAGCGCTCATCCAGTTCCTCCGTGAGAACTGGGACGTCTTCGCATGGAAGCCTGCTGACATGCCTGGAGTTCCCAGGGGGCTGGCTGAGCACCGTCTATAAGTCGACCCAAAATTTAAACCTATGAAAGAACATCTTCGACGGTCCGCCGTCCAGAAGAGGAAGGCCATTAGCGAGGAGGTGGCTCGGCTCTTAGCAGCGGAGTTCATCCAAGAAATTTACCACTCCGAGTGGCTCGCCAATGTTGTCATGGTCCCCAAGAAGGACAAGTCACTTCGCATGTGCATTGATTTCAAGCATATCAATCGGGCTAAGATCATTTTCCTCTCCCCCGCATCGACCAGATAGTCGACTCAACTGCGGGATGTGAGCATTTGTCTTTCCTAGACGCCTATTCCGGGTACCATCAGATCCGTCTGTATGGGCCCGACGAGATCAAAACAGCTTTCATCACTCCATTCGGGTGCTTCTGTTATGTCACCATGCCGTTCGGCCTCAAGAATGCCAGAGCCACGTTCATGAGGATGATTCAGAAGTGTTTGCTCACTCAAATCAGTCGGAATGTGGAGGCATACATGGATGATATTGTGGTCAAGTCACGGAAGGGTTCCGACCTGCTGACTGACCTTGCTGAAACCTTTGCCAACCTCAGGAGGTATGATATCAAGCTCAATCCGTCAAAGTGCACGTTCGGAGTTCCAGGGGGGAAGTTACTTGGTTTTCTCGTTCCCGAACGGGGAATCGACGCCAATCCTGAAAAAATTGGTACTATACTCTGGATGAAACGTCCTGTGCGTGTGCATGACGTCCAGAAGCTTACAGTATGCTTGGCCGCTTTAAGTCGATTCATCTCTCGCCTCGGTGAAAAGGCATTGCCTCTTTACCGACTGATGAAGAAGTCTGACAAGTTCGAGTGGACTCCAGAAGCTGATGCAGCGTTTACAGAGCTCAAAGCTCTGCTCTCCACCCAGCCGGTGCTTGTTGCCCCAATCAGCAAGGAGCCTTTGCTGATTTACATTGCAGCCACAGGACAAGTTGTCAATACAGTACTTACGGTCAAGCGGGAAGAAGAAGGAAAGGCCTTCAAAGTTTAGCAGCCAGTATATTATGTTTATGAAGTTTTGACTCCTTCAAAGCAAAGATATCCTCATTACCAGAAGCTTGTATATGGGATTTATATGACCACGAACAAGGTTGCACATTACTTCTCTGATCATTCCATTACAGTCGTCAGCGACACTCCAGTATCAGAGATTTTGCACAACAGAGATGCAACTGGTCGAGTGGCCAAATGGGCGATTGAACTTCTTCCCCTAGATATCAAGTTTGAGGCAAAGAAAGCTATCAAGTCCCAAGCAATTGCAGATTTCTTCGCCGAGTGGATCGAACAGCAAATTCCGACTCAAGTTCACTCGGAGCACTGGACCATGTTCTTCGATGGATCTAAGATGCTGAATGGTTCCGGTGCTGGGGTAGTATTGGTTTCCCCCCGAGGAGATAAGTTCAGATATGTTCTCCATATTCACTTCGATTCCTCTAATAACGAAGCAGAATATGAAGCACTTTTGTATGGGTTGCGCATGGCCATTTCACTCGGCGTCCGTCGCCTCATGGTCTATGGCGACTCAAATTTGGTGGTTAATCAGGTGATGAAAGAATGGGATGTTAGAAGTCCAGCTATGACTGGTTATTGCAATGCAGTGAGAAAGTTAGAGAAGAAATTCGAGGGGTTAGAGCTTCATCACATCCCCTGACTGAAAAATCAAGCGGTTGATGATTTGGCAAATATAGGCTCCAAGAGAGAAGCCATCCCCAGCAATGTGTTTTTGGAACACATCCACTCGCCATCAGTCCAAGAAGACCCTTTTACAGATGAAGCCCCGCAGCCAAAGAGTGCCACAGATCCGATTGAAGTTGAAATTCTGGCAGTGGTCGACCTAATCATGGAAGTTTTGGCAATCACCCCTGACTGGACGATACCGTACATCGCGTATATCCTGATAAAGGAACTCCCGGAGGACGAAGAAGAGGCTCGACAGATCGTCCGTCGATCCAAGGCCTTTACAGTCATAAAGGGACAGTTGTATAGAGAAAGCGTGACTGGAGTCGGTCAAAAGTGTATAACACCAGAAGAAGGTCAGATAATCCTTGATGATATCCACCCGGGGACCTGTAGTCATCATGCGTCCTCTCGGACCATTGTGGCTAAAGCATACCGAGCAGGATTTTACTGGCCAAGAGCGAATGAAATGGCAAAAGAGATAGTCGACAAGTGTGAAGGGTGCCAGTTCTACTCCAACATGTCGCACAAGCCTGCATCAGCCCTGAAGACCATTCCACTCGTCTGGCCCTTCGCTGTTTGGGGACTGGACATGGTTGGCCCATTGAGAACAGGCAGGAGCGGTTTCACACATGTGCTTGTGGCAGTCGACAAATTTACCAAATGGATTGAAGCTAAGCCTATCAAGAATCTTGATGCTTGCACTGCTATCAGTTTCGTAAGAGAGTTAACATTCAGATATGGAGTCCCGCATAGCACCATCACCGACAATGGGTCAAACTTTCATTCAGACAAGTTCAGAGCTTTTTGCGCCTCTCAAGGCACACGAGTCGACTACGCATCGGTCGCCCACCCCCAGTCGAATGGACAAGCAGAAAGGGCAAATGGTCTGATTCTCAAAGAACTAAAGCCTCGGCTGATGCGTGATCTCAAGCACGCAGCAGGCGCTTGGGTCGACGAGCTTCCGTCAGTTCTGTGGTGATTGAGGACCACCCCGAATTGGTCGACTGGAAGAACTCCGTTCTTTCTGGTTTACGGAGCGGAAGCAGTCCTGCCGAGTGATCTACTTCACAATGCACCCCGAGTCGAGCTTTATATCGAAGATGAAGCAGAACAAGCCCGGCAAGATGCAGTCGACCTCCTGGAAGAAGAAAGAGAAATGGCTATGATCCGATCGACCATTTATCAGCAAGACTTGCGTCGATTCCATGCCAGAAATATGAAGAGTCGAGCCTTCCAAGAAGGAGATTTGGTCCTCCGAGTGGATCAATAGAAACCACACAAGCTCGCTCCTACTTGGGAAGGTCCCTTCATCGTCACCAGAGTACTCCACAATGGAGTGTATCACCTTTACAATGTCGATCGCCAGATCGATGAGCCATGAGCTTGGAATGCAGAACTGCTCCGCCCCTTTCACACTTGAATTCTCACTCGAATGAGATGTAATAAGAAAAACTTCTGTAGTCTATTTATCAAAGACAAGAGTGTTACAAATTTTCCTATAATTGTTGTTGCTTTTTGTGTGTGTGAAATTCCCCAGTGGGTGGCCTAGCTGCGAATCCGTTTCGCCTAAGTTTGTAAAAAAAATCCTACCGAGTGGTGAGCCAGACTCCCACTCGGAGGCTTAGTTGCAGCTCAGTGCTCGCCTAAGTGTTTAAAAATCCTACCGAGTGGCGAGCGAGACTCCCACTCGGAGGCTTAGCCGTATCCCAGTGCTCGCCTAAGTGTTTAAAAATCCTACGGAGTGGTGAGCCAGACTCCCACTCGGAGGCTTAGCTGCAGCCCAGAGCTCGCCTAAGTGTTTAAAAATCCTACCGAGTGGAGAGCAAACCTCCCAGTCAGAGGCTTAGCTGCAGCCCAGTGCTCGCCTAAGTTTTTAAAAATCCTACCGAGTGGAGAGCAAACCTCCCACTCGGAGGCTTAGCTGCAGTCCAGTGCTCGTCTAAGTGTTTAAAAATCCTACCGAGTGGTGAGCCAGACTCCC
>NC_041386.1:192398210-192398844 GCF_002162155.2 Triticum dicoccoides
TAAAAATCCTACCGAGTGGAGAGCAAACCTCCCACTCGGAGGCTTAGCTGCAGCCCAGTGCTCGTCTAAGTGTTTAAAAATCCTACCGAGTGGTGAGCCAGACTCCCACTCGGAGGCTTAGCTGCAGCCCAATGCTCGCCTAAGTGTTTAAAAATCCTACCGAGTGGTGAGCCAGACTCCCACTCGACGGCTTAGCTGCAGCCCAGTGCTCACCTAAGTGTTTAAAAATCCTACCGAGTGGTGAGCTAGACTCCCACTCGGAGGCTTAGCTGCAGCCCAGTGCTCGCCTAAGTGTTTAAAAATCCTACCGAGTGGAGAGCAAACCTCCCACTCGGAGTCTTAGCTACAGCCCAGTGCTCGCCTAAGTATTTAAAAATCGTACCGACTGGTGAGCAGACCTCCCACTCGGGGGGCTTAGCTGCAGTCCAGTACTTGCCTAAGTTTGAAAAAATCCTACCGAGTGGAGAGCAAACCTCCCACTCGGGGGCTTAGCTGCAGTCCAGTACTCGCCTAAGTTTGAAAAAATCCTACCGAGTGGAGAGCAGACCTCCCACTCGGGGGCTTAGCTGTAGTCCAGTACTCGCCTAAGTTTGAAAAAATCCTACCGAGTGGAGAGCAGACCTCCCACTCGGGG
>NC_041386.1:192398860-192421996 GCF_002162155.2 Triticum dicoccoides
GGGGGCTCAGCTGCAGTCCAGTGCTCGCCTAAGTTTGAAAAAATCCTACCGAGTGGAGAGCAGACCTCCCAATCGGGGGCTTAGCTGTAGTCCAGTACTCGCCTAAGTTTGAAAAAATACTACCGAGTGGAGAGCAGACCTCCCACTCGGGGCTTAGCTGCAGTCCAGTACTCGCCTATGTTTGAAAAAATCCTACCGAGTGGAGAGCAGACCTCCCACTCGGGGGCTTAGCTGCAGTCCAGTACTCGCCTAAGTTTTTAAAATCCTACCGAGTGGAGAGCAGACCTTCCATTCGGAGGCTTAGCTGCAGCCCAGTGCTCAGCTAAGTACGGAACACATCCCAATCCGCAAGGACGACGAGGTGCAAATCGACTGCTACCTTCTCCTTCAGAGTTGCACCACAAATACAAAGTTATTTCGAGTGAAGAACAAGTTCCACTCGACAGATAATTCATGAAGATATTCAACAATAAATCAAGTTCAGATGAGATCCAAAGGTTCTAGACCGCAGATCAAAGTACTCGAGCCTTCAGCTCGATAGAGTTTAACGGTTACAAAATCCACTCGGCATTCCGAGGCAAATTTAAAGTGAAGCATAAAAGTTTTTATTCCTCATGCGAAGGACTGGAAGGGGCGACGAACTCGTCCAAGTCGATCCCGTCTGCAATGCGAGTGGCAGCAGCAATTAAAGTCTCCATGAAGTCTTGAAAGTTGTGCTTCCTCGTATTGGCAACTTGGATGGCGGCCAACTTTTCTTCTCGCGCCTCCTTGCAGTGGACGCGGACCAGAGACAGAGCGACGTCAGCGCCACATCTAGCAGAAGATTTCTTCCATTCCGCCACTCGACCTGGGACGTCATTCAGTCGAGTCATCAGGGACTCGACGTCATTCTGAAGCATCGTCCTAGGCCAGAGCGACGAGTCGATCTGTGACATCGCAACCTTCAACCGAGCAAGATAGTCAACAACACCGGCAACACGAGATTCCAGTCGGAGCACATTCGTAGCAGCCTCATCCTTCACTGGAGAATTGATGGGGTCCAGTCTGTCTCCACTCGACTGGTCTCCTCTTCGAAGTTTTGGCAGAATTCTGTAAACACAATTCAAGAATAAGTTAGTGGCTCTACGCAGATTGGGTAACTGCAAGTCAATCGGGCCGGAGTAATTACCCTCGAGCATGACGAACAGCTTCTTGGCGATTCCACCGAGATAAGCCTCCAGATCGTTCCTCTTCCCCGCCAGTTCACTTGCCTTGTCATTCAGAGCTATATTGCCATTCTTCAGACGGCTGACCTCTCGATTAGCCGCGTCGAGAGTAGTTTTTCAGCCTGTAGTTTTCCTTTTCAAGAGTACCGACTGAAGCCAGTTTTTCTTCAGCAAGCTTCATTTTGTTCAGGGCCTCCTTCTGCGCTTCGGCAAGGTCTTGATCCTTCTTATTCAGAGCCTCCTCCATTTTGTCTATGAAACAGCAAGTGAGATCAACATCGAGGACGGCCAGAAAGAAAGGACAGTCGACAAAAGCTCACCAGGCATACCTTTTGCTTCGTCCCTCGCCTTCTGCAAGTTCTCCTGAGCAAGCTTCAAGTCAAGGTTCAGCTGGATCTGTTTGTTCTCCAACTCAGTGTAGCTAGCCACAAGTTCGCATGATTTCTCCAAAAAATCAGTCGACAGACATGCAAGATAAGTTGCTTCCGAGTAACCAAGAGACAATGATGGCATTTCTAAGACTACAGCCGAATCAAAAATATTCGACAGTAGTCTCGGGAACTACACCCAGTGGGTGCACTCAGCGTGCCCCCACTGGTTCGACCAAAAAAAAATCAAGGCCTGACCAGACCGAGTGAAGAAGTTCAGGTAAAGCAACACAATATAAAGACTACGGTCGACTGCCAGCAGTCCACCATAGTCTCGGGGACTACACCCAGTGGGTGCACTCAGCGTGCCCCCACTGGTTCGACCAAGAAGATCCTTAGCATGCCCCCACTCGTCAAAAATATTAATAGACACACCCACTGGGCGTACAGATATAAAGATCTTCGGAAAAGAGATTCTTCAAATAGCATATCCTAACAGAACAAGCGGTGAATCGACTGACCCGGACGTTGCTCTGAAGAGCTGAGCTCGCGTCATAAGCTGCTTGGCTGGCTTCCCGAACCACCTTCACTTGCTCCATCATGATCCCCGCCTGGCGTATAGCCTCTTTAGTGGCACCCACTTGGTCCTCAGGGACGTGGTGTGTGGCAAAAAGCGAAGGCGGATTTGCAGTCGACGTCGAAGGCCGGACACTCGTCAGAGGTTCAGCGAAGGTCACAGAAACCCGAGTGGTATCACCACCCTCCCGGACTACGGCCTCAAGCGCCGAAGTAGTTTGTGGGTCTTGCCAGCCGGCGCCCTCCTGTTCCTTCGCGCCCTTAGCGGCACTTCGTCGTCATCATCAGGGAGGTCAATGACATGAGGAGGAGCTACAAGAAAAATCCAATCGACCGGAATTATAAGAAATCGTCAGTCGACTAAAAGCAGAGCATCAGTAATCGTATCGGGGTTGGAGGTAACAGCGTCTTCCATCTCTTGATCATCGTCCTTGGCGGAGATCTCCGAGGTGGCAGCACTGCAAATTTCGAAAGTCAGTCAGCTTATTCAATGAGTCGACCAAGAGTCTGTCACGTTCGACAAAGGAAAACAAATTCTACTATTACCCAGAAATGGTGGGGACAGTCATCTTCATCTTGGGCAGAGCCTTGGGCGGCTTTGACGGCGTCGCGCGTGGGTGCTTGGGGGCTTTTTTTGTCGGCGCTGGAGATGAGGTCCGAGGGCGCTTCGACGACTGCCCAACAGGGACAATCGCCTTACCACGTTCCCGCGCAGGGTCGTGTGTAAGCTTGGATCGCTGTTCCGAGCGGGGAGGTTCGACTTCTTCCTCCTCCTCTTCACTGGAGTCGTCATCCCCCTCTCCTTCGCCGTCAGATTCCCACTCTTCTCCCTCGTCTCCACTTTCGCCTCCGCTCGCCTCTCCTTCCTCGGCCTGCTCCTGTCCTCCATTGGGTGTCGAGTACATCTCAGTAGTGGCCTAGAGGACAACAAACGAGACAAAAGTCAATCGACTGATCCAAAAAGAACAAATAAAGAAAGCAAGATCACAGTCGGAAACGCAAGGTCACCTTGTCCACTTCGTATGTTTGGTCGAGTGGAGGAATCCTCCTGGCTCCTCGGGGGTTGTCCTTGTTCCCTGTGATACTCGATAGCCACCCTTCCAACATCTTGTCAGTGACCTCCTCTGGGTGAATCCGAGTGGTGTCTTCGAGACCCGAGTACAGCCACATCGGGTTGTCACGAGCCTGAAGCGGTTGGATGCGCCTCCGAAGGAAGACTTCCAACAAGTCCACGCCAGTCACACCCTCGCGGACAAGCTGAACCACTCGACCGACCAGCACCTTGACTTGCGCCTTTTCCTCCGGTGTCACTTTCAGAGAGGCAGGTTTTTGTGCTCGATTCAGACAAAAAGGGGGAAGCCCCGTCGAATGTCCTGGGGTCACCTGGTCTTTACAGTAAAACCAAGTCGACTGCCACCCACGGACTGACTCAGGAAAAGTGATAGACGAAAAGGAACTTTTCCCCTCATCTGGATCGCCAGGTTCCCGCACAGCTGGATCACCTGCGTCCGTTCGTCACTCGACTTGGCCTTCTTGACCGACTGAGAGCGGAAAGTGAAGATGTGCTTGAAGAGTCCCCAATGGGGGCGGCAACCCAAGAAGTTTTCACACAAGGAAACGAAAGTAGCAAGATACACAATAGAATTGGGAGTAAAGTGATGGAGCTGCGCTCCGAAGAAGTTCAAGAAGCTCCGGAAAAAAGGATGAGGAGGCAGAGAGAATGCACGATCGATATGGGTGGCAAGGAGGACACACTCACCATCAAGAGGCTGGGGTTCGAGTTCTTTCCCCGGGAGGTGCGCAGATTCGTGGGGAATGAATCCCCCCTCGACCAGATCATCGAGATCATCCTGCCGAATCACCGACGGCATCCAGTCGCCCTGGATCCAATCCTTGGGCAGAGCAGTCCTCCAGGAAGATCCGCCCCGAGCGGTCTTCTTCCCCTTCCCGTGCACCGCCGCCTTCTTCGCGCGCTCCAGAGCCGACGTCTTCTCCTTCACCATCGTCGCCGGCGAAGCTCGAACAGACCTACGGCACCAAGGTGGGAGCGGAGGTGGCGGAGGATCTTGTGAAGGAAGGGGGAAAGTGAAGGCACACTGTTCGGGGGTCCCGAGCCGGCAGCTTATAAGAGGTCGCTTCCGAGTGGCTGACTGGTAGGCCCAGGCAATCCCGTCAAATCCCGCAACAGGCGCGCGCGCGGTACGTGGCGAAAAAGGTGGTGCGGGGATCGAGGAGCTTCCGTCCTATCCCATCCGATTACTGCGGCCGCCCCCGTCCTGCGCGCTTCCCGAAATTCAAATCCCGCATAATCCGCGGGCCGCAGAACAACTTGTCAAACAGAAGATCCCTTTCACACCGTCACTCGGAACTTCACAAGTAAAGAAATTCACTCGACAAGAGGCCAAGAATGGATCAAGGCGACTGAAAGAAGTTGACGACGTCATCCGTGACAATTGATCCAAAACAAGACGTTCATATAACATGAAGAACTAGTTGGAAAGATCCCCAACTCCTTCCCCACTCGAACCTCGATCCATTCGGGGGCTAATGATGAAGCTATGTACCTAGGATAGGGGCATGGACCTGTCCTAAGTACCCTACCCAAGGACATCCCTAGAAGAAGTCACCTTTCAATCGACTTGGAGGTATCCCACTCGATAGATTCAAGACACTCGACCACGAAGCAATCACTCGACCAAATTCCAACCACTCGACTGCCAGGAGATCTAAAGTCACCCTGCACGCAAACGGTCGGTCATTAAGTAGCTTTTATGGTCATCATAGCACTTTATTAGGGGCGTTACAGTAACCCCCAATCTTAATGTACTTTAAACCTTGCATTACTGAGGGCTGGAGGGGCCTGGCGAACTCTATATAAGCCACCCCCCTCCTCAGTATCACGGGGTTGGCACCCCTGTTATTCATACACATAAGTCAGTCGACCGCCTCCGGGCACCGAGACGTAGGGCTGTTACTTCCTCCGAGAAGGGCCTGAAATCATAATCCTTGTGTGCTTACAACTCCTCCATAGCTAAGATCTAGCCTCTCCATACATACCCCCCTACATCACTGTCAGAGTTAGAACCACGACAGTCTCTTCTCGGCGGAGTCCGGGAAGTGAACACGGTGTTGGAGTAATGCTTGCGCAGGTTGTTCTCTAGTTTCTCGTTCGCACTTTGCCTCCTCTTCCCGCTCTCTTTTGCGAACAGGATAGCCACCATATATGCTAGTCACTTGCTGCAGCTCCACATATATTTTCCTTGCCTTAACTATAAGCTTAAATAGTCTTGATCGCGAGGGTGCGAGATTGCTGAGTCCCTGTGGCTCACAGATTACTTCCAAACCAGATGCAGGGCCTGATGACTCCGTTCCAGATGACGCGCTTGAGCTCAAGTGGGAGTTCGACGAGGACTCTCAATGATACTACGTGTCTTTCCCTGATGATCAGTAGTGGTGCCCAGTTGGGGGTGATCGGGACCGTGTCGCATGTTGGGTTATCTTTTATTTTGGCGCCGTAGTCGGGCCATGAGTGTTTGGATGTTGTAATGCTATTTATGTACTTTGATTGACGTGGCGAGTGTAAGCCAACTATGTATCTCCCCTTTATTATCTATATTACATGTGATGTTGTGATGATTGCCTAACTTGGGACATTGCTTTCAATGCGGTTATGCCTCTAAGTCGTGCCTCGTTACAAGTTGGTAATCAGAGCCTTCCCCGACCTTAGGAGCCCCATTGTTTGATCGTTTTTAGTGGCCAAGTTGTGTCTAGAAAAATCTTTTGAGTCATTTAGGAATTATATATCGGAGAGTTTAGGAATTCTTTTTACTTCCCAGTCTCCTCATCGCTCTGGTAAGGCATCCTGACGTAGAGTTTTGACTCTTCTCTTCTCAAATTTCACTAATTTTTTTTAGGATCACGCGGGTATCTTGGAATCGTTCCGATGGTTTTATGACGAGAACATTGTCTTGGTGCCTCCTGTCAGGGGTTTTGTGGAAGTGTCCTGGGGAGTTGAGCTCTGAGGTGTTGTCGTCATAATTTTATCGTTGCAGTTCTAGAATACCTGAGTTCAGTACGCCGACATCGAAAATCTCTTTTATGCAGTTCGTTGGTGAGATAACCTCGACGCCACCCAGTACTGGGGCGGGAGTTTGGGAGTATCGCCATAACTTGTATAACGGATGCTTTTCGAAGGTTGAGGTAGATGGTTTCCGAAGTTTTTCTCGGTTATGTGTTGAAGGATGGATACAACTGGATGTAGGATTTGCTAGATTTGGGTGAGATATTATGCTTCCCCTGTATCCCCAACACCTGATTGCATAACCGGAAAGGTTCGGGAGATTCATTGGTGGGAATTCTTGTAGCTCTAGCTCTTCTTCCACGGATATTTGGTTTGAGATTGGGATTTCTTACCGATTATTCGTTCGTGATCCGTACCCTGTTGATTTATTTCTCTACCTAAATTCTAAGTGGCTTCTCAATTTATGGATATGTGACCATTTCAAGAGGAATGCATTCGTTCATTTTGTTCGGATGTGAAGACTTTATGTTGCAATTTTCAATCCGTTGGATTCAGCTTCTTTTATCTGTCTATGTGCTAACGGTGGTCAACCTCTTCAGGATGGCTCCCGCTAAGAGCACCAATCAGAATTAGAATCAGGATCCGCCACCACCTCCACTTCCTCCGGAGGGATGGCAAGCTGTGATGGCCGCAACCAATGCAAACACATAGTTGATCATGTAAATTCTTCAAGAGCGCAATCAAGGCAACCAAGGGAACCAAGGCAACAATCAGAATCACTTTGCTACACTCAACCAGTTCCTTGCTAACGGGCCAAAGACTTTCAGCAATTGTGTTGAGGCAACCGATGCTGACAATTGGCTCGTGGATCTGTGCAAGCATTTCGAGTGCAGTAACGTCAGGCATGAGGACTTCGTCAAGTTCACATCCTTCCTACTCAAAGATCAAGCTGCAGAATGGTTCCAGCAGTACAAGGATTCCAGAGGTGGACGTGCTATTACCTAGGATGAATTCCGTCAAGACTTCAAAGCTCATCATATTCCCCAGAGCGTGGTTGAAAGCAAGCGTGAGGAATTCCAACAACAGTGACCCAGCTGCAGAGGTTCTGGTGATCGATGGGCCACACAGTCCTCCCGGTTTCCCCCGTGCCGACAGAGGCACGGATGGGGGCGACCCGTCGCGTCCTCACGAGGAGTATCACCCCGAGCCTCTCACGTCGTTGCAACGGGAGGAGCTTCGCCGCCGGAACATGGATGCACTCCACACTCCTATCGTTGGAGAAACCCCCGAGGCCCGAGCCTTGGAGGACGCGCGCTTGGCTAACTTGGCCGAGCGCACTCGACTGGAGAATCTCCAGCGAATACTCGACGAGCGAGCGCGTCAACGGGCTCCAGAATCCAGTCGACGTCAACTCTTTCCGCCCCCGCAGGTATATCGTACTCCGATTCAGAATTTGGCGGCTGCGGCCCGTATTGCAGAGTCGATTCAGCCCTCCCAGTCAGAGGCTGGCAGAGGCTTGTTGCAAATCAGAGCGTTGCTCCGGGCAGCGGGAGGCCAGAATTCCGCTGTTTCTCAGTCACGGAACAGGATCCACAGTCGATCCGTTGCAGCAGATACAGTCCAGTCGGCTCACAGCCCAAGATCGCCTCCGAGGCGTGAGGGACGTGGAGACCGGCGTGATCAATACAGAAGGAATGAGCAGTATGATCACCAATTCGATCGCGATGATTGACGTCGAGTGCCAACCCCTCCCCCGAGGAGTGGATCATATGTGCCTTGACAGCAGGTTGACAGACGCCCTCATAGTGTTGGGCGGAGAATTCAAGTCGACCCCAGGGAACCAGGCTTTGATGCGAGATCCATTGTCATTCAAGGTTTGGTCGACAGGAGTAGAGCTCACCGAGAAGGCCACGACAGAGATGCGCCTACCAATAGCAGAGTATATGTTTCCGTGTTTCAGTCGAGCCATCGGAGCCGCTCTAATTCCTCCCAACTTCAGGTTGGCGACTCGAGTTAGTAAGTTCACCAGTGAGTCCAAGCCCGATACTTGGCTCGAAGATTACCGAGTGGCTGTCCAGATTGGCGGTGGGAACGATGAGGTAGCCATGAAGCACCTGCCTCTCATGTTAGAAGGCTCGGCTAGAGCGTGGCTGAATCAGTTAGCACCCAACAGCATTTACACTTGGGAGGATCTCTCCCGAGTGTTTGTCACCACATTTGAAGGTACATGCAAGCGACCTGCAGGCCTTACGGAATTGCGGTCTTGTGTGCAGAAACCGAATGAAACTCTGAGGGATTACATCCAGAGGTGGATCACATTGCATCACACAGTTGAAAATGTACCAGATCATCAAGTAGTTTGTGCCTTTAAAGAAGGCGTTAAGTACAGAGAATTGAATCTGAAGTTCGGTCGAACCGGAGAGATGTCTCTGAATCGGATGATGGAGATTGCCACCAAATACGCTAATGGTGAAGATGAGGATCGACTCCAGAGTGACAAGCATAAAGCATTCGCCCAAGAAACCGGAGGAAATTCCAGTCGGAAACAGAAGCGGAAAGCTGAGCCAGCCGCTCCTGGAGAGGCCCTGGCCGTAACCCAGGGAAAATTTAAGGGAAAACCCAAAGGACCTTGGAACCCCAAGAAAGTTAAAGACCAAGATGGAAATGATGTTTTGGATCTACCGTGTCACATCCACACCAAGAAAGATGAAGAGGGTAAACTCATTTACCCAAAGCATACCACTCGACAGTGTCGGCTTCTGATCCAGCAGTTTAAAAATCCTACGGAGTGGTGAGCCAGACTCCCACTCGGAGGCTTAGCTGCAGCCCAGAGCTCGCCTAAGTGTTTAAAAATCCTACCGATTGGAGAGCAAACCTCCCACTCAGAGGCTTAGCTGCAGCCCAGTGCTCGCCTAAGTGTTTAAAAATCCTACCGAGTGGAGAGCAAACCTCCCACTCGGAGGCTTAGCTGCAGCCCAGTGCTCGTCTAAGTGTTTAAAAATCCTACCGAGTGGTGAGCCAGACTCCCACTCGGAGGCTTAGCTGCAGCCCAATGCTCGCCTAAGTGTTTAAAAATCCTACCGAGTGGTGAGCCAGACTCCCACTCGACGGCTTAGCTGCAGCCCAGTGCTCACCTAAGTGTTTAAAAATCCTACCGAGTGGTGAGCTAGACTCCCACTCGGAGGCTTAGCTGCAGCCCAGTGCTCGCCTAAGTGTTTAAAAATCCTACCGAGTGGAGAGCAAACCTCCCACTCGGAGTCTTAGCTACAGCCCAGTGCTCGCCTAAGTATTTAAAAATCGTACCGACTGGTGAGCAGACCTCCCACTCGGGGGGCTTAGCTGCAGTCCAGTACTTGCCTAAGTTTGAAAAAATCCTACCGAGTGGAGAGCAAACCTCCCACTCGGGGGCTTAGCTGCAGTCCAGTACTCGCCTAAGTTTGAAAAAATCCTACCGAGTGGAGAGCAGACCTCCCACTCGGGGGCTTAGCTGTAGTCCAGTACTCGCCTAAGTTTGAAAAAATCCTACCGAGTGGAGAGCAGACCTCCCACTCGGGGGCTTAGCTGTAGTCCAGTACTCGCCTAAGTTTGAAAAAATACTACCGAGTGGAGAGCAGACCTCCCACTCGGGGCTTAGCTGCAGTCCAGTACTCGCCTATGTTTGAAAAAATCCTACCGAGTGGAGAGCAGACCTCCCACTCGGCGGCTTAGCTGCAGTCCAGTACTCGCCTAAGTTTTTAAAATCCTACCGAGTGGAGAGTAGACCTTCCACTCGGAGGCTTAGCTGCAGCCCAGTGCTCAGCTAAGTACGGAACACATCCCAATCCGCAAGGACGACGAGGTGCAAATCGACTGCTACCTTCTCCTTCGGAGTTGCACCACAAATACAAAGTTATTTCGAGTGAAGAACATGTTCCACTCGACAGATAATTCATGAAGATATTCAACGATAAATCAAGTTCAGATAAGATCCAAAGGTTCTAGACCGCAGACCAAAGTACTCGAGCCTTCAGCTCGATAGAGTTTAACGGTTACAAAATCCACTCGGCATTCCGAGGCAAATTTAAAGTGAAGCATAAAAGTTTTTATTCCTCATGCGGAGGACTGGAAGGGGCGACGAACTCGTCCAAGTCGATCCCGTCTGCAATGCGAGTGGCAGCAGCAATTAAAGTCTCCATGAAGTCTTGAAAGTTGTGCTTCCTCGTATTGGCAACTTGGATGGCGGCCAACTTTTCTTCTCGCGCCTCCTTGCAGTGGATGCGGACCAGAGACAGAGCGACGTCAGCGCCACATCTAGCAAAAGATTTCTTCCATTCCGCCACTCGACCTAGGACGTCATTCAGTCGAGTCATCAGGGACTCGACGTCATTCTGAAGCATCGTCCTAGGCCAGAGCGACGAGTCGATCTGTGACATCGCAACATTCAACCGAGCAAGATAGTCAACAACGCCGGCAACACGAGATTCCAGTCGGAGCACATTCATAGCAGCCTCGTCCTTCACTGGAGAATTGATGGGGTCCAGTCTGTCTCCACTCGACTGGTCTCCTCTTCGAAGTTTTGGCAGAATTCTGTAAACACAATTCAAGAATAAGTTAGTGGCTCTACGCAGATTGGGTAACTGCAAGTCAATCGGGACGGAGTAATTACCCTCGAGCATGACGAACAGCTTCTTGGCGAGTCCACCGAGATAAGCCTCCAGATCGTTCCTCTTCCCCGCCAGTTCACTTGCCTTGTCATTCAGAGCTATATTGCCATTCTTCAGACGGCTGACCTCTCGATTATCCGCGTCGAGAGTAGTTTTCAGCCTGGAGTTTTCCTTTTCAAGAGTACCGACTGAAGCCAGTTTTTCTTCAGCAAGCTTCATTTTGTTCAGGGCCTCCTTCTGCGCTTAGGCATGGTCTTGATCCTTCTTATTCAGAGCCTCCTCCATTTTGTCTGTGAAACAACAAGTGAGATCAACATCGAGGACGGCCAGAAAGAAAGGATAGTCGACAAAAGCTCACCAGCCATACCTTTTGCTTCGTCCCTCGCCTTCTGCAAGTTCTCCTGAGCAAGCTTCAAGTCAAGGTTCAGCTGGATCTGTTTGTTCTCCAACTCAGTGTAGCTAGCCACAAGTTCGCATGATTTCTGCAAAAAATCAGTCGACAGACATGCAAGATAAGTTGCTTCCGAGTAACCAAGAGACAATGATGGCATTTCTAAGACTACAGCCGAATCAAAAATATTCGATAGTAGTCTCGGGAACTACACCCAGTGGGTGCACTCAGCGTGCCCCCACTGGTTCGACCAAAAAAAAATCAAGGCCTGACCAGACCGAGTGAAGAAGTTCAGCTAAAGCAACTCAATATAAAGACTACGGTCGACTGCCAGCAGTCCACCATAGTCTCGGGGCTACACCCAGTGGGTGCACTCAGCGTGCCCCCACTGGTTCGACCAAGAAGATCCTTAGCATGCCCCCACTCGTCAAAAAGATTAATAGACACACCCACTGGGCGTACAGATATAAAGATCTTCGGAAAAGAGATTCTTCAAATAGCATATCCTAACAGAACAAGCGGTGAATCGACTGACCTGGATGTTGCTCTGAAGAGCTGAGCTCGCGTCATAAGCTGCTTGGCTGGCTTCCCGAAGCACCTTCACTTGCTCCATCATGATCCCCGCCTGGCGTATAGCCTCTTTAGTGGCACCCACTTGGTCCTCAGGGACGTGGTGTGTGGCAAAAAGCGAAGGCGGATTTGCAGTCGACGTCGAAGGCCGGACACTCGTCAGAGGTTCAGCGAAGGTCACAGAAACCCGAGTGGTATCACCACCCTCCCGGACTACGGCCTCAAGCGCTGAAGTAGTTTGTGGGGTCTTGCCAGCCGGCGCCCTCCTGTTCCTTCGCGCCCTTAGCGGCACTTCGTCGTCATCATCAGGGAGGTCAATGACATGAGGAGGAGCTACAAGAAAAATCCAATCGACCGGAATTATAAGAAATCGTCAGTCGACTAAAAGCAGAGCATCAGTAATCGTACCGGGGTTGGAGGTAACAGCGTCTTCCATCTCTTGATCATCGTCCTTGGCGGAGATCTCCGAGGTGGCAGCACTACAAATTTCGTAAGTCAGTCAGCTTATTCAATGAGTCGACCAAGAGTCTGTCATGTTCGACAAAGGAAAACAAATTCTACTACTACCCAGAAATGGTGGGGACAGTCATCTTCATCTTGGGCAGAGCCTTGGGCGGCTTTGACGGCGTCGCGCGTGGGTGCTTGGGCGCTTTTTTTGTTGGCGCTGGAGATGAGGTCCGAGGGCGCTTCGACGACTGCCCAACAGGGACAATCGCCTTACCACGTTCCCGCGCAGGGTCGTGTGTAAGCTTGGATCGCTGTTCCGAGCGGGGAGGTTCGACTTCTTCCTCCTCCTCTTCACTGGAGTCGTCATCCCCCTCTCCTTCGCCGTCAGATTCCCACTCTTCTCCCTCGTCTCCACTTTCGCCTCCGCTCGCCTCTCCTTCCTCGGCCTGCTCCTGTCCTCCATTGGGTGTCGAGTACATCTCAGTAGTGGCCTAGAGGACAACAAACGAGACAAAAGTCAATCGACTGATCCAAAAAGAACAAATAAAGAAAGCAAGATCACAGTCGGAAACGCAAGGTCACCTTGTCCACTTCGTATGTTTGGTCGAGTGGAGGAATCCTCCTGGCTCCTCGGGGGTTGTCCTTGTTCCCTGTGATACTCGATAGCCACCCTTCCAACATCTTGTCAGTGACCTCCTCTGGGTGAATCCGAGTGGTGTCTTCGAGACCCGAGTACAACCACATCGGGTTGTCACGAGCCTGAAGCGGTTGGATGCGCCTCCGAAGGAAGACTTCCAACAAGTCCACGCCAGTCACACCCTCGCGGACAAGCTGAACCACTCGACCGACCAGCACCTTGACTTGCGCCTTTTCCTCCGGTGTCACTTTCAGAGAGGCAGGTTTTTGTGCTCGATTCAGACAAAAAGGGGGAAGCCCCGTCGACTGTCCTGGGGTCACCTGGTCTTTACAGTAAAACCAAGTCGACTGCCACCCACGGACTGACTCAGGAAAAGTGATAGACGAAAAGGAACTTTTCCCCTCATCTGGATCGCCAGGTTCCCGCACAGCTGGATCACCTGCGTCCGTTCGTCACTCGACTTGGCCTTCTTGACCGACTGAGAGCGGAAAGTGAAGATGTGCTTGAAGAGTCCCCAATGGGGGCGGCAACCCAAGAAGTTTTCACACAAGGAAACGAAAGTAGCAAGATACACAATAGAATTGGGAGTAAAGTGATGGAGCTGCGCTCCGAAGAAGTTCAAGAAGCTCCGGAAAAAAGGATGAGGAGGCAGAGAGAATGCACGATCGATATGGGTGGCAAGGAGGACGCACTCACCATCAAGAGGCTGGGGTTCGAGTTCTTTCCCCGGGAGGTGCGCAGATTCGTGGGGAATGAATCCCCCCTCGACCAGATCATCGAGATCATCCTGCCGAATCACCAACGGCATCCAGTCGCCCTGGATCCAATCCTTGGGCAGAGCAGTCCTCGAGGAAGATCCGCCCCGAGCGGACTTCTTCCCCTTCCCCTGCACCGCCGCCTTCTTCGCGCGCTCCAGAGCCGACGTCTTCTCCTTCACCATCGTCGCCGGCGAAGCTCGAACAGACCTACGACACCAAGGTGGGAGCGGAGGTGGCGGAGGATCTTGTGAAGGAAGGGGGAAAGTGAAGGCACACTGTTCGGGGGTCCCGAGCCGGCAGCTTATAAGAGGTCGCTTCCGAGTGGCTGACTGGTAGGCCCAGGCAATCCCGTCAAATCCCGCAACAGGCGCGCGCGCGGTACGTGGCGAAAAAGGTGGCGCGGGGATCGAGGAGCTTCCGTCCTATCCCATCCGATTACTGCGGCCGCCCCCGTCCCGCGCGCTTCCCGAAATTCAAATCCCGCATAATCCGCGGGCCGCAGAACAACTTGTCAAACAGAAGATCCCTTTCACACCGTTACTCGGAACTTCACAAGTAAAGAAATTCACTCGACAAGAGGCCAAGAATGGATCAAGGCGACTGAAAGAAGTTGACGACGTCATCCGTGACAATTGAACCAAAACAAGACGTTCATATAACATGAAGAACTAGTTGGAAAGATCCCCAACTCCTTCCCCACTCGAACCTCGATCCATTCGGGGGCTAATGATGAAGCTATGTACCTAGGATAGGGGCATGGACCTGTCCTAAGTACCCTACCCAAGGACATCCCTAGAAGAAGTCACCTTTCAATCGACTTGGAGGTATCCCACTCGACAGATTCAAGACACTCGACCATGAAGCAATCACTCGACCAAATTCCAACCACTCGACTGCCAGGAGATCTAAAGTCACCCTGCACGCAAACGGTCGGTCATTAAGTAGCTTTTATGGTCATCATAGCACTTTATTAGGGGCGTTACAGTAACCCCCAATCTTAATGTACTTTAAACCTTGCATTACTAAGGGCTGGAGGGGCCTGGCGAACTCTATATAAGCCACCCCCCTCCTCAATATCACGGGGTTGGCACCCCTGTTATTCATACACACATAATTCAGTCGACCGCCTCCGGGCACCGAGACGTAGGGCTGTTACTTCCTCCGAGAAGGGCCTGAACTCATAATCCTCGTGTGCTTACAACTCCTCCATAGCTAAGATCTAGCCTCTCCATACATACCCCCCTACATCACTGTCAGAGTTAGAACCACGACAGTCTCTTCTCGGCGGAGTCCGGGAAGTGAACACGGTGTTGGAGTAATGCTTGCGCAGGTTGTTCTCTAGTTTCTCGTTCGCACTTTGCCTCCTCTTCCCGCTCTCTTTTGCAAACAGGATAGCCACCATATATGCTAGTCACTTGCTGCAGCTCCACATATATTTTCCTTGCCTTAACTATAAGCTTAAATAGTCTTGATCGTGAGGGTGCGAGATTGCTGAGTCCCTGTGGCTCACAGATTACTTCCAAACCAGATGCATGGCCTGATGACTCCGTTCCAGATGACGCGCTTGAGCTCAAGTGGGAGTTCGACGAGGACTCTCAATGATACTACGTGTCTTTCCCTGATGATCAGTAGTGGTGCCCAGTTGGGGGTGATCGGGACCGTGTCGCATGTTGGGTTATCTTTTATTTTGGCGCCGTAGTCGGGCCATGAGTGTTTGGATGTTGTAATGCTATTTATGTACTTTGATTGACGTGGCGAGTGTAAGCCAACTATGTATCTCCCCTTTATTATCTTTATTACATGGGATGTTGTGATGATTGCCTAACTTGGGACATTGCTTTCAATTCGGTTATGCCTCTAAGTCGTGCCTCGTTACAAGTTGGTAATCAGAGCCTTCCCCGACCTTAGGAGCCCCATTGCTTGATCGTTTTAGTGGCCAAGTTGTGTCTAGAAAAATCTTTTGAGTCATTTAGGAATTATATATCGGAGAGTTTAGGCATTCTTTTTACTTCCCAGTCTCCTCATCGCTCTGGTAAGGCATCCTGACGTAGAGTTTTGACTCTTCTCTTCTCAAATTTCACTAATTTTTTTAGGATCACGCGGGTATCTTGGAATCGTTCCGATGGTTTTATGACGAGAACATTGTCTTGGTGCCTCCTGTCAGGGGTTTTGTGGAAGTGTCCTGGGGAGTTGAGCTCTGAGGTGTTTTCGTCATAATTTTATCGTTGCAGTTCTGGAATACCTGAGTTTAGTACGCCGACATCGAAAATCTCTTTTATGCAGTTCGTTGGTGGGATAACCTCGACGCCACCCAGTACTGGGGCGGGAATTTGGGAGTATCGCCATAACTTGTATAACGGATGCTTTTCGAAGGTTGAGGTAGATGGTTTCCGAAGTTTTTCTCGGTTATGTGTTGAAGGATGGATACAACTGGATGTAGGATTTGCTAGATTTGGGTGAGATATTATGCTTCCCCTGTATCCCCAACACTTGATTGCATAACCGGAAAGGTTCGGGAGATTCATTGGTGGGAATTCTTGTAGCTCTAGCTCTTCTTCCACGGATATTTGGTTTGAGATTGGGATTTCTTACCGATTATTCGTTCGTGATCCGTACCCTGTTGATTTATTTCTCTACCTAAATTCTAAGTGGCTTCTCAATTTATGGATATGTGACCATTTCAAGAGGAATGCATTCGTTCATTTTGTTCGGATGTGAAGACTTTATGTTGCAATTTTCATTCCGTTGGATTCAGCTTCTTTTATCTGTCTATGTGCTAACGGTGGTCAACCTCTTCAGGATGGCTCCCGCTAAGAGCACCAATCAGAATTAGAATCAGGATCCGCCACCACCTCCACTTCCTCCGGAGGGATGGCAAGCTGTGATGGCCGCAACCAATGCAAACACATAGTTGATCATGTAAATTCTTCAAGAGCGCAATCAAGGCAACCAAGGGAACCAAGGCAACAATCAGAATCACTTTGCTACACTCAACCAGTTCCTTGCTAATGGGCCAAAGACTTTCAGCAATTGTGTTGAGGCAACCGATGCTGACAATTGGCTCGTGGATCTGTGCAAGCATTTCGAGTGCAGTAACGTCAGGCATGAGGACTTCGTCAAGTTCTCATCCTTCCTACTCAAAGATCAAGCTGCAGAATGGTTCCAGCAGTACATGGATTCCAGAGGTGGACGTGTTATTACCTAGGATGAATTCCGTCAAGACTTCAAAGCTCATCATATTCCCCAGAGCGTGGTTGAAAGCAAGCGTGAGGAATTCCGACAACAGTGACCCAGCTGCAGAGCTTCTGGTGATCGATGGGCCACACAGTCCTCCCGGTTTCCCCCGTGCCGACGGAGGCGCGGATGGGGGCGACCCGTCGCGTCCTCACGAGGAGTATCACCCCGAGCCTCTCACGTCGTTGCAGCGGGAGGAGCTTCGCCGCCGGAACATGGATGCACTCCACACTCCTATCGTTGGAGAAACCCCCGAGGCCCGAGCCTTGGAGGACGCGCGCTTGGCTAACTTGGCCGAGCGCACTCGACTGGAGAATCTCCAGCGAATACTCGACGAGCGAGCGCGTCAACGGGCTCCAGAATCCAGTCGACGTCAACTCTTTCCGCCCCCGCAGGTATATCGTACTCCGATTCAGAATTTGGCGGCTGCGGCCCGTATTGCAGAGTCGATTCAGCCCTCCTAGTCAGAGGCTGGCAGAGGCTTGTTGCAAATCAGAGCGTTGCTCCGGGCAGCGGGAGGCCAGAATTCCGCTGTTTCTCAGTCGCGGAACAGGATCCACAGTCGATCCGTTGCAGCAGATACAGTCCAGTCGGCTCACAGCCCAAGATCGCCTCCGAGGCGTGAGGGACGTGGAGACCGGCGTGATCAGTACAGAAGGAATGAGCAGTATGATCACCGATTCGATCGCGATGATCGACGTCGAGTGCCAACCCCTCCCCCGAGGAGTGGATCATATGTGCCTTGACAGCAGGTTGACAGACGCCCTCATAGTGTTGGGTGGAGAATTCAAGTCGACCCCAGGGAACCAGGCTTTGATGCAAGATCCATTGTCATTCAAGGTTTGGTCGACAGGAGTAGAGCTCACCGAGAAGGCCACGACAGAGATGCGCCTACCAATAGCAGAGTACATGTTTCAGGGCCAGCGTGTTTCAGTCGAGCCATCGGAGCCGCTCTAATTACTCCCAACTTCAGGTTGGCGACTCGAGTTAGTAAGTTCACCAGTGAGTCCAAGCCCGATACTTGGCTCGAAGATTACCGAGTGGCTGTCCAGATTGGCGGTGGGAACGATGAGGTAGCCATGAAGCACCTGCCTCTCATGTTAGAAGGCTCGGCTAGAGCGTGGCTGAATCAGTTAGCACCCAGCAACATTTATACTTGGGAGGATCTCTCCCGAGTGTTTGTCACCACATGTGAAGGTACATGCAAGCGACCTGCAGGCCTTACGGAATTGCGGTCTTGTGTGCAGAAACCGAATGAAACTCTGAGGGATTACATCTAGAGGTGGATCACATTGCATCACAGAGTTGAAAATGTACCAGATCATCAAGTAGTTTGTGCCTTTAAAGAAGGCGTTAAGTACAGAGAATTGAATCTGAAGTTCGGTCGAACCGGAGAGATGTCTCTGAATCGGATGATGGAGATTGCCACCAAATATGCTAATGGTGAAGATGAGGATCGACTCCAGAGTGGCAAGCATAAAGCAGTCGCCCAAGAAACCGGAGGAAATTCCAGTCGGAAACAGAAGCGGAAAGCTGAGCCAGCCGCTCCTGGAGAGGCCCTGGCCGTAACCCAGGGAAAATTTAAGGGAAAACCCAAAGGACCTTGGAACCCCAAGAAAGTTAAAGACCAAGATGGAAATGATGTTTTGGATCTACCGTGTCACATCCACACCAAGAAAGATGAAGAGGGTAAACTCATTTACCCAAAGCATACCACTCGACAGTGTCGGCTTCTGATCCAGCAGTTTCAGGGCAAGCAGTCCAAAGATAAGGAAAAGGAGTCGGACAAAGTTGTGGACAAGGAAGATAGTGACGATGGGTACCCCCAGGTCAATTCCACCCTGATGATTTTTGCCGATGTTGAGAGCAAAAGTCGATTGAAGGTTATTAACCGTGAGGTAAATATGGTTGCTCTGGCAACACCCAATTATCTGAAGTGGTCCCAGACTGCCATCACATTCGACCAGTCTGATCACCCTACGCACATTGCCACCCCTGGGAGGCAAGCTCTGGTGGTCGACCCAGTTGTCAAAGGCACTCGACTGACCAAAGTCCTGATGGATGGAGGCAGCGGTTTGAACATACTGTATGCAGAAACATTGAAAGGGATGGGCATTCTGATGTCCAGGCTCAGCACCAGTAACATGAGTTTCCATGGAGTCATTCCTGGGAAGAAAGCCGAGTCACTCGGCCAAATTTCTCTTGATGTGGTTTTCGGTGATTCCAAGAATTACCGCAAGGAAAAGTTGACATTCGAAGTTGTGGATTTCCAAAGTGCTTATCACGCTATTTTGGGCAGGCCAGCTTATGCACGCTTCATGGCTCGACCATGTTATGTGTATCTCAAATTGAAGATGTCTGGTCCCAAAGGTGTGATCACTGTTACAGGCAATCGGAAGAAAGCAGAAGAGTGTTTTCAGAAAGGCTCAAAGATTGCTGACGCTCAGATGGTGGTGGTCGAGCTTCAAGACTACCAAAAGACTGCAAATCCGAGTGAGTTGCTACAAGCTAAGAAGCCTGCTTCAGAATTAGCTTTTCAGTCGTCCGATGAAACGAAGGCAGTTCACATTCACCCGACCGATCCAAACGCTGCCCCGACTCACATCTCAACGACGGTCGACTCCAAATAGGAAGAAGTGCTCATCCAGTTCCTCCGTGAGAACTGGGACATCTTCGCATGGACGCCTGCTGACATGCCTGGAGTTCCTAGGGGGCTGGCTGAGCACCGTCTACGAGTCGACCCAAAATTTAAACCTGTGAAAGAACATCTTCGATGGTCCGCCGTCCAGAAGAGGAAGGCCATTGGCGAGGAGGTGGCTCGGCTCTTAGCAGCGGAGTTCATTCGAGAAATTTACCACTCTGAGTGGCTCGCCAATGTTGTCATGGTCCCCAAGAAGGACAAGTCACTTCGCATGTGCATTGATTTCAAGCATATCAATCGGGCCTGCCCGAAAGATCATTTTCCTCTCCCCCGCATCGACCAGATAGTCGACTCGACTGCAGGATGTGAGCATTTGTCTTTCCTAGATGCCTATTCCGGGTACCATCAGATCCGTCTGTATGGGCCCGACGAGATCAAAACAGCTTTCGTCACTCCATTTGGGTGTTTCTGTTATGTCACCATGCCGTTCGGCCTCAAGAATGCTGGAGCCACGTTCATGAGGATTATTCAGAAGTGTTTGCTCACTCAAATCAGTCAGAATGTGGAGGCATACATGGATGATATTGTGGTCAAGTCACGAAAGGGTTCCGACCTGCTGACTGACCTTGCTGAAACCTTTGCCAACCTCAGGAGGTATGATATCAAGCTCAATCCGTCAAAGTGCATGTCCGGAGTTCCAGGTGGGAAGTTACTCGGTTTTCTCATTTCCGAACGGGGAATTGACGCCAATCCTGAAAAAATTGGTACTATACTCCGGATAAAACGTCCTGTGTGTGTGCATGACGTCCAGAAGCTTACAGGATGCTTGGCCGCTTTAAGTCGATTCATCTCTCGCCTCGGTGAAAAGGCATTGCCTCTTTACCGACTGATGAAGAAGTTCGACCAGTTCGAGTGGACTCCAGAAGCTGATGCAGCGTTTACAAAGCTCAAAGCTCTGCTCTCCACCCAGCCGGTGCTTGCTGCCCCAATCAGCAAGGAGCCTTTGCTGATTTACATTGCAGCCACAGGACAAGTTGTCAGTACAGTACTTACGGTCGAGCGGGAAGAAGAAGGAAAGGCCTTCAAAGTTCAGCGCCCAGTATATTATGTTTCTGAAGTTTTGACTCCTTCGAAGCAAAGATATCCTCATTACCAGAAGCCTGTATATGGGATTTATATGACCACGAAGAAGGTTGCACATTACTTCTCTGATCATTCCATTACAGTCGTCGGCGACGCTCCAGTATCAGAGATTTTTCACAACAGAGATTCAACTAGTCGAGTGGCCAAATGGGCGATTGAACTTCTTCCCCTAGATATCAAGTTTGACGCAAAGAAAGCTATCAAGTCCCAAGCAATTGCAGATTTCTTCGCCGAGTGGATCGAACAGCAACTTCCGACTCAAGTTCACTCGGAGCACTGGACCATGTTCTTCGATGGATCTAAGATGCTGAATGGTTCCGGTGCTGGGGTAGTATTGGTTTCCCCCCGAGGAGATAAGTTCAGATATGTTCTCCAGATTCACTTCGATTCCTCCAATAACGAAGCAGAATATGAAGCACTTTTGTATGGGTTGCGCATGGCCATTTCACTCGGCGTCCGTCGCCTCATGGTCTATGGCGACTCAAATTTGGTGGTTAATCAGGTGATGAAAGAATGGGATGTTAGAAGTCCAGCTATGACTGGTTATTGCAATGCAGTGAGAAAGTTAGAGAAGAAATTCGAGGGGTTAGAGCTTCATCACATCCCCCGACTGAAAAATCAAGCGGCTGATGATTTGGCAAAGATAGGCTCCAAGAGAGAAGCCATCCCCAGCAATGTGTTTTTGGAACACATCCGATCGCCATCAGTCCAAGAAGATCCTTTTACAGATGAAGCCCCGCATCTAAAGAGTGCCACAGATCCGACTGAAGTTGAAATTCCGGCAGTGGTCGACCTAATCATGGAAGTTTTGGCAATCACCCCTGACTGGACGATACCGTACATCGCGTATATCCTAAGAAAGGAACTCCCGGAGGACGAAGAAGAGGCTCGACACACCGTCCGCCGATCCAAGGCCTTTACAGTCATAAAGGGACAGTTGTATAGAGAAAGCGCGACTGGAGTCGGTCAGAAGTGTATAACACCAGAAGAAGGTCAGATAATCCTTGATGATATCCACTCGGGGACCTGTGGTCATCATGCGTCCTCTAGGACCATTGTGGCTAAAGCATACCGAGCAGGATTTTACTGGCCAAGAGCGAATGAAATGGAAAAAGAGATAGTCGACAAGTGTGAAGGGTGCCAGTTCTACTCCAACATGTCGCACAAGCCTGCATCAGCCCTGAAGACCATTCCACTCGTCTGGCCCTTTGCTGTTTGGGGACTGGACATGGTTGGCCCATTGAGAACAGGCAGGAGCGGTTTCACACATGTGCTTGTGGCAGTCGACAAGTTTACCAAATGGATTGAAACTAAGCCTATCAAGAATCTTGATGCTTGCACTGCTATCAGTTTCGTCAGAGTTAACATTCAGATATGGAGTCCCGCATAGTATCATCACCGACAATTGGTCAAACTTTGATTCAGACAAGTTCAGAGCTTTTTGCGCCTCTCAAGGCACACGAGTTGACTACGCATCGGTCGCCCACCCCCAGTCGAATGGACAAGCAGAAAGGGCAAATGGTCTGATTCTCAAAGGACTAAAGCCTCGGTTGATGCGTGATCTCAAGCACGCAGCAGGCGCTTGGGTCGGCGAGCTTCTGTCAGTTCTGTGGGGATTGAGGACCACCCCGAATTGGCCGACTGGAAGTACTCCGTTCTTTTGGTTTACGGAGCGGAAGCAGTCCTGCCGAGTGATCTACTTCACAATGCACCCCGAGTCGAGCTTTATACCGAAGATGAAGCAGAACAAGCCCGGCAAGACGCAGTCGACCTCCTGGAGGAAGAAAGAGAAATGACTATGATCCGATCAACCATTTATCAGTAAGACTTGTGTCGATTCCATGCCAGAAATGTGAAGAGTCGAGCCTTCCAAGAAGGCGATTTGGTCCTCCGAGTGGATCAACAGAAACCACACAAGCTCGCTCCTACTTGGGAAGGTCCCTTCATCGTCACCAGAGTCCTCCACAATGGAGCGTATCACCTTTACAATGTCGATCGCCAGATCGATGAGCCACGAGCTTGGAATGCATAACTTCTCCGCCCCTTTCACACTTGAATTCTCACTCGAATGAGATGTAATAAGAAAAACTTCTGTAGTCTATTTATCAAAGACAAGAGTGTTACAAATTTTCCTATAATTGTTGTTGCTTTTGTTTGCGTGTGAAATTCCCTAGTGGGTGGCTTAGCTGCGAATCCGCTTCGCCTAAGTTTGTAAAAAAAATCCTACCGAGTGGTGAGCCAGACTCCCACTCGGAGGCTTAGCTGCAGCTCAGTGCTTGCCTAAGTGTTTAAAAATCCTACCAAGTGGCGAGCCAGACTCCCACTCGGAGGCTTAGCTGCAGCCCAGTGCTCGCCTAAGTGTTTAAAAATCCTACCGAGTGGAGGGCAAACCTCCCACTCAGAGGCTTAGCTGCAGCCCAGTGCTCGCCTAAGTGTTTAAAAATCCTACCGAGTGGAGAGAAAACCTCCCACTCGGAGGCTTAGCTGCAGCCCAGTGCTCGC
>NC_041386.1:192422400-192448262 GCF_002162155.2 Triticum dicoccoides
ACTCGCCTAAGTTTGAAAAAATCCTACCGAGTGGAGAGCAGACCTCCCACTCGGGGGCTTAGCTGCAGTCCAGTGCTCACCTAAGTTTGAAAAAATCCTACCGAGTGGAGAGCAGACCTCCCACTCGGGGGCTTAGCTGCAGTCCAGTACTCGCCTAAGTTTGAAAAAATCCTACCGAGTGGAGAGACGACCTCCCACTCGGGGGCTTAGCTGCAGTCCAGTACTCGCCTAAGTTTGAAAAAATCCTACCGAGTGGAGAGCAGACCTCCCACTCGGGGGCTTAGCTGCAGTCCAGTACTCGCCTAAGTTTTTAAAATCCTACCGAGTGGAGAGCAGACCTTCCACTCGGAGGCTTAGCTGCAGCCCAATGCTCACCTAAGTACGGAACACATCCCAATCCGCAAGGACGACGAGGTGCAAATCGACTGCTACCTTCTGCTTCGGAGTTGCACCACAAATACAAAGTTATTTTGAGTGAAGAACAAGTTCCACTCGACAGATAATTCATGAAGATATTCAACGATAAATCAAGTTCAGATAAGATCCAAAGGTTCTAGACCGCAGATCAAAGTACTCGAGCCTCCAGCTCGACAGAGTTTAACGGTTACAAAATCCACTCGGCATTCCGAGGCAAATTTAAAGTGAAGCATAAAAGTTTTTATTCCTCATGCGAAGGACTGGAAGGGGCGACGAACTCGTCCAAGTCGATCCCGTCTGCAATGCGAGTGGCAGCAGCAATGAAAGTCTCCATGAAGTCTTGACAGTTGTGGTTCCTGGTATTGGAAACTTGGATGGCGGCCAACTTTTCTTATCGCGCCTCCTTGTAGTGGACACGGACCAGAGACAGAGCGACGTCAGCGCCACATCTAGTAGAAGATTTCTTCCATTCCGCCACTCGACTTGGGATGTCATTTAGTCGAGTCATCAGGGACTCGAGGTCATTCTGAAGCATCATCCTAGGCCAGAGCGACGTGTCGATCCGTGACATCACAACCTTCAACCGAGCAAGATAGTCAACAACGCCGGCAACACGAGATTCCAGTCGGAGCACGTTCATAGCAGCCTCGTCCTTCACTAGAGAATTGATGGGGTCCAAGTCTGTGTCCACTTTACTGGTCTCCTCTTCGAAGTTCTGGCAGAATTCTGTAAACACAATTCAAGGATAAGTCAGTGGCTCTATGTAGATTTGGTAACTGCAAGTCAGTCGGGCCGGAGTAATTACCCTCGAGCATGACGAACAGCTTCTTGGCGAGTCCACCGAGATAAGCCTCCAGATTGCTCCTCTTCCCCGCCAGTTCACTTACCTTGTCATTCAGAGCTATATTGCCATTCTTCAGACGGCTGACCTCTTGATTAGCCGCGTCGAGAGCAGTTTTCAGCCTGGAGTTTTCCTTTTCAAGAGTACCGACTGAAGCCAGTTTTTCTTCAGCAAGCTTCGTTTTGTTCAGGGCCTCCTTCTGCGCTTCGGCAAGGTCTTGATCCTTCTTCTTCAGAGCCTCCTCCATTTTGTCTACGAAACAGCGAGTGAGATCAACATCGAGGACGGCCAGAAAGAAAGGACAGTCGACAAAAGCTCACCAGCCATACCTTTTGCTTCGTCCCTCGCCTTCTGCAAGTTCTCCTGAGCAAGCTTCAAGTCAAGGTTCAGCTGGATCTGTTTGTTCTCCAACTCAGTGTAGCGAGCCACAAGTTCGCAGGATTTCTGCAAAAAATCAGTCGACAGACATCCAAGATAAGTTGCTTCCGAGTAACCAAGAGACAATGATGGCGTTTCTATGACTACAGCCGAATCAAAAACATTCGACAGTAGTCTCGGGGACTACACCTAGTGGGTGCACTCAGCGTGCCCCCACTCGACCAAAAAAAATCAAGGCCTGACCAGACCGAGTGAAGAAGTTCAGCTAAAGAAACACAATATAAAGACTACGGTCGACTTCCAGCAGTCCACCGTAGTCTCGGGGACTACACCCAGTGGGTGCACTCAGCGTGCCCCCACTGGTTCGACCAAGAAGATCCTTAGCGTGCCCCCACTCGTCAAAAAGATTAATAGACACACCCACTGGGTGTACAGATATAAAGTTCTTCGGAAAAGAGATTCTTCGGATAGCATATCCTAACAGAACAAGCGGTGAATCGACTGACCTGGATGTTGCTCTGAAGAGCTGAGCTTGCGTCATAAGCTGCTTGGCTGGCTTCCCGAACCACCTTCACTTGCTCCATCATGATCCCTGCCTGGCGTATAGCCTCTTTAGCGGCACCTACTTGGTCCTCAGGGATGTGGTGTGTGGCAAAAAGCAAAGGCGGATTTGCAGTCGACGTCGAAGGCCGGTCACTCGTCAGAGGTTCAGCGAAGGTCACAGAAACCCGAGTGGTATCACCAACCTCCCGGACTGCGGCCTCAGGCGCCGGAGTAGTTTGTGGGGTCTTGCCAGCCGGCGCCCTCCTGTTCCTTCGCGCCCTCAGCGGCACTTCGTCGTCATCATCAGGGAGGTCACTGACATGAAGAGGAGCTACAAGAAAAATCCAATCAACCGGAATTATAAGAAATCGTCAGTCAACTAAAAGCAGAGCATCAGTAATCGTATCGGGGTTGGAGGTAACAGCGTCTTCCATCTCTTGATCATCGTCCTTGGCGGAGATCTGCGAGGTGGCAGCACTGCAAATTTCGAAAGTCAGTCAGCTTATTCAACGAGTCGACCAAGAGTCCGTCACGTTCGACAAAGGAAAACAAATTCTACTATTACCCAGAAATGGTGGGGATAGTCATCTTCATCTTGGGCAGAGCCTTGGGCGGCTTGGACGGCGTCGCGCGTGGGTGCTTGGGAGCTTTTTCTGTCGGCGCTGGAGATGAGGTCCGAGGGTGCTTCGACGACTGCCCAACAGGGACAGTCGCCTTACCATGTTCCCGCCCGGGGTCGTGTGTAAGCTTGGATCGCCGTTCCAAGCGGGGAGGTTCGAATTCTTCCTCCTCCTCTTCACTGGAGTCGTCATCCCCCTCTCCTACGCTGTCAGATTCCCAGTCTTCTCCCCCATCTCCACTTTCGCCTTCGCTGGCCTCTCCTTCCTCGGCCTGCTCCTGTGCTCCATTGGGTGTCGATTACATCTCAGTAGTGGCCTAGAGGACAACAAACGAGACAAAAGTCAATCGACTGATCCAAAAAGAACAAATAAAGAAAGCAAGATCACAGTCGGAAATGCAAGGCCAGACCTTGTCCACTTTGTATGTTTGGTCGAGTGGAGGAATCCTCCTGGCTCCTCGGGGGTTGTCCTTGTTCCCTGTGATACTCGACAGGCACCCTTCCAACATCTCGTTAGTGACCTCCTCTGGGTGAATCCGAGTGGTGTCTTCGAGACCTGAGTACAGCCACATCGGGTGGTCACAAGCCTGAAGCGGTTGGATGCGCCTCCGAAGGAAGACTTCCATCAAGTCCATGCCAGTCACACCCTCGTGGACAAGCTGAACCACTCGAGCGACCAGCACCTTGACTTGCGCCTTTTCCTCCGGCGTCACTTTCAGAGAGGCAGGTTTTTGTGCTCGATTCAGAGAAAAAGGGGGAAGCCCCATCGACTGTCCTGGGGTCACCTGGTCTTTACAGTAAAACCAAGTCGACTGCCACCCACGGACTGACTCGGGAAAAGTGATAGACGGAAAGGAACTTTTTCCCCTCATCTGGATCGCCAGGACCCCGCACAGCTGGATCACCGCGTCCGTTCGTCACTCGACTTGGCCTTCTTGATCGACTGAGAGAGGCAAGTGAAGATGTGCTTGAGGAGTCCCCAATGGGGGTGGCAACCCAAGAAGTTTTCACACAAGGAAACGAAAGCAGCAAGATACACAATAGAATTGGGAGTAACGTGATGGAGCTGCGCTCCGAAGAAGTTCAAGAAGCTCCGGAAAAAATGATGAGGAGGCAGAGAGAATCCACGATCGATATGGGTGGCAAGGAGGACGCACTCACCATCAAGAGGCTGGGGTTCGACTTCTTTCCCCGGGAGGCGCGCAGATTCGTGGGGAATGAATCCCCCCTCGACAAGATCATCGAGATCATCCTGCCGAATCACCAACGGCATCCAGTCGCCCTGGATGCAATCCTTGGGTAGAGAAGTCCTCGAGGAAGATCCGCCCCGAGCGGACTTCTTCCCCTTCTCCTGCACCGCCGCCTTCTTCGCGCGCTCCAGAGCCGACATCTTCTCCTTCACCATCGTCGCCGGCGAAGCTCGAATAGACCTACGACACCAAGGTGAGAGCGGAGGTGGCAGAGGATCTTGTGAAGGAAGGGGGAAAAGTGAAGGCGCACTGTTCGGGGGTCCCGAGCCGGCAGCTTATAAGAGGTCGCTTCGGAGTGGCTGACTGGTAGGCCCAGGCAATCCCGTCAAATCCCGCAACAGGCGCGCACGCGATACGTCACGAAAAAGGTGGCGCGGGGATCGAGGAGCTTCCATCCTATCCCATCCGATTACTGTGGCCGCCCCCGTCCCGCGCGCTTCCCGAAATTCAAATCCCGCAAAATCCGTGGGCCGCAGAACAACTCATCAAACAGAAGATCCCTTTCACATCATCACTCGGAACTTCACAAGTAAAGAAATTCACTCGACAAGAGGCCAAGAATGGATCAAGGCGACTGAAAGAAGTTGACGACGACATCCATGACAATTGATCCAAAACAAGACGTTCATATAACATGAAGAACCAGTCGGAAAGATCCCCAACTCCTTCCCCACTCGAACCTCGATCCATTCGGGGGCTAATGATGAAGCTATGTACGTAGGATAGGGGCATGGACCTGTCCTAAGTACCCTACCAAAGGACATCCCTAGAAGAAGTCACCTTTCAATCGACTTGGAGGTATCCCACTCGGCAGATTCAAGACACTCGACCACGAAGCAATCACTCAACCAAATTCCAACCACTCGACTGCCAGGAGATCTAAAGTCACCCTGCACGCAAACGGTCGGTCATTAAGTAGCTTTTATGGTCATCATAGCACTTTATTAGGGGTGTTACCAGTAACCCCCAATCTTAATGTACTTTAAACCTTGCATTACTGAGGGCTGGAGGGGCCTGGCGAACTCTATATAAGCCACCCCCTCCTTAGTATCACGGGGTTGTCACCCCTGTTATTCATACACACATAATTCAGTCGACCGCCTCCGGGCACTGAGACGTAGGGCTGTTACTTCCTCCGAGAAGGGCCTAAACTCGTAATCCTCATGTGCTTACAACTCCTCCATTGCTAAGATCTAGCCTCTCCATACATACCCCCTACATCACTGTCAGAGTTAGAACCACGACAGTCTCTTCTCGGCGGAGTCCGGGAAGTGAACACGGCGTTGGAGTAATGCTTGCGCAGGTTGTTCTCTAGTTTCTCGTTCGCACTTTGCCTCCTCTTCCCGCTCTCTTTTGCGAACAGGATAGCCACCATATATGCTACTCGCTTGTTGCAGCTCCACATATATTTTCCTTGCCTTACCTATAAGCTTAAATAGTCTTGATCATGAGGGTGCGAGATTGCTGAGTCCCTGTGGCTCATAGATTACTTCCAAACCAGATGCAGGGCCTGATGACTCCGTTCCAGATGACGCGCTTGAGCTCAAGTGGGAGTTCGACGAGGACTCTCAACGATACTACGTGTCTTTCCCTGATGATCAGTAGTGGTGCCCAGTTGGGGGTGATCGGGACCGTGTCGCATGTTGGGTTATCTTTTATTTTGGCGCCGTAGTCAGGCCATGAGTGTTTGGATGTTGTAATGCTATTTATGTACTTTGATTGACGTGGCGAGTGTAAGCCAACTATGTATCTCCCCTTTATTATCTATATTACATGGGATGTTGTGATGATTGCCTAACTTGGGACATTGCTTTCAATGCGGTTATGCCTCTAAGTCGTGCCTCGTTACAAGTTGGTAATCAGAGCCTTCCCCGACCTTAGGAGTCCCATTGCTTGATCATTTTTAGTGGCTGAGTTGTGTCTAGAAAAATCTTTTGAGTCATTTAGGAATTATATATCGGAGAGTTTAGGAATTCTTTTTACTTCCCAGTCTCCTCATCGCTCTGGTAAGGCATCCTGACGTAGAGTTTTGACTCTTCTCTTCTCAAATTTCACTAAAAATTTTTTAGGATCACGCGGGTATCTTGGAATCGTTCCGATGGTTTTATGACGAGAACATTGTCTTGGTGCCTCCTGTCAGGGGTTTTGTGGAAGTGTCCCGGGGAGTTGAGCTCTGAGGTGTTGTCGTTATAATTTTATCGTTGCAGTTCTGGAATACCTGAGTTTAGTACGCCGACATCGAAAATCTATTTTATGCAGTTCGTTGGTGAGATAACCTCGACGCCACCCAGTACTGGGGCGGAAGTTTGGGAGTATCGCCATAACTTGTATAACGGATGCTTTTCGAAGGTTGAGGTAGATGGTTTCCGAAGTTTTTCTCGGTTATGTGTTGAAGGATGGATACAGCTGGATGTAGGATTTGCTAGATTTGGGTGAGATATTATGCTTCCCCTGTATCCCCAACACCTGATTGCATAACCAGAAAGGTTCGGGTGATTCATTGGTGGGAATTCTTGTAGCTCTAGCTCTTCTTCCACAGATATTTGGTTTGAGATTGGGATTTCTTACCGATTATTCGTTCTTGATCCGTACCCTGTTGATTTATTTCTCTACCTAAATTCTAAGTGGCTTCTCAATTTATGGATATGTGACCATTTCAAGAGGAATGCATTCGTTCATTTTGTTTGGATGTGAAGACTTTATGTTGCAATTTTCATTCCGTTGGATTCAGCTTCATTTATCTGTCTATGTGCTAACGGTGGTCAACCTCTTCAGGATGGCTCCCGCTAAGAGCACCAATCAGAATCAGAATCAGGATCCGCCACCACCTCCACCTCCTCCGGAGGCATGGCAAGCTGTGATGGCCGCAACCAATGCAAACACACAGTTGATCATGCAAATTCTTCAAGAGCGCAATCAAGGCAACCAAGGGAACCAAGGCAACAATCAGAATCACTTTGCTACACTCAACCAGTTCCTTGCTAACGGGCCAAAGACTTTCAGCAATTGTGTTGAGGCAACCGATGCTGACGATTGGCTCGTGGATCTGTGCAAGCATTTCGAGTGCAGTAACGTCAGGCATGAGGACTTCGTCAAGTTCCTATCCTTCCAACTCAAAGATCAAGCTGCAGAATGGTTCTAGCAGTACAAGGATTCCAGAGGTGGATGTGCTATTACCTAGGATGAATTCCATCAAGACTTCAAAGCTCATCATATTCCCCAGAGCGTGGTTGAAAGCAAGCGTGAGGAATTCCGCAACCTGAAGCAAGGCTCTTTATCTGTCTATGACTACAACAAGTTGTTCCAGAAGCTCGCCCGCTTTGCCAAGCAGGACGTCCCTGATGAGAAGAGCATGATATACCAGTTCAGGGGTGGTCTCAGAGAAGAAATTCAGCTAGCTCTTGTTCTCTTTGAGCCCTTGAGGTACGATGAGTTCTACAACATGGCATTGAAGCAAGAGGCCTCTCAACTGAGGTGTGATGCTTCCAAGAAGCGACTCAGAGATGCTACTCCTTCTTCCTCTACTCAAGTGGCCAAGCAGCAGAAGTATTGGCTTCCTCCTCCTCCGTTCCGTCAGCCGTATCAGCAGAAGAGCAAAGGTGGCAGTGGTTCTTCCCACCCACCCAACCCTGGCTTTCAGAACAAGACTTCGTCTCAAGCTCCGAGATTGAGTGCTTCATATCACCGTCCGCTTTCAAAGGTCACGTGCAACAAGTGCCAACAGAAGGGCCACTATGCCAACAAAGGCTTCAATCAGAGGTGTCTTCCTCCTCCTCCTCCTATGAGATCGGAAAGTACAGCTGTGGTCAAGCATAACCCCAAGCACGCAAAGGTCAACTTGCTGAATGCAGCCCAGGCAGAGGACTCATCAGATGTCATCATGGGTAACCTTCCCATTAACGATATTCCTGCAAGAGTTCTTTTTGACACTGGTGCATCGCATTGTTTCATGGCAAAGCCATTTTTTTACCAATCATGAGATCGTTTCTTCTCATTTGGGTAAACAAATGGATATCGTTTCTCCTGGCAAATGTTTGAGTGCAAGTCTGGAGGTGCCAGATGTTACTATCACGTTGGGCGACTACAAGTTCCTTTCTTCCCCAATGGTTCTTGGTAACTCAGATATTGATCTTATTCTCGGGATGGATTGGCTTTCTAAGCACAAGGTGCATCTTGATTGTGCAGCCAGGCAGATTCAATTGACTCATTCGTCTGAGGATGTAATTGTCTTTGCCGCTCGGGATAATACCATCCATCTGTTTTCTCTCCGGAGTTTGACATTGCTTTCAACACTTTGAAAGAGAAATTGATCACTGCTCTAGTTCTGACTCCGCCTAATGAATCCAAGCCGTACGAGGTCTTTTGTGATGCCTCTCTCCAAGGTCTTGGCGCAGTGTTGATCCAAGAGAAGAAAGTTGTTGCTTATACCACTCGCCAGTTGAAGCCCAATGAGAAGAACTACCACACTCATGATCTCGAGTTGGCGGCAGTTGTGCATGCTCTTTTGACTTGGAGACATCTCTTATTGGGAAGAAAAGTGGACATATTCACTGACCACAAGAGTCTCAAGTACATCTTCACTCAGCCTAATCTCAACCTCAGGCAAACTCGATGGGTCGAAATGATTCAAGAGTATAATCTGAGTATCGAGTATACTCCAGGCAAGGCCAATGTTATTGCTGACGCATTGAGCAGGAAGGCTTACTGCAACAGCCTGATTCTCAAGCCTTATCAACCCGAGCTTTGTGAAGCTTTCCGCAAACTTAATCTGCAAGTTGTTCCTCAAGGTTTCCTGACCAACCTTCAAGTCTCTCCTACCTTGGAAGATCAGATTCGCCAAGCTCAGCTTCTTGATGCTATGGTGAAAAAGGTGAAGATTGGGATTGCCAAGAGTCAACCCAAGTACAAGTGCTACCGCCTTGATGACAAGGATACTCTCTTCTTCGAGGATCGTATTGTTGTGCCCAAAGGTGACCTTCGTAAAGTGATCATGAACGAGGCTCACAATTCTCTCCTCTCCATCCACCCTGGGAGCACGAAGATGTATCAGGACCTCAAGCAGGCTTATTGGTGGACTCGAATGAAGTGCGAGATTTCTCAATTCATGAATGAATGTGATGTCTGTAGAAGAGTGAAGGCAGAACACCAAAGGCCAGCTGGTCTCCTCCAACCTCTTGCCATTCCAGAATGGAAGTTTGACCACATTGAGATGGACTTCGTGACTGGGTTTCCAAAGTCCAAGCGTGGCAATGATGCTATATTCGTTGTCATCGACAAACTCACCAAAGTGGCTCACTTTCTGCCTATCAAAGAGTCAATCACTGCAGCTCAATTGGCGGAACTCTATACCTCTCGAATTGTCTCTCTGCACAGTATCCCACAAGTGATCTCTTTAGATCGTGGTAGCATCTTTACCTCCAAGTTTCGGGATTCTTTTCAGAAGGCCATGGGCACAAACATCCGCTTCAGTACAGGTTTCCATCCTCAAACTAGCGGCCAAGTCGAGCGTGTCAACCAGATTCTTGAAGATATGCTCAGGTCTTGTGTGATCTCCTTCGGCATGAAGTGGGAGGATTGTCTTCCTTATGCTGAATTCTCCTACAACAACAGTTTTCAAGCAAGTTCGGGCAAGGCCCCATTTGAAATTCTGTATGGAAGGAAGTGCCGTACCCCTCTCAACTGGTCCAAAACCGGTGAACGTCAGCTTTGGGTAATGACTTAATCACAGAGGCAGAGGAAATGTGCAAAGTCATTCGAGATAACCTCAAAGCAGCCCAATCCCGTCAGAAGAGCTTCGATGATAGTAAGCACTGTGATTTGGCTTTCGAGATCGGAGATCATGTTTACCTCCGCGTCTCTCCAATGAAAGGTACTCGTCGCTTCGGTATCAAAGGGAAGCTTGCCCCTAGATACGTGGGACCTTTCAAGATCGTCAGCAAGAGAGGCGATATCGCCTATCAACTCGAGCTTCCTTCAAACTTTGCAAATGTTCATGATGTGTTCCATGTATCTCAGCTCCAAAAGTGTTTCCAGACTCCTGACCGCACCGTCAACTTCGAGGACATTGAGCTCCAAGAAGATCTCTCTTATTGTGAGCACCCCGTTGCTATTCTCGAATAGACTGAACGCAAGACCCACAACAAGTCAATCAAATTCCTCAAAGTCAAGTGGTCACACCATTCCGACCGTGAAGCTACCTGGGAACGCGAGGATCACCTCTGTTCTGAATACCCGGCGTTCTTTCAGTCCTAGATCTCGGGACGAGATCCTTTAGTAGTGGTGGAGTGTTGTAACACCCCGGATATAATTTTCCTAATTTGTAATCCAACTCTTGCCATTTCCGGCCTTAAGTTATTTTATTTTCTCGGGTTCGGGTTTTTGTCTCCGTGGGTTGTTGTCGTTGTCATGCATCTCATATCATGTCATCATGTGCATTGCATTTGCATACGTGTTCATCTCATGCATTCGAGCATTTTCCCCATTGTATGTTTTGCATTCTGGCGCTTCGTTCTCCTCCGGTGGTCATTTCTACCTTTCTTTCGTGTGTGGGGATTATACATTTCCGGATTGGACCGAGACTTGCCAAGCGGCCTTGGTTTACTACCGGTAGACCGCCTGTCAAGTTTCGTACCATTTGGACTTCGTTTGATACTCCAACGGTTAACCGAGGGACCGAAAAGGCCTCGTGTGCGTTGCAGCCAAACACCCCTCCAATTTGGCCCAAAACCCACCAAAACCTGCTCCATCATCTAGCGCGTTCGATCACGATCGCGTGGCCGAAAACCGCACCTCATTTGGAGCCTCCCAGCTCCCTCTATGCCTATCTATACCCCCCATTCCAAATCTCGGATCCCCTCTCTCTAAACCCTAAAAAAAATCCCAGATCGCGCCGGCCGGACACGTCCGAATCCGGCCGGACAAACCGCCGGCGCCGCCAATCAGCCACCGACACGTGTCCCCCGCGGGGACCTCTTCGCCGCCAGCGCCGCCGGCCCGCCCAGGCCCGAGGCGGGCCCTCTCCCGCGCCGAACCGGGCCGCCTCTCGCCCGCGCCCGCCGTCGGCTTCTTCCCCGCGCCCGGCCGCCGCTTCGCCGCCCGGCGTCGTCTCTGGCGAACCCCGGGGCCGCCGCGCCGCCTCTTCACTCTGCGGCGCCGCCCCGGTCCTGCGCCGTCCGCCGCCGCCAAGTCGCCGCCCCGGCCTCCTCCTCACCTCCTCGCCCGGAGAACCCCAAGCCCGGCAAGTTCCTCGACGGATCCGGCCAACTCCGGCGAGCTCGAGCGAAGTCCGGCAAACCTCGATCCGTGTGCTGTCCGGATCTGGATCTGAGATCCAAAACGACGGTTGACCTTCTCCCTAACCCTAATTCATTTGCTCCTGTTCATCGTGTCGTAAATCCTCATCCGTAGCTCCGTTTTGGGCATATAGCATATCAAAATGTTCGCCTCAGAGAGTACATCATTTCATTCCATTGCATCATTTTCATTTGAGTTCATCTTAATGCCCGAAATGCTGTTAGAGGAGTGCTACTTGAGTTAATTGTCAGATCTGCTGCTCCATTTAGATATTTGTCATTTTAGCCATGATTAATGTGTGCATGATATGCCCATGAGCTCTACATATGTTTTGTTAAGGGTTTTTCCATCTTTCCAGAGGTGCAACCCATGTATTTTTGTGATGTGTGTCGTGACTAGCACAAGCTTGCAAAGTGAGGCATTTGTTAATGCTGATTTCAGGGACTTAGCATTTCCACTAAGTCCTTGAGCTGGTTATCTCATATGGCCATATGTTCATGTTGTTTCCTAGTGATCCATGCCTCTTTTGAGGATGATCAGTAAGGATGTTTTGTTAATCTTGTAGTGCTCTATCCATCCATGTCTTTGTTTGTAATTATGGAGCACCCTAGCTTGAGGTAATCGAGCTCTACTTTTGCTATTTCATGAATCTGGGCAGATTGTCTACTTGTTAGCGATTTTGCCGAGGATGTTGTAGTTGATCCGTGCATGCTATGGTATTTCTCTTGCCATGTCTAGCTTGTATTTTGTGTATTCTTGATGGGTGCATGCTTATCTCGTCATGACTTGCTCCGTAGTGAGTGCATCGAGCTCGTAAACATGCCTACTTGATATCTGTTTTCAGCATGCTCCAGTTTTCACTAAGTCTGAGAACTGATTATGTTTTTGCCATGTTCACATGCTTGCAAATGTATTTTGTGATCCCTTTTGGCTCAAGGTCACCAAGGGACTTTTGTTAAGATCTTTGAGTAGCTCCATTCCATGCTTTACTTTGCCATGTTCAGGTCCTGTAGCATATAGCTTTGATGCTCCAAAGAGTGCTATCTAATCTGAAATTCCAGACTAGTGTTAATTTCACTAAGTCTGAGATATGTTTGCTAGATGCATTTTTGCCATGCTTGTTTGAACCTGTTAATGGATGAATTGGCCGTAGCTTAGTGCTAGACTTTTGTTAAGGTTCATGAATGAATCCCTGCCATGTATTTTTATGCCATGTTTGGGTGCTGTAGCATGTTCATCTTGTTGCTTTTAGATGGCTACTTGCTGTAAATCGCAGAACATGGTCATATTTGAATTGCTTGCCATTTCCGAACCTTAACTCCGATTCCGGCGTTCTTTATATCGTTTTCAAGCGATTTCATCTCATCTTTCCAGTGGAACACTTGGATTTCCAAGTTGAGGCCAGGTTCATGCATTCCTTGTCACATCTTGCATATGCATCCCGCATCGCATCCCGCATAGCATACCATCTTTGCATCATGTTGTTTGAGTTTGCACGTGGTTGATTGTGTCCTTGTTGCTTGTTTGTCTTGTTTGGGTAGAGCCGGGAGACGAGTTCGCTAACGAGGAGCCCGCTGAGTTTGCTTTGGAGGATCCAGTCAACTCTGACAACTTTGCAGGCAAGATGATCATACCCTCGAAATCACTACTATCTTTGCTTTGCTAGATGCTCGCTCTTTTGCTATGCCTATGCTACAATGCCTACCACTTGCTTATCATGCCTCCCAAATTGCCATGACAAACCTCTAACCCACCATGTCCTAGCAAACCGTTGATTGGCTATGTTACCGCTTTGCTCAGCCCCTCTTATAGCGTTGCTAGTTGTAGGTGAAGATTGGAGGTCGTTCCTTGTTGGAACATTATTTACTTGTTTGGGATATCATTATATTGCCATGTTATCTTAATGCATCTATATACTTGGTAAAGGGTGGAAGGCTCGGCCTCTCGCCTAGTGTTTTGTTCCACTCTTGCCGCCCTAGTTTCCGTCATATCGGTGTTATGTTCCCGGATTTTGCGTTCCTTACATGGTTGGGTTATAATGGGAACCCCTTGATAGTTCGCCTTGATTAAAGCTTTTCCAGCAATGCCCAACCTTGGTTTTACCATTTGCCACCTAGCCTCTTTTTCCCTTGGGTTTCCGGAGCCCGATGGTCATCTTATTTAAACCCCCCCGGGCCAGTGCTCCTCTGAGTGTTGGTCCGAACCAGGCAGCCTGTGGGGCCACCTTGGGGAAATTCGAGGGTTGGTTTTACTCGTAGCTTGACGTATCTAAGTGTGCCCTGAGAAAGTGATATGTGAAGCTCCTATTGGGATTTCTCGGCACATTCGGGCGGTTTTGCTGGATTTGTTTTAACTTGTCGAAGTGTCTTGAAGAACCGAGATACCGAGTCTGATCGGAACATCTCGGGAAGAGGTCTATTCCTTCGTTGACCGTGAGAGCTTGTCATGGGCTAAGTTGGGACTCCCCTGCAGGGATTTGAACTTTCAAAAGCCGTGCCCGCGGTTATGGGCAGATGGGAATTTGTTAATGTCCGATTGTAGATAACTTGAACTTAACTTAATTAAAATGAATCAACTGTGTGAGTTACCGTGATGGTCTCTTCTCGGCGGAGTCCGGGAAGTGAACATGATGTTGGAGTAATGCTTGCGCAGGTTGTTCTCTAGTTTCTCATTCGCGCTTTGCCTCCTCTTCCTGCTCTCTTTTGCGAACAGGATAGCCACCATATATGCTAGTCGCTTGCTGCAGCTCCACATATATTTTCCTTGCCTTACCTATAAGCTTAAATAGTCTTGATTGCGAGGGTGCGATATTGCTGAGTCCCTGTGGCTCACAGATTACTTCCAAACCAGATGCAGGGCCTGATGACTCCGTTCTAGATGACGTGCTTGAGCTCAAGTGGGAGTTCGACGAGGACTCTCAACGATACTACGTGTCTTTCCCTGATGATCAGTAGTGGTGCCCAGTTGGGGGTGATCGGGACCGTGTCGCATGTTGGGTTACCTTTTTTTGGCGCCGTAGTCGGGCCATGAGTGTTTGGATGTTGTAATGCTATTTATGTACTTTGATTGACGTGGCGAGTGTAAGCCAACTATGTGTCTCCCCTTTATTATCTATATTACATGGGATGTTGTGATGATTGCCTAACTTGCGACATTGATTTCAATGCGGTTATGCCTCTAAGTCGTGCCTCAACACGTGGGAGATATAGCCGCATCTAGGGCGTTACATCCATGATATCTGCTCCAGCTTCGTCTTCATAATCATCATCACTGTTGGGGTCGGAGTCGGTGTCGTGGATGATGATGTAGTCCTCGGGGTGGTTGTCCTCCTCTGGTTTGGGATCTCCCATGAATATCCCTAGCTTCTTCTTCAGGTCTTCATTCTTCTCCAGTAACACTGCAATTTCCTCTTCATATCCATCGCGTGTAGACTTGAGTTCCTCTTCTAGCTCCATGTTTCGGGTCATCACCTTCTTCAGGTCTATCATGCTGGCGCACATCTGGTTCTCCTGACGACGAATGTGTTGTTTAACTCCTGGATGCAGGCTGCAATGGACTTGTCCCTCCTACTGCAAATCACCTCCTATTGCTCATCTTGGCGTCCACATATCTGGTAGATTGTTTCCTTAAGATCCTTGTGGTATACTTCACCGATGCATCCCATGGCGATGGAGCTGCCATGCTCTTTCCTAAACTCCAGGTTGGTGCATCAAAGGAAAATTCTATGGGCACAGTTACTGGTGTGAATGTCCTTCCTGAAACATGTACTCGAATTGTCCAGCGCTCTTCTTCTAGTAGAGTGGTGTGTAGGTCCCCGTGAAACTAGGTATTCCGATGCTCAGGTACTTAGTGGCTTCCTTCAAATGTCATCCAAAAGGGGTGCCTTCATCCGGTTGAGCAAACTTGTTCCTTGGGTCCACCATCTATAGAGTGGAAAGTGGAGAAGAGTCAGAAATGAGTAGAGAAGAGTGTCCTATGGCTCATCTTAGTGGTCGCGTCCTACAGTCAGCGTGTGATCTGGTACCATCCTGTAGCGATCTGACCTCAAACGGTCAAATATCTGTGTATAAGTGTCATCCCTGGATCGGCAATGCTGACACACACAGTACTCGAGGTTTTATAACAGAGTGCAATCACACACTTATTACATCAAATGTCTCAAAGAGAGTACATATTACAATAATATGGTGGAAGGCCATCTAAATACGATAACTGCAGAAGCTTCAAGAGCGAATGAGTCCATCAACTCCAACAGCATAGCTGAGTGCATGATAACAACCTAGCGCACCTTACTCTTCGTTTGAAAACTCTACAACATAATACGTTGCAGCCTGTGTAGGTCATGAAGGAAATATTCCCTAGAGGCAATAATAAAGTTGTTATTTATATTTCCTTATATCATGATAAATGTTTATTATTCATGCTAGAATTGTATTAACCGGAAACTTAGTACATGTGTGAATACATAGACAAACAAAGTGTCACTAGTATGCCTATACTTGACTAGCTCGTTGAGTCAAAGATGGTTAAGTTTCCTAACCATAGACATCAGTTGTCATTTGATTAACGGGATCACATTGTTAGAGAATGATGTGATTGACTTGACCCATTCCGTTAGCGTAGCATTTGATCATTTAGTATATCACTATTGCTTTCTTCACGACTTATACATTTTCCTATGACTATGAGATTATGCAACTCCCGAATACCGGAGGAACACTTAGATGCTACCAAACATCACAACGTAACTGGGTGATTATAAAGGTGCTCTACAGGTGTCTCCGATGGTACTTGTTGAGTTGGCATAGATCAGGATAAGGATTTGTCACTCCGATTGTCGGAGAGGTATCTCTGGGCCCTCTGGGCAATGCACATCACTATAAGCCTTGCAAGCAATGCAACTAATGAGTTAGTTGCGGGATGATGTATTACGGAACGAGTAAAGAGACTTGCCGGTAACGAGATTGAACTAGGTACTGAGATACCAACGATCAAATCTCGGGCAAGTAACATACCGATGACAAAGGGAACAACGTATGTTCTTATGCGGTTTGACCGATAAAGATCTTCGTAGAATATGTAGGAACCAATATGAGCATCCAGGTTCCGCTATTGGTTATTGACCAGAGATGAGTCTCGGTCATGTCTAAATAGTTCTCGAACCCATAGGGTCCGCACGCTTAACGTTCGGTGACAATCGGTATTATGTGTTTATGTGTTTTGATGTACTGAAGGTAGTTCAGAGTCCTGGATGTGATCACGGACATGACGAGGAGTATCGAAATGGTCAAGACATAAAGATTGATATATTGGACAGGTATATTCAGACACCGGAAGGGTTTCGGGTGATCTCGGAGAAAACCGGAGTGACGGAGGGGTTACCGGAACCCCCCTTGATGGGCCCTAGTGGAGAGAGAGGGGCTGACCAGGGTAGGCCGCGCGCCCCCTCCCCCTCTCCCACTCCTTCTTTCCCCCTCCTAGTGGGACTAGGAAAGGGGAGTCCTACTCCCACTAGGAGAAGGACTCCTCTCTTGGCGCGCCCTCCTAGGGCCGGCCGACCTCGCCCCTTGCTCCTTTATATACGGGGTCAGGGGGCACCCCATGGACACACAAGTTGATCATTGATCTTTTAGCCGTGTGCAGTGCCCCCCTCCACCATAATCCACCTCGGTAATATCGTAGCGGTGCTTAGGCGAAGCTCTGCGTCGGTAGCTTCATCAACACCGTCATCACTCCGTCTTGCTGACGGAACTCTCCCTCGAAGCTCTACTGGATCGTGAGTTCATGGGACGTCACCAAGCTGAACGTGTGCAGATCGCGGATGTGTCGTACGTTCGGTACTAGGATCGGTCGATCGTGAAGACGTACGACTACATCAACCTCATTGTCTTAATGCTCCCGCTTACGGTCTATGAGGGTACATGGACGACACTCTCCCCTCTCGTTGCTTTGCATCACCATGATCTTGCGTGTGCGTAGGATTTTTTTTGAAATTACTATGTTCCCCAACAGTGGCATCCGAGCCAGGTTTATGCATAGATGTTATATGCACGAGTAGAACACAAAGGAGTTGTGGGCGTGGGTATATACATATTGCTTGCCATCACTAGTTGATTCTTGATTCAGCGGCATTGTTGGACGAAGGGGCCGAGACCGACATTACGCGTACGCTTACGCGAGACTGGTTCTACCGATGTGCTTCACACACAGGTGGATAGTGGGTGTCTGTTTCTCCAGCTTTAGTTGAATCAGATTCAATGAACTGGGTTCTTTCTGAAGATCAAAAAGCAATCACTATACTGCGTTGTGGTTTTTGATGTGTATGTAAGAACGGTTCTTGCTCAGCCCGTAGCAACCACGTAAAACTTGCAGCAACAAAGTAGAGGACGTCTAACTTGTTTTTGTAGGGCATGTTGTGATGTGATATGGTCAAGACATGATGCTAAATTTTATTGTATGAGATGATCATGTTTTGTAACTCAGTTATCCGCAACTGGCAGGAGCCATATGGTTGTTGCTTTATTGTATGAAATGCAATGGCCATGTAATTGCTTTACTTTATCATTAAGCGGTAGCGATAGTCATAGAGGCAATAGTTGGCGAGATGACAACGATGCTTCGATGGAGATCAAGGTGTCAAGCCGGTGACGATGGTGATCATGACGGTGCTTTGGAGATGGAGATTAAAGGCACAAGGTGATGATGGCCATATCGTATCACTTATATTGATTGCATGTGATGTTTATCCTTTATGCATCTTATTTTGCGTAGTTCGATGGTAGCATTATAAGATGATCTCTCACTGAATTTCAAGGTATAAGTGTTCTCCCAGAGTATGCACCGTTGCTATAGTTCGTCATGCCGAGACACCACATGATGATCGGGTGTGATAAGCTCTACATTCACATACAACAGGTGCAATCCACTTCTGCACACGCAGAATACTCGGGTTAAACTTGACGAGCCTAGCATATGCAAATATGGCCTCGGAACACTGAGACCGAAAGGTCGAGCGTGAATCATATAGTAGATATGATCAACATAGTGATGTTCACCATTGACAACTACTCCATGTCACGTGATGATCGAACATGGTCTAGTTGATATGGATCACGTGATCACTTTGATGATTAGAGGGATATCTGTCTAAGTGGGAGTTCTTAAGTAATTTGATTAATTGAACTTTAATTTATCATGAACTTAGTATCTGATAGTTTTTTGCATGTCTATGTTGTTGTAGATAGATGGCCCGTGCTATTGTTCCGTTGAATTTTAATGTGTTCCTTGAGAAAGCAAAGTTGAAATATGATTGTAGCAATTACACAGACTGGGTCCGTAACTTGAGGATTATCCTGATTGCTACACAAAAGAATTACGTCCTTGAAGCACCGGTAGGTGCCAAATCCGATGCAGGAGCAACGCCAGATGTTAGGAACGTCTGGCAGAGCAAAGCTGATGACTACTCGATAGTTCAGTGTGCCATGCTTTACGGATTAGAACCGGGACTTCAATGACGTTTTGAACGTCATGGAGCATATGAGATGTTCCAGGAGTTGAAGTTAATATTTTAAGCAAATGCCCGGATTGAGAGATATGAAGTCTCCAATAAGTTCTACAGCTGCAAGATGGAGGAGAATATTTCTGTCGGAGAACATATACTCAAAATGTCTGGGTATAATAATCACTTGATTCAACTGGGAGTTAATCTTCCGGATGATAGTGTCATTGACAGAATTCTTCAATCACTGCCACCAAGCTATGAGAGTTTCGTGATGAACTATGCAAGGGATGGATAAGACTATTTCCGAGCTCATCGCGATGCTAAACGTTGTGGAGGTAGAAATCAAGAAGGAGCATCAAGTGTTGATGGTCAACAAGACCACCAGTTTCAAGAAAAAGGGTAGAGGGAAGAAGGGGAACTCAAGAAGAACGGTAAGCAAGTTGCTGCTCAAGTGAAGAAGCCCAAATCTGGACCTAAGCCTGAGACTGAGTGCTTCTACTTCAAAGGGACTGGTCACTGGAAGCGGAACTGCCCCAAGTATTTGGCGGATAAGAAGGATGGCAAGGTGAACAAAGGTATATGTGATATACATGTTATTGATGTGTACCTTACTAATGCTGGCAGTAGCACCTGTGTATTTGATACTTCCGCAACTCGAAACAGGGACTACGGATTAAGCGAAGATTGGCTAAGGACGAGGTGACGATGCGCGTGGGAAATGGTTCCAAAGTTGATGTGATCGCGGTCGGCACGCTACCTCTACATCTACCTTCGGGATTAGTTTTAGACCTGAATAATTGTTATTTGGTGCCAGCATTGAGCATGAACATTATATCTAGATCTTGTTCGATGCGAGACGGTTATTCATTTAAATCTGATAATAATGGTTGTTCTATTTATATGAGTAATATCTTTTATGGTCATGCACCCTTGATGAGTGGTCTATATTTACTAAATCTTGATAGTAGTGATACAAATGTTCATAGTATTGAAGACAAAATATGCAGAGTTGATAATGATAGTGCAACTTATTTGTGGCACTACTGTTTGGGTCATATTGGTGTAAAGCGCATGAAGAAACTGCATTCTGATGGACTTCTGGAATCACTTGATTATGAATCACTTGGTACTTGCGAACCTTGCCTCGTGGGCAAGATGACTAAAACTCCATTCTCTGGAACAATGGAGCGAGCAACAGAGTTATTGGAAATCATACATACTGATGTATGTGGTCCAATGAACATTGAGGCTCGTGGCGGATATCGTTATTTTCTCACCTTCACAGATGATTTGAGTAGATATGGGTATATCTACTTAATGAAACATAAGTCTGAAACATTTGAAAAGTTCAAAGCATTTCAGAGTGAAGTGGAAAACCATCGTAACAAGAAAATAAAATTTCTACGATCTGATCATGGAGGAGAATATTTAAGTTACGAGTTTGGTCTTCATTTGAAACAATGCGGAATAGTTTCGCAATTAAAGCCACACGGAGTACCACAGCTTAATGGTGTGTTCGAAGATCGTAATCGTACTTTACTAGATATGGTGCGATCTATGATGTCTCTTACTGATTTACAACTATCATTTTGGGGTTATGCTTTAGAGACGACTGCATTCACGTTAAATAGGGCACCATCTAAATCCGTTGAGACGACGCCTTATGAACTATGGTTTGGCAAGAAACCAAAGTTGTCGTTTCTTAAAGTTAGGGGCTACGATGCTTATGTGAAAAAGCTTCAACCTGATAAGCTCAAACCCAAATCGGAGAAATGTGCCTTCATTGGATACCCAAAGGAGAGTGTTGGGTACACCTTCTATCACAGATCCGAAGGCAAGACATTTGTTGCTAAGAATGGATCCTTTCTAGAGAAGGAGTTTCTCTCGAAAGAAGTGAGTGGGAGGAAAGTAGAACTTGATGAGGTAACTGTACCTGCTCACTTATTGGAAAGTAGTTTATCACAAAAATCTATTCCTTTGACTCCTACACCAATTAGTGAGGAAGCTAATGATGATGATCATATAACTTCAGATCAAGTTACTACCGAACCTCGTAGGTCAACCAGAGTAAGATCCGCACCAGAGTGGTACGGTAATCCTGTTCTGGAGGTCATGTTACTTGACCATGACGAACCTACGAACTACGAGGAAGCGATGATGAGCCCAAATTCCGCAAAATGGCTTGAGGTCATGAAATCAAAGGTGGGATCCATGTATGAAAACGAAGTGTGGACATTGGTTGACTTGCCCGATGATCGGCACACCATCGAGAATAAATGGATCTTCAAGAAGAAGACTGAGGCTGACGGTAATGTTACTGTCTACAAAGTTCAACTTGTTGCGAAAGGTTTTCGACAAGTTCAAGGAGTTGACTACGACGAGACTTTCTCACCTGTAGCGATGCTTAAGTATGTCCGAATCATGTTAGCAATTGCCGCATTTTATGATTATGAAATTTGGCAAATGGATGTAAAGACCGCATTCCTGCATGGATTTCTGGAAGAGGAGTTGTATATGATGCAACCTGAAGGTTTTATCGATCCAAAGGATGCTAACAAAGTGTGTAAGCTCCAGCGATCCATCTATGGACTGGTGCAAGCATCTCGGAGTTGGAATAAACGTTTAGATAGTGTGATTAAAGCATATGGCTTTATATAGACTTTTGGAGAAGCCTGTATTTACAAGAAAATGAGTGGGAGCTCTGTAGAATTTCTAATATTATATGTGGATGAAATATTGTTAATTGGAAATGATATAGAATTTCTGCATATATAGCATAAAAGGATATTTGAATAAGAGTTTTTCAATGAAAGACCACGGTGAAGCTGCTTATATATTGGGCATCAAGATCTATAGAGATAGATGAAGACGCTTAATTGGAGTTTCACAATGCACATACTTTAATAAAGTTTTGAAGAAGTTCAAAATGGATCAAGCAAAGAAAGGGTTATTGCCTGTGTTACAAGGTGTGAAGTTGAGTCAGACTGAATGCCCGACCAGTGCAGAAGATAGAGAGAAAATGAAAGGTGTTCCCTATGCTTCAGCCATAGGCTCTATCATGTATGCAATGCTGTGTACCAGACCTGATGTGTGCCTTTCTATTAGTTTAGCAGGGAGGTACCAAAGTAATCCAGGAGTGAATCACTAGACAGCGGTCAAGAACATCCTGAAATACCTGAAAAGGACTAAGGATATGTTTCTCGTTTATGGAGGTGAGAAAGAGCTCGTCGTAAATGGTTACGTCGATGCAAGCTTTTACATTGATCCGGATGACTCAAAGTCACAAACCGGATACGTTTTTATATTGAACGATGGAGCTCTCAGTTGGTGCAGTTCTAAGCAAAGCGTCGTGGTGGGATCTACATGCGAATCGGAGTACATAGCTGCTTCGGAGGCAGCAAATGAAAGAGTCTGGATGAAGGAGTTCATATCCGATCTAGGTGTCATACCTAGTGCATCGGGTCCAATGAAAATCTTCTGTGACAATACCAGTGTAATCGCCTTGGCAAAGGAATCCAGATTTCACAAGAGAACCAAGCACTTCAAGAGATGCTTCAATCCCATCCGCGATCAAGTCAAGGAGGGAGACATAGAGATTTGCAAGATACATATGAATCTGAATGTTCCAGACCCGTTGATTAAGCCTCTCTCACGAGCAAAACATGATCAACACCAAAACTCCATGGGTGTTAAAATCATTACTGTGTAATCTAGATTATTGACTCTAGTGCAAGTGGGAGACTGAAGGAAATATGCCCTAGAGGCAATAATAAAGTTGTTATTTATATTTCCTTATATCATGATAAATGTTTATTATTCATGCTAGAATTGTATTAACCGGAAACTTAGTACATGTGTGAATACAAAGACAAACAAAGTGTCACTAGTATGCCTCTACTTGACTAGCTTGTTGAATCAAAGATGGTTAAGTTTCCTAACCATAGACATGAGTTTTCATTTGATTAACGGGATCACATCGTTAGAGAATGATGTGATTAACTTGACCCATTCCGTTAGCTTAGCATTTGATCATTTAGTATATTGCTATTGATTTCTTCATGACTTATACATGTTCCTATGACTATGAGATTACGCAACTCCCGAATACTGGAGGAACACTTTGTGCGCTACCAAACGTCACAACGTAACTGGGTGATTATAAAGGTGCTCTACAGGTGTCTCTGATGGTACTTGTTGAGTTGGCATAGATCGAGATTAGGATTTGTCACTCCGATTGTCGGGGAGGTATCTCTGGGCCCTCTCGGTAATGCACATCACTATAAGCCTTGCAAGCAATGCAACTAATGAGTTAGTTGTGGGATGATGTATTACGGAACAAGTAAAGAGACTTGCCAGTAACGAGATTGAACTAGGTGTTGAGATACCGACGATCGAATCTCAGGCAAGTAACATACCGATGACAAAGGGAACAACGTATGTTGTTATGCGGTTTGACCGATAAAGATCTTCGTACAATATGTAGGAACCAATATGAGCATCCAGGTTCTGCTATTGGTTATTGACCATACACCGGAAGGGTTTCGGGTGATCTCGGAGAAAACCGGAGTGCCGGAGGGGTTACCGGAACCCCCCGGGCGCTAATGGGCCTTGATGGGCCCTAGTGGAGAGAGAGAGTGGCCGGCCAGGGCAGGCCGCGCGCCCCCTCCCCTTGAGTCCGAATAGGACATGGAAGGGGGGCAGCGCCCCCCTTGCCTTTCCCCCTCTCCCACTCCTTCCTTCCCCCTCCTAGTGGGACTAGGAAAGGGGACTCCTACTCCCACTAGGAGGAGGACTCCTCCTCTTGGCGCACCCTCCTAGGGCCGGCCTCCCCCTTGCTCCTTTATATATGGGAGCAGAGGGGCACCCGATGGACACACAAGTTGATCATTGATCGTTTAGCCGTGTGCGGTGCCCCCCTCCACCATAATCCACCTCGGTAATATCATAGCGGTGCTTAGGTGAAACCCTGCGTTGATAGCTTCATCAACACCGTCATCACACCGTCGTGCTGACGGAAATCTCCCTCGAAGCTCTACTGGATCGTGAGTTCGTGGGATGTCACTGAGCCGAACATGTGCGAATCACGGAGGTGCCGTACGTTCTTTACTAGGATCGTTCGATCGTGAAGACATATGTCTACATCAACCGCGTTCTCATAACGCTTCCGCTTACGGTCTACGAGCGTACGTGGACGACACTCTCCCCTCTTGTTGCTTGGCATCACCATGATCTTGCGTGTGCATAGGAATTTTTTTGAAATTACTACGTTCCCCAACAGGCCAGCACATGGAATATGCTGCAAAATAACACTACAGAGCAATGAACATGAAACAACTTTAACTATATGCATATATGGCTGGTGGAGGCTCTATTGTTATTTTTTTCGAAAGCTAGTTTTCCCTACAACAAAGGGATTTTTTTTTATTTAACTACAAAGTTTGTTGAAAAACATTGAGAATGGTAACCCCATCTCAATGCCAAATTAATAATCAATAACCCCACAAATTAATTAAGTAAAGTGACGATATGAACATAATAATTTAAGCACCAGATACTCAAGACGTCCATAACCGGGGACACGGCTAACCATGATTAGTTTGTACACTCTGCAGAGGTTTGCACACTTTTCCCCACAATACTCAATCTCTTCCAATGTATTTCTCGCACTACATGGTGTTTGAGAAATGGATGACCGAGACACAGTCTTTCTAAAGAGGTCCCCTTAATCGATAGATAGGCCGGTACACCTACAATCCCATACATCTGCTAGCCCATCATCGAAAGGTTTCCCACAACTTACTCAACTATGCCAGAGACCATAATGGCTTGTGGCTGCACACGGAAGTTTCCAGCATGAATAACATAATGATCCCTTTGAGTCTAGGTGGCAAACCATATGAAAATCACACGGATACCCCGGGATCTCCTTTGGACAACAAAGGATTTCCCCAGGTACCCACAAACCAATCCACCCAGATGTGTATTAATGTAGCCACCTTAAGTTAAACCTTAGTTAACAATAATCTCTCACATCTATCATGAATTCTCTCAAACCAAACCACGTCTACGAGCATAGCATAGCAGTATAAACATACGTAGTAACTCCTAGGGTAAATAAAAGACAATAGGTTCTACCTCATCAACTACTTCCCAATACCCACAAGTTTTCAAGTCCTAACCATGCGGTGTTCTAGGGTTGAAACTAATGCATAAAAACTGGGTAATAAAGGGATATGATCAAACTGTTACTTGCCTTGCTGACGATCTGAAAACCCTAGAGACTCGTAGTAGCACGCTTGGCACTCCGGAAACTCTATCGTAAACAAACAATAGTATATATAAGCACTCAAGCATAATATGCAAGGGAAAAACTCAAAGGAAAATATCCAAACTAAAAATTCAACTGAAGAGCTTCGATTTGCAAAAAGAAACAATCAAATCGGAGCTACGAAATGCAAACTACGATCAAGAGAAGTTCGAATTCAAATCTTCTTGAAACCAAATTTTAATTTGTCAAAACCATGTTCAAGTTGATTATCTGGAAAGAGGGGAACAAGACGAAGATTTTGGTATTGATTTCACTAGATTTGGATGAACGAGCAAAAAGTTGCAAAGGTTTGAAGATCAGGGACTAATCTATGAGAAAAGTATTCACGGATAGGTCCCTGGCCGAAAATAAAATAAAATGAAAAACCCAACGAATGAACGCTCGCTAACAGAACTAAAGGAACGAATCCTTTTGTTAAAACGAACTAAATAGAGAATGTTCGCTTACTAGTGAACCCTAAAAAACCGATGAACCGAAAAAATAAACCGACGAAATCCTAAAAAATGATCTAGGTTTATACCTAAAAACCGGCAAAAACCGGCGGGGTCGGTGGAGGTTTCCGGTGAGGCGGCAGCGGCGGAGCACGACGGCGGTGCGGCGTCGGCGGGCGGCGACGCGGGCTGCACCGAGAACAACGCAGGGCGGCGGCGGCGAGTTCGCGGCGGCTAAGACTTGTGGGGAGGCAGCGGCGG
>NC_041386.1:192448811-192487460 GCF_002162155.2 Triticum dicoccoides
GCTTGGGCTAGGGGGGGATGGGGAGTCCGGCTCGAACTCTCTCGAGCGGCGGGGCGAGGCAGAGTCCTCCGCCTGGGAGGAAGGCAGCGGCGCGGCTGCGGGCCGGCTCGGCTGGGCCTTCGGCACAGTCGGGCGACGAATTTTTTTAAATAAATTTTGCCCAAAAGAAAAATCCTAATAAATATAAAAAATTCTAAAAATACCAGAAATAATTTTCACCGTCTAAGTCTAATATTTAGAAGAAGGTGAACATTTTTCTGGCCTAAAAATGCATAATTTTCTAATTCAAATAAAATAGCAAATAAAATCCAAATAAAATTTTAATTTGATTTTAAATTTTCTTCTCCAATATTTCTTTCATTTGAAGAAGTCATTTTATTCTTCTGTCTTTTATTCTTATTATTGGAGAGAAAAATATTTAAAATCAAATTGATTCTCTTTTCAAATTTGGAAAAAATTCAAATATGAAATTCAATGAAACCTCCAACTCTCTCCTTGGGTCCTTGAGTTGCTTAAGATTTCTAGGATCAGAACCAAAATTCAAATAAAATATGATATGCATATGATGACCTATGTATAACATCCAAATTGAAAATTGGGATGTTACAGAGCAGAGGAAATTGGTGCAGTTTCTTCAGGCGCAACTGATGCAGTTGCCTTGGCATTTTCAGTTTCTTCAGGCACAACTGATGCAATTGCCTTGACATTTTTAGTTTCTTCAGGTGCTGTAGCAGATGCTTCGACTGGACTGGCTTGTTCTTCAAGCGTAACACTAGAGGTTGCCCTAGTAGTTTCTTCAGCGGCTGGAATATCTTCATTAGCCCTGGTGCTCTCATTTTCTTCAGCAGCCTGATTTTCATCAGCGGTGCTGGCATGTTCTTCAGTAGGCTGAGCAGATGCTTCAGTCTGAGGAATTTCATGTTGCGTTGGGGCTGCAACGTTTGAGGTGAATCCCTTGGTCAGCTTGACAAATCTGACTTTGGCTCCCATCCAACTAGCATAGTATCAGTCAAATTCATCACTAAGACCATTGATTTCTGATTGCAGAGCAACAAGTTCATCAGGTGATAGCTTCAACACATTTTGCTTCAGAAAGCACTCTTTCTTGTACTGAGCTTTCTTCACCCTCCGCTCCTGTTCAAATTTCCATTTTTCCTCATCAATGAAGACCGTCAACACATGACTTTCACCGTGACTGAGGTTCAGCTCAGGCAGAGAAGTGTTGGGGTCCTTATGCCATAGGCCGATGAAGTCTAGGATCAACTTGGGATCCAACATCAATGGCACATTACTTCCTTTGGCTCTAGCGGCCCTGTGCTTTCTGTCTCTGATGATTTCAGCTAATTCCTCATCATCAGCTATGTCTTCACTTAACGACACTTGGAAGGCGACCTGCTTCTTGTGAGGACTTGACCTTGTGCCTCGTCCAGCAGTGGCCTTCTTCTTCAGCAGAGTTGGGCCTGTTGAGGACCGAGGAGGAGCTGAGGAGCTTGCATATGCTCCTGAAGCAATTGAGATATATACCAGTTGTCCTTTGGCACAAGGCAAGATGCGCAGGTGCCAAGGATTTTGCAGCAGCAGCTGAAGGTTTTGCAACAGTGGGAACTGGAGCTGCTTGAGGAATATGCCGTGAGGGCTTTGATGAGCTTGGCCATGAGGGCATTGCTGAGGAACTGGGTTTGTGCGCGGGCTTCTTGGGCATAGCCTTCTTAGGCTTGCTAGCAGAGGCCTCAGCAGCGGTAGCAGCAGAGTCTTCATTAAATTTCCTCACTGCTTCCTTGGCCATTTTGGCCAACTTGGCTTGCCATTTGGCCCATTCATATGGATAGTCCTCACCGTGCTTGAGGCTAGTGGGATCAGCAATTTGGCCAGGTGCCAATGAAGGTCTTGGGCAAGGAAGGTGTAAAGCGAATTTCTTCATGTATTTTGGAGTTACATATCTGTACTCCCTCCATTCCCGTGCCCATCTCCTTTCGATCATCTGTATGCGCACCTTGCGCTGATTCATGTTCTCCTTGCCATGTTTGGCTTCATCAGGAGTGCAATATTCCTCATAGATGTCATCTGGAATCTCAAAGGCAGTGTTCACTTCCAATTTCTTCCCTCCCTTCTGAGGTCTCTTGCCATTAGGCATTTTCTTCAGCCGAGGAATTTAAACAATAGAATTCTCTGAAGAGGTATGTAATTTGTCTTCGAGGAATGCTACAAATGTGTTAAGTTGATGAGAACCTAGTGATTCAGTAGCGGACATGAGTACCTGTGAACAGAGTATAGGTGCGAAGAATTTGGAGAAGTCACATGCGTTCTCAGAAGTTTTTCAAAAAGAACAAATTTGAGGAATTTGACCAGGAGTGTCATGAGGAATTTCACTACACGGTCTTTGACTTAGGTTCCATTGTTGTATAGATTGAAAATCCACACAATTGAGGAATCTTGAAGAAAAACATTGCTTAGAGAAATAGATCAAGAACGGATGCATGTGAGGTGTTTAATGAGTGGGGAAGTTGAAGAATAAACACCTTTTGAAGATTTTGTGAAAATCATCAGAATCAACAAGGGCAGTAAAAATAGATTTTATTTACCCTTGACGAGGAACATGACGAACTGGGAGTTGTAGATGGGAAGTTCGTCCGTTCAGGTCTTCCACGCCCTAACTAGGCGGCGGAAGATAGCTACGGTAGCGGCAGAGTGAAGACTTCTGCGGTGGCGCGAGTACGATGGCGATGAGGTCGAGGAAGTGAAGCTCTTCCTCGCGGCGACGATGGAGGTAGTGGTGGCGCTAGGTCTGAGAGCTTGAGCAAGGGAACTAAGGTCGAGCAGGGTAAATGCAGTCTGAGGAGGGTGTGGGGTATTTATACACTAGTGCACGTCGGTCCTAAACAAACGGTTTTTAACCCCTTTCCGCGACGGCATTTGGAACCGTCACCAAGTGAGTGTGGGCGATAGGGGGGTCCTTCCCACATGACCCAGAAACTGTCGGGGATAGGGCCCCTACAGTACTGCTACTCATTTCTGCTCGAATTGCCATCACAGTTGGTATTCTGTAGTGCTACGTTTACAATGCGCAGTCCATCACAAACGGTTCACTATTATAGAACGTGTATGATGCGCGGCCCATCACAAACGGTTCACCGTTAAGATGATTAGCTAATCGTCGTACGAGTGTTGGACAAGATTACGAAATGTCGGACCATCGTAACATCGTCGTACATGACAACTATCGCACACGCTATCCTATGGTGCAATGTTTATGATGCATACTTCATCAGAAACAGTTCATGGTTGCGAATCGTGTACGATAAGGTAACTAACACAAACATTTAGTTTGCCCGCACCATTTTTGCTATTGTCTGACATCGCACACGGTTTGCAAACGGCAACTATGTGCATGCTTGCACACATTTCCTCTATGTGAACCGTCTCGAATTATGGTGCATATCGCAAACGTTTGTGTTTTACCAACCGTGTGTGCCGTAACAACCTGGAGAGCATAATTTCACCCTAATTTAATTGCTGCTTTTCCAAATTGTACTGGATTTGGATTTGAATTTGAATTTGAATGTATGCTACAGCTTTATTCATATCCATTAGGTTCAAACAACCAATGCATTATTTGATTCATAGGTACATATGTTCAAGAATTACATAAGAACCAAATAAAGAATGATGAACCACAGTTGTATACTTGTACTATTAAAGACGATGAAGAAAGAGGCAAAATATATTCTGGTTGCTGAACAAGGTGAAGCGGAATCTCCATATTGTGCCCTCCTCCATGCAGAAGGCACACATGACTCTAGTCCAACCCCTTGTGATGGCTGACCCCCATCCTTCACGATCTTAATGAAAACACCTAGATAATTACTGCGTTCTGGTAGAAATACTTTAACCTTTGCATGCCCACCAGTCATGTAGTTTGAGAGGTAATCCTGAGTAAACTGCTTTAGCAACCACTGCAAAGGAAAAAGATTCAGACATTGTCATCTAACACAACTCATTATGGGCAGTAAAAAGAAGGCTGTAGAGTTCTTACTTACCATCCTGCAGTTCGCTGTTGTCTTGGATAAAGTGTAAACAAATAGTTTAATTGCCATCTTTGGACCCATCTTACTAATAATCTTTATCAGCTTCCTCACTTGATGCTGGTTCATTGATATCTCATTGCCCCATACACATAAAGGGTCGAAGCACGGATCTTTACCAATGGCATATGTACCTAAAAACACCAAGTTAATTTTAGAAGCTAAACAACAATTACACAATGATGTAGCACAACACTCTTTTATAATATGTCTATATACATCGGTATGTGGTAGTCCATTTGAAATCTCTAAAAAGACAAATATTTAGGAACGAAGGGAGTATCCTATAACATCCAATATACTCACATATTAGATGAATTAACATATTATATTATGGGCCGGAAGGAGTTTAGTGCATTCTTACAAATTATCGGCTGATTAACTGCTGCTGTATCCAGGGGTTATAGTTAGTTTGAGCTAGTTTGGGCTCAAATAGCCCTAAAGTATATCTAAGAATGAGGGCTAGTTTGAGCTAGTTGCATCTATTACCCACCCAAAACACTATCCAACCCAAGAGGTGATAATTGGAGCTAGTTCTCCTAGTGCATTTATTGTCAATCTAACCCTGCCATCCAAACAACTCTTTGGATGGAGTTAGTTCAGGGTTAGTAATGATCTAGAAACTAACTCTAACCTCTAGCTAAATTGAGTATGCAAACAGGGTTGTGTTGTTGTTGTTGTTGTTGTTGTTGTTGTTGTTGTTGCTGCTGCTCTTCTACGTATATCTAGACATCATTAGAACATTAATGTAACACTCTTCCTTGTTGCTATGTAGCCTAGGATTGCATATTTTGACATTAAATACATTACATGTTGCGATGTAGCCTCAGATATATTACATATGGCCCTAGTTAACATAACGATAAATGGGTTGCAGATATATTCAATTAAAAGTCTGATTCACCGATTAGTCCCTTATCAGCCGCCGGCCTATATAGTACCAGCTACCGATATCCTGAACATTTAGCAGATATAAGCCATGGGATGAAACTAATCTCGATGGAAAACAACAGTCGTTCCCAAAATTGTCCTGTGTAGGTACATCGAGAAGCATGTTAAGCACAACAGTTCATACTTGCACATATAGAACATCACATTGTGAATAACTGGAATAAACAAGGCATACTACGAACAACCAAAGATAGCATTTTAAACTGGACATATGCTAGCTACAAACAACTGAACAATCAAAAAACTTTAAAAGAGGCATATGCTAGCTATAACAGGCTTAATAGCAAGCAAATATAAGCATTCCTATCGGTATGTTTAAAACTGGATTGATGAAATGTACTGCATAGTAAATAATTGCACATATAGAACATCACATTGTGAACAATTGAAATAAACAAGGCATACTGCAAACAACTAGATATAGCAATTAAAACTGGACATATTCTCACTACACTACAAAAGGGACTCGACAAAAGAAATCATGGGTTTCCCCCTGTGAAGAGGCATTTCAAAACAAATCATGGGTTTCCTCACTTGTCACAGATGGGCTCGTTCCCGTGGGAAGAGCACGGACTGTGGATGCGCTCCATGTTGTCGCAGATGGGCTCCTTCCCCTTGGAAGAGCACGGCTGTAGGGTGCCCTCCCCGATGTCGCAGACGGGCGCTTTCCCCTTGGAAGAGCAGATGGGCTCTTTCCCCTTGGAAGAGCCGGAGAGGGTGCCCTCCTTGTGGTCGCCGTCGATGAGGTCTGACTTGGAAGCTATGGATCCCAAGCCAGCGTCGCAGAACGTGTCCTTCAGAAATGACAAAACAGGCTCGATGGCGATGTAGAATGGCAAATTGTTGACAAAGAGCGAGAGGAGATCAACGGCAGGGCCATAGATGAGATCGACGACGGTTGAACCCGAGGGGTTGGAGGTGGGCCACTTAACCTATGACATAGCCCGCCTCAGGCCATCGCTGTCGATGACCTCGATGTCGTAGCCGGCGGACGAGACATGCCCGCATACTCTAGCCCGATGCTTCAGTGCCTGCCGCCAGTAATGGTCGTCAACTTCCTCGGCGACGACAGGCGAGGAGACCGCTATACACCTCTTTTGGGCCAGTCGCTCCTCGAGCTCCATGGGAAGCGTCGCCGGGCTTAGGCTGCGACGCTCTGAGTGGGGCATGGGGATCTGTGGGAAAGGGGCGTTTGGTAGGCGTCATCTAAGAAAATCAGGGCGACCTGGGTATGGAGATCGGTGGGTAAGCTGCACGGGCAAACGGCAGATGTTGACAACGGAGGCCTTGCGGCGGCGGCGGTAGCAGCGGCGGCGGGGACCTTGCTAGGGTTTCTAGCGAGGGAATGAAGGAAATATGCCCTAGAGGCAATAACAAAGTTGTTATTTATATTTCCTTATATCATGATAAATGTTTATTATTCCTGCTAGAATTGTATTAACCAGAAACTTAGTACATCTGTGAATACATACACAAACAGAGTGTCACTAGTTTGCCTCTACTTGACTAGCTCGTTGAATCAATGATGGTTATGTTTCCTAACCATAGAGATGAGTTGTCATTTGATTAACGTGATCACATCATTAGAGAATGATGTGATTGACTTGACCCATCCGTTAGCTTAGCACGATGATCGTTTAGTTTGTTGCTATTGCTTTCTCCATAACTTATACATGTTCCTATGACTATGAGATCATGCAACTCCTGAATAATGGAGGAACACTTTGTGTGCTACCAAATGTCACATTGTAACTAGGTGATTATAAAGGTGCTCTACAGGTGTCTCCGATGGTGTTTGTTGAGTTGGCATATATCAAGATTAGGATTTGTCACTCCGATTGTCGGAGAGGTATCCCTGGGCCCTCTCGGTAATGCACATCAATATAAGCCTTGCAAGCAATGTAGCTAATGAGTTAGTTACGAGATGTAGCATTACAGAACGAGTAAAGAGACTTGCCGGTAACGAGATTGAACTAGGTATTGAGATACCGACAATGGAATCTCGGACAAGTAACATACCGATGACAAAGGGAACAACGTATATCGTTATGCGTTTTGACCGATAAAGATCTTCGTATAATATGTGGGAGTCAGTATGAACATGCAGGTTCCGCTATTGGTTACTAACCGAAGACGTGTCTCGGTCATGTCTACATAGTTCTCGAACCCGTAGGGTCCGCACGCTTAATGTTCGGTGAAGATCGGTATTATGAGTTTATGTGTTTTGATGAACTGAAGGTAGCTCGGAGTCCCGGATTTGATCACGGACATGATGAGGAGTCTCGAAATGGTCGAGACATAAACATCGATATATTGGAAGCCTATGTTTGGACATCGGAATGGTTCCGGATGAGTTCGGGCATTTTCCGGAGTACCGGGAGGTTACCGGAACCCCCAGGGAGTATATGGGCCTTATTGGGCTTTAGGGGAAAGAGAGAGGGGCTGCCTAGGTCAGGCTATGCTCCCCCAAGGCCTAGTCCGAATTGGACTAGGGGGAGGGGCGGCGCCCCCTCCTTCCTTCTCTTCTCTCCTCCCCTTCCTTCTCTCCCACTCCTACTTGGAAAGGGGGGAATCCTACTCCCGGTGGGAGTAGGACTCCCTAGGGCGCACCATAGTAGAGGGCCGGCCCTCCCCCTCCTCCACTCCTTTATATACGGGGGAGGGGGGCACCCCATAGACACACAAGTTGATCATTGATACCTTAGCCGTGTGCAGTGCCCCCCTCCACCATAATCCACCTTGGTCATATCGTAGCAATGCTTAGGCGAAGCCCTGTTCTGGTAGCATCATCATCACCGTGATCACGCCGTCATGCTGATGAAGCTCTCCCTTGAAACTCTACTCGATCATGATTTCATGGGATGTCACCGAGCCAAACGTGTGCAGATCGCGGAGGTGCCTTAACTTCAGTACTAGGATCGGTCGACCTTGAAGATGTACGACTACATCAACCGCGTTGTCATAACGCTTCCGCTTACGGTCTACGAGGGTACGTAGACAATACTCTCCCCTCTTGTTGCTATGCATCACCATGATCTTGCGTGTGCGTAGGAATTTTTTCTGAAATTACTACGTTCCCCAACAGTGGCATCTGAGCCAGGTTTATGCGTAGATGTTATGTGCACGAGTAGAACACAAAGGAGTTGTGGGCGTGGGTATATATACTTATTGCTTGCCGCCACTAGTTGATGCTTGATTCGGCAGTATTGTTGGATGAAGCGGCCCGGACCGACATTACGTGTACGCTTAAACGAGACGGGTTCTACCGATGTGCTTTGCACATAGGTGGCTAGTGGGTGTCTATTTCTCCAGCTTTAGTTGAATCGGATTCAATGAACAGGGTTCTTTCTGAAGATCAAAAAGCAATCACTATACCGCGTTGTGGTTTTTGATGTGTAGGTAAGAACAGTTGTTGCTCAGCCCGTAGCAGCCACGTAAAACTTGCAACAATAAAGTAGAGGATGTCTAACTAGTTTTTGTAGGGCATGTTGTGATGTGATATGGTCAAGACATGATGCTAAATTTTATTGTATGAGATGACCATGTTTTGTAACACAGTTATCAGCAACTTGCAGGAGCCATATGGTTGTTGCTTTATTGTATGAAATGCAATCGCCTTTTAATTGGTTTACTTTATCATTAAGCGGTAGCGATAGTCGTAGAAGCAATAGTTGGCGAGACTAGAACGATGCTTCGATGGAGATCAAGGTGTCAAGCCAGTGACGATGGTGATCATGACGGTGCTTTGGAGATGGAGATCAAAGGCACAAGATGATGATGGCCATATCGTATCACTTATATTGATTGCATGTGATGTTTATCCTTTATGCATCTTATTTTGCTTAGTTCGACGGTAGCACTATAAGATGATCTCTCACAGAATTTCAAGGTATAAGTGTTCTCCCCGAGTATGCACCGTTGCTATAGTTCGTCGTGCCGAGACACCACGTGATGATCGGGTGTGATAAGCTCTATGTTCACATACAACGGGTGCAATCCACTTTTGCACACGCAGAATACTCGGGTTAAACTTGACGAGCTTAGCATATGCAGATATGGCCTCGGAACACTGAGACCGAAAGGTCGAGCGTGAATCATATAGTAGATATGATCAACATACTCATGTTCACCATTGAAAACTACTCCTTCTCACGTGATGATCGGACATGGTTTAGTTGATATGGATCACGTGATCACTTAGATGATTAGTGAGATGTCTATATAAGTGGGAGTTCTTAAGTAATTTGATTAATTGAACTTTAATTTATCATGAACTTAGTACCCGATATTATTTTGCATGTCTATGTTGTTGTAGATAGATGGCCCATGTTGTTGTTCCGTTGAATTTTAATGCGTTCCAAGAGAAAGCTAAGTTGAAAGATGTTGGTAGCAACTACATGGACTGTGTCCGTAACTTGAGGATTATGCTCATTGCTGCACAGAAAAATTACGTCCTGGAAGCACCGCTAGGTGACAAACCCGCTGCAGGAGCAACGCCAGATGTTGTGAACACCTGGCAGAGCAAAGCTGATGACTACTCAATAGTTCAGTGTGCCATGCTTTACGTCTTAGAACTGGGACTTCAAAGATGTTTTGAACCTCATGGAGCATATGAGATGTTTCAGGAGTTGAAGTTAATATTTCAAGCAAATGCCCGGATTGAGAGATATGAAGTCTCCAATAAGTTCTACAACAGCAAAATGGAGGAGAATAGTTCTGTCAGTGAACATATACTCAGAATGTCTGGGTACCACAACCACTTGACACAGCTGGGAGTTAATCTTCCTAATGATAATGTCATTGACAGAGTTCTTCAATCACTACCACCAAGCTACAAAAGCTTTGTGATGAACTATAATATGCAAGGGATGGATAAGACAATTCCTGAGCTCTTCGCAATGCTAAAAGCTGCGGAGGTAGAAATCAAGAAGGAGCATCAAGTGTTGATGGACAACAAGACCACCGGTTTCAAGAAAAAGGGTAAAGGGAAGAAGGGGAACTTTAAGAAGAACAGCAAACCAGTTGCTACTCAAGTGAAGAAACCCAAGTCTGGACCTAAGCCTAAGACTGAGTGCTTCTACTGCAAAGGGACTGGTCATTGGAAGCGGAACTGCCCCAAGTATTTGGTGGAGAAGAAGGATGGCAAAGTGAATGGTATATTTGATATACATGTTATTGATGTGTACCTTACTAATGCTCGCAGTAGCACCTGGGTATTTGATACTGGTTCTGTTGCTAATATTTTCAACTCGAAACAAGGACTAGGGATTAAGCGAAGATTGGCAAAGGACGAGGTGACGATGCACGTGGGAAATGATTCCAAAGTCGATGTGATCATCGTCGGCACGCTACCTCTACATCTACCTTCGGGATTAGTTTTAGACCTAAATAATTCTTATTTGGTGCCAGCGTTGAGCATGAACATTATATCCGGATCTTGTTTAATGCGAGATGGTGATACGTCTCCATTGTATCTACTTTTCCAAACACTTTTGCCCTTGTTTTGGACTCTAACTTGCATGATTTCAATGGAACTAACCCGGACTGACGCTGTTTTCAGCAGAATTGCCATGGTGTTATTTTTGTGCAGAAATAAAAGTTCTCGGAATGACCTGAAAATCAACGGAGATTATTTTTGGAATATATAAAAAATACTAGAAGAAGAATCCACGTCAGGGGGCCCACACCCTGTCCACGAGGGTGGGGGTGCGCCCCCTTGCCTCGTGGGCCCCCTGATGCTCCACCGACTTCCACATTGAGTCCATATATTCACTTTTGGGGAGAAAAAATCAGAGAGAAGGATTCATCGCGTTTTATGATATGGAGCCGCCGCCAAGCCCTAAACTCTCTCGGGAGGGCTGATCTGGAGTCCGTTTGGGGCTCCGGAGAGGGGAATCCGTCGCCATCATCACCATCAACCTTCCTCCATCACCGATCCAATGCCTACGAGCTTTTCATATATTGTTCTTCACTTATTTACTTCTCCGTTACTAATGTTGCAATCACTATAAAACCAAAAATATTACTTTTGCTACCGTTACCACTACTATCATATTACTTTGCTACTAAATACCTTGCTACAAATATTAAGTTTCCAGGTGTGGTTGAATTGACAACTCAGCTGCTAATACTTGAGAATATTCTTTGGCTCCCCTTGTGTCGAATCAATAAATTTGGGTTGAATACTCTACCCTCAAAAACTGTTGCGATCCCCTATACTTGTGGGTTATCAAGACTATTTTCTGGCGCCATTGCCGGGGAGCATAGCTCTATTCTTTGAGTCACTTGGGATTTATATCTTCTTGTCAGTATGAAGAACTTGATACATCAAAGAACCAAGATTTTTCCGTCAACTACAAGGGGAGGTAAGGAACTGCCATCTAGCTCTGCACTTGATTCACTTTCTGTTTTGAGTAAACTTGCGACACCTACACCTGTTATTCATTCTGATATGTCGCATGCTATTGATGATGCCTCTTCTGCTTTGCATGATACTTATGATGAAACTGCTTCTATGCTTGATAATACTGTGCCACTAGGTGAATTTCTTGATGAACAACTTGATAGGGCTAGGGAGAATGAAACTATTGAATATGATAATATTGATGAAAGTGATGATGAAGATTCTCCCCCTAGATATGAATTGCCTGTTGTGCCTGAGGGTTATGTTATGGATGAAGAAACTGCTAGAGACTTTCTTGCTTGCAATGATAGATCCGATCTTAAGAAATTATTAGCTAAGCTTAAAGAAAAGTCTTTGAATGCTAGAATGAAATATGACCCTTCTTTTGCTACTTCATCTATCTTTATTGCTGATAAGGATTATGATTTCTCTGTCTACCCTGAGTTAATTACTTTGGTTAAATCTAATCCTTTCTATGGCTATGAATCTGAAACTGTTGTGGCACATCTTTCTAAATTAAATGATATAGCCACCCTGTTTACTCATGATGAGAAAACTCACTATTACTTTGTCCTTAAGTTATTCCCATTCTCTTTAAAGGGTGATGCTAAAACATGGTTTAATTCTCTTGATCCTTGTTGTGTGTGTAGTCCCTAGGATATTATTTATTACTTCTCTGCTAAATATTTCCCCGCTCATAAGAAACAAGCTGCTTTAAGGGAAATATATAATTTTGTGCAAATTGAAGAAGAGAGTCTCCCACAAGCTTGGGGGAGGCTTCTCCGATTACTTAATGCTTTGCTTGATCATCCTCTCAAGAAGAATGAAATACTTGATATCTTTTATAATGGACTAACCAATGCTTTGAGAGACTACCTGGATAGTTGTGCTGGTTGTGTTTTCAGGGGAAAAACTGTTGATCAAGCTGAATTGCTATTGACTAATATGTTGACTAATGAAAATAATTGGATACTTCTTGAACCAACTCCGAAGAAAAGGGGTATTCTATTTCTCAGTCCTGAAGATATGCAAGAGGCAAAGAAATCTATGAAAGGAAAAGGTATTAAAGCTGAAGATGTTAAGAATTTACCACCTATTGAAGAAATACATGGTCTTGATAACCCGACATAGGTAGTAAAGGTAAATTCTCTCTATAGATTTGATAAATGTGAAATTCCATTTACTAAGACTGCCAGCCAATGCTTGCATGAGTTTGATGGCTTTATGGTTAAACAAGAAAACTTCAATGCTTATGTTGGTAGACAATTGAAACATAATGCTGATATGCTTGAACACTTGAGTGACTATATGTCTAGAGTTAAAGGTGAACTTAAACTTATTAGTAAACATGCTTCTATGGTTACCAATCAAGTAGAACAAGTACTTAAGGCTCAGAATGATTTTCTCAATGAATTAAATAATAAGAAACATGATAATGCTGTTAGATTTATGACTAGAGGTGGTAAAATGACTCAGGAACCTTTGTATCCTGAGGGCCACCCTAACAGAATTGAGCAAGATTCTCAGAGAACTAATGTTGATGCACCTAGTTCTTCTAAGAAGAAGAAAAAGAAAAATGATAGGACTTTGTATGCTTCTAGTGAACCTGTTGTTGACACACCTAAGAATCCCAATGATATTTCTATTTATGATGCTAAAACACAATCTAGTAATGAACATGAACCTAGTGATAATGTTAATGATGATGTTCGTGTTGATGCTCAACCTAGTAATGATAATGATGTAGAGATTGAACCTGCTATTGATCCTGATAACCCACAATCAAAGAATCAACATTATGATAAGAGAGACTTTGTTGCTAGGAAGCACCGTAAAGAAATAGAACCATGGGTTCAGAAACCCACGCCTTTTCCTCCTAAACCATCCAAGAAAAAGGATGATGAGGATTTTGAGCGCTTTGCTGAGATGATTAGACCTATATTTTTGCGTATGCATTTGACTGATATGCTTAAAATGAACCCTTATGCTAAACACATGAAGGATATTGTTACTAATAAAAGAAAGATACCGGAAGCTGAAATTTCCACCATGCTTGCTAATTACACTTTCAAGGGTGGAATACCAAAGAAACTTGGAGATCCAGGAGTACCAACTATACCATGCTCTATTAAAAGAAACTATGTTAAAACTGCTTTATGTGATCTTGGCGCCGGTGTTAGTGTTATGCCTCTCTCTTTATATCATAGACTTGATTTGAATAAGTTGACACCCACTGAAATATCTTTGCAAATAGCTGATAAATCAACTGCTATACCTGTCGGTATTCGTGAGGATGTGCCTGTTGTGGTTGCAAACGTTACTATTTTAACGGACTTTGTTATTCTTGATATTCCCGAGGACGACAGTATGTCGATTATTCTTGGTAGACACTTTTTGAATACTGCGGGGGTTGTTATTGATTGCAACAAGGCAATTTCACTTTTCATGTTAATGGTAATGAGCATACGATACACTTTCCGAGGAAACAACCTCAAGTCCACAGTATCAATTCTATTGGAAAAATTTCAACAATCACTATTGGAGGTTTTGAATTTCCTCTTCCTACTGTCAAGAAGAAATATGATATTCTTATTGTTGGGGATGTGCACATCCCCATTGAGGTAACCTAGTGTTATTTGAAATGTCTCCGGTTTCATGTTATTCGAAATGAGTTTGTTAACAAGACCTGATCAACCTTTTTATTGGATTCCTTTTGATGAGAAAGAGATGGATGAAGTTAGAAAACACAACTCTCTGTACCCTCTTTTCACTTTATGTTATTTATATTAAATAAAGTAAAAATAGTATTGTCTGTCTGTCTTCTGAATTATCCATGCAATAAAAAATACCCCGAAAATAAAAGTTCTCCAAATGCCGTGAAAATGAAATATGATTTTTTCTAGAATATTTGAGGATTTTAGGCACTGAGAATACAATAGGAGGAGCAGCCACGTGCCCACGAGGGTGGAGGGCGCGCCCCTTGCCTCGTGGACCCCATGTGGGTCGCCTCCACTTATCCTTGCACCCACACACTTCGTCTTGCTCCAGAAAAAATCACTAGCCAGCTCAAACCCGAGTTCTTCCTCATCTTGCTGCCATTTTCGATCTCCTTGCTCAAAGCTCCTCTCACAAAACTGCTTCGGGGGATGGTTCTTCGGTATGTGACTCCTCCAACGGTCCAATTAGTTTTTGTTATAGTGCTTTATTCATTGCAAATTTTTGCTGCTTAGGTGACCCTATTCTTGAGCTTGCATGTCAAATTTATGTGGTCAAAAGTAGTTTTAATGCATGATATAGCCTCTAGGCACTTGTAGGAGAAGTTGCTATCAATTTTGTTGAGTTTGGTTCATTTTTATTTTGAGTCACTAAAAATGTCAGAAATTTTTCAGAGGAAAAAATATGTTTAGGAAAATGTACCAAGGTGGTTCCTCATGGAAACAAGGAACCAGGCCCGCAATACGCGAGCCGGACAATGAACTACCAAGGGAGGCTCAAGTGCGGCCTTGTGAATGGCCGTCAGAGGACTTCATGGTTCGAGCAGGAATCAAGGAGGAATTTGATGCATATGTGCGTAACGCTGATCTTGAGAGCTTCGAGGCAGATAAGTGCTGTCAGTACTACTACCTCACTGATTCCTTTGTGAGAAGGTTTGAATTTACGTCATCACGCAATTCTCAAACTGTCTTGTTTGATCTTTATGATAAATCTTATACCATGGACTTAGAAGATTTTAATACTACTTGTAAACTCCCAAAGTGGGGTAATGTTAGTGAACCTCGTAAATCTGAATATAAGGATTTTCTTGCTAGTATCACTGTGGGGGAATCTAGGGAAATCACACAAGCTACCATAGGGAGCATTCATTTTACTGCTATATATTATTTTGCTCTCTTTATAGGTAGATGCATAAATGGTAAGGATGAGGCATGTCACATGTGTGTGCCAGATCTTAGTGTTCTCAAGAGTGCTGTATTAGGAGATAAACAATATAACTTGGGGACCATTGTTGCACATAGGTTGCATAATAACAAAATTAATGGAGATTTCTTTGGTGGAATTTATGCAACCCGTTTAGCTGATATTCTTGAGATACCCATACGTGGATATGATATTGAGTTGCCTCCTGCTTATTTGGATTATGATGCTATGGTTCGTCATCAGTTTGTTGAGAGGAACAATCAGTCCCTCCAGTACCGACTAATCTTTGACAAACGAAACACCTATCATGTCACTCTCCCTGCTCCTGCTTTCTTTGACTTCCAGGCAAAAAGGAGATATGTTATAACCAGGGAGGAGGCGGACGAGTACGAGAGGAGGACGGAGGCAGCCCGCCTCCAAGCTGCAGCTCTTCAGGCAGTAGCTGATGCATCTCAGTACGACCCCAGCTTCAACTTCGGATACCCACCAGGCCATCCATGGGCATGGACCAAGTTAGGCCAAAATCCTAAGCTTGGGGGAGTAGGTATCTCTCACCGACATTACATTCATGTTCACACACTCATGCCAATTGTCGGTGCTCATACTTTTTCATTGTATTATCCATGCTAGTTTATTTTATTTTTAAGCTTTCTTCTTGTGTGTCTGAAAAACCTTAAGAAAAACCAAAGAAATTAGTTGTAGCTTTTAGTTAGTTTACTTTCCATGCCTGTAGTAGTAGTAATTAAAAAGAAAACCCAAAAAGATTTCCCGTTCTTCTTTTGCTTGTTGGGAGATTTCCCATGTAAATAGTTTTGTTTTATTTCTTTTCATTGGGGGTCGAGAGGAGAAGACTATAATGAAAATGTTGAGTGGCTCTCTTATGCATTATTGTTGATCTAATAAGGATCCCATATTACCTTATCTTCTCCAGTATATTAAATGCTTGCAGATTCCAGCTTAGTCCAATGCACATGCACTATTATTATTATCCACACTATTCGGTCGTGCAAGTGAAAGGCAATAATGACGATATCTGATGAACTGATTGAGATGAGAAAAGTTGGTATGAACTCGACCTCTCTTGTTTTTGTAAATATGATTACTCCATTGTTCCGATCCAGCCTATTATGAATGAAACATGTTTGCAATGACAATTAAAGATTATAGTTGCTTATGCCATGCTTAATTAGCTAGGAGTTTATAATGGTTTATCTTGCGTGCCAACATGCTATTAAAATGGTTGTGATGTGGTATGATGGGGTGGCATCCTCCTTTGAATGATTCGAGTGGCTTGACTTGGCACATGTTCACACATGTACTTGAAACAAAATCAACATAGCCTCCATGATATTTATGTTCATGGTGAATTATATCCTACTCATGCTTGCATTCAGTGTTGATTAATTTTAATGCATGTTCATGACTGTTGTCGCTCTCTAGCTAGTCGCTTCCCAGTCTCTTTCTAGCCTTCACTTGTACTAAGTGGGAATACTGCTTGTGCATCCAATTCCATAAACCCCAAAGTCATTCCATATGATTCCACCATACCTACCTATATACGGTATCTACCTACCGTTCCAAGTAAATTTGTATGTGCCAAACTCTAAACCTTCAAATAAACATTCTGTTTTGTATGCTTGAATAGCTCATGTATCAACTAGGGCTGTCTGTATCCTCCATGCTAGGTGGGTTATTCTCAAGAGGAGTGGACCCCGCTCCTCACTCACGAGAAAATGGCTGGTCACCGGGATGCCCAGTCCCATGCTCAAATCAAATCAAAATAATTGCAAACAAAACTCCCCCAGGATTGTTCTTAGTTGGAGGCACCCGTTGTTTCAGGCAAGCCATGGATTGATGCTTGTTGGTGGTGGGGGAGTATAAACTTTACCATGCTGCTTGGGAACCACCTATAATGTGTGTAGCATGGAAGATATCGAGATTTCTCGGTTGTTATATTGAAAATGGAAGTATACAACTCAAAATATTATTCATCTCTATTTTAAAATCAAGCTTTGGCACCTCTACAAATCCCTGCTTCCCTCTGCGAAGGGCTTATCCATTTACTTTTATGTTGAGTCATCATCCTCTTATTACAAAGCACCAGTTAGAGAGCACCGCTGTCATTTGCATGTATTACTGTTAGTTTACATTGAGTATGACTTGATTGGATCTCTTTTACCATGAATTACAATGTCTAGTCAGTCCTTGATCTTTAAAGGTGCTCTGCATTTATGTTTTGCGGTCTCAGAAAGGGCTAGCGAGATACCATCTTGTTATATCATATTATGATTGTTTTGAGAAAGTGTTGTCATCCAAGATTTATTATTATTGCTCGCTAGTTGATTATGCCATTGATATGAGTAAACATGAGACCTAAATGTTATTATGAATATGGTTAGTTCATAATCTTTGCTGAAAACCTGAATGCTGGCTTTACATATTTACAACAACAAGAGCAAACAGAGTTTGTAAAAGTTTTTCTTTATCACTTTCAGTTTATCAACTGAATTGCTTGAGGACAAGCAAAGGTTTAAGCTTGGGGGAGTTGATACGTCTCCGTCGTATCTACTTTTTCAAACACTTCTGCCCTTGCTTTGGACTCTAACTTGCATGATTTGAATGGAACTAACCCGGACTGACAGTGTTTTTAGCAGAATTGCCATGGTGTTATTTTTGTGCAGAAATAAAAGTTCTCGGAATGACCTGAAAATCAACGGAGATTATTTTTGGAATATATAAAAAATACTGGAAGAAGAATCCACGTCAGGGGTCCCACACCCTATCCACGAGGGTGGGGGGCCCCCCTGGTCGCGCCCCTTGCCTCGTGGGACCCCCGATGCTCCACCGACGTCCACCTTGACTCCATATATTCACTTTCGGGGAGAAAAAATCAGAGAGACGGATTCATCGCGTTTTAAAATATGGAGCCGCCGCCAAGACCTAAACTCTCTCGGGTGGGTTGATCTGTAGTCCGTTCGGGGCTCCGGAGAGGGGAATCCGTTGCCATCGTCATCATCAGCCTTCCTCCATCACCGATCCAATGCCTACGAGGTTTTCATATATTGTTCTTCACTTATTTACTTTTTCGTTGCTACTGTTACAATCACTGTAAAACCAAAAATATTACTTTTGCTACCGTTATCACTACTATCATATTACTTTGCTACTAAATACCTGGCTGCAAATATTAAGTTTCTAGGTGTGTTTGAATTGACAACTCAGCTGATAATACTTGAGAATATTCTTTGGCTCCCCTTGTGTCGAATCAATAAATATGGGTTGAATACTCTACCCTCAGAAACGGTTGTGATCCCCTATACTTGTGGGTATCACACGGCTATTCATTTAAATCAGAGAATAACGGTTGTTCTATTTATATGAGTAATATCTTTTTTGGTCATGCACCCTTGATGAGTGGTCTATTTTTACTAAATCTTGATAGTAGTGATACACATGTTCATAGTATTGAAGCCAAAATATGTAGAGTTGATAATGATAGTGCAACTTATTTGTGGCACCACCGTTTGGGTCATATTGGTGTAAAGCGCATGAAGAAACTCCATTCTGATGGACTTCTGGAATCACTTGGTACTTGCGAACCTTGCCTCATGGGCAAGATGACTAAAACTCCATTCTCTGGAACAATGGAGTGAGCAACAGAGTTATTGGAAATCATACATACTGATGTATGTGGTCCAATGAACATTGAGGGTCGTGGCGGATATCGTTATTTTCTCACCTTCACAGATGATTTGAGTAGATATGGGTATATCTACTTAATGAAACATAAGTCTGAAACGTTTGAAAAGTTCAAAGCATTTCAGAGTGAAATGGAAAATCATCGTAACAAGAAAATAAAATTTCTACGATCTGATCGTGGAGGAGAATATTTGAGTTACGAGTTTGGTCTTCATTTGAAACAATGCGGAATAGTTTCCCAACTCACGCCACACGGAACACCACAACGTAATGGCATGTCCGAATGTCGTAATTGTACTTTACTAGATATGGTGCTATATATGATGTCTCTTACTGATTTACCGCTATCATTTTGGGGTTATGCTTTAGAGACGGTTGCATTCACATTAAATAGGGCACCATCTAAATCTGTTGCGACGACACCTTATGAACTGTGGTTTGGCATGAAACCTAAGTTGTCATTTCATAAAGTTTGGGGCTGCGATGCTTATGTGAAAAAGTTTCAACATAATATGCTCAAACCCAAATCGGAGAAATGTGTCTTCATAGGATACCCAAAGGAGATTGTTAGGTACACCTTCTATCACAGATCCGAAGGCAAGATATTATTTGCTAAGAATGGATCCTTTCCGGAGAAGGAGTTTCTCTCGAAAGAAGTGAGTGGGAGGAAAGTAGAACTTGACAAGGAAATTGTACCTTCTCCCTTATTGGAAAATAGTTCATCACTGAAATCAGTTCCAGTGATTCCTACACCAGTAAGTGAGGAAGCTAATGATGATGATCATGAAACTTCTGATCAAGTTACTATCGAACCTCGTAGGTCAACCAGAGTAAGATCCGCACCAGAGTGGTACAGTAATCCTATTCTGGAAGTCATGTTACTTGACCATGACGAACCTACGAACTATGAGGAAGCGATGATGAGCCTAGATTTCGCAAAATGGCTTGAGGCCATGAAATCTGAGATGGGATCCATGTATGAGAACAAAGTATGGACTTTGGTTGACTTGCCCGTTGATCGGCATGCCATAGAGAATAAATGGATCTTCAAGAAGAAGACTGACGCTGACAGTAATATTACTGTCTACAAAGCTCGACTTGTTGCAAAAGGTTTTAGAAAAGTTCAAGGAGTTGACTACGATGAGACCTTCTCACCCATAGCGATGCTTAAGTCCTTCCGAATCATGTTAGCAATTGCCGCATTTTATGATTATGAAATTTGGCAAATGGATGTCAAAACTTCATTCCTTAATGGATATCTTAAAGAAGAGTTGTATATGATGCAACCAGAAGGTTTTGTCGATCCAAAAGGTGCTAACAAAGTATGCAAGCTCTAGCGATCCTTTTATGGACTGGTGCAAGCTTCTCGGAGTTGGAATATACACTTTGATAGTGTGATCAAAGCATATGGTTTTATACAGACTTTTGGAGAAGCCTGTATTTACAAGAAAGTGAGTGGGAGCTCTGTAGCATTTCTGATATTATATGTAGATGACATATTGTTGATCCGAACTGATACTGAATTTCTGAATAGCATAAAAGGATACTTGAATAAGAATTTTTCAATGAATGACCTCAGTGAAGCTACTTATATATTGGGCATCAAGATCTATAGAGATAGATCAAGACTCTTAATTGGACTTTCACAAAGCACATACCTTGATAAAGTTTTGAAGAAGTTCGAAATGGATCAGGCAAAGAAAGGGTTCTTGCCTGTATTACAAGGTGTGAAGTTGAGTCAGACTCAATGCCCGACCACTGCAGAAGATAGAGAGAAAATGAAAGGTGTTCCCTATGCTTCAGCTATAGGCTCTATCATGTATGCAATGCTGTGTACCAGACCTGATGTGTGCCTTGCTATCAGTTTAGCAGGGAGGTACCAAAGTACTCCAGGAGTGGATCACTGGACAACGGTCAAGAGTATCGTGAAATACCTGAAAAGGACTAAGGATATGTTTCTCGTATATGGAGGTGACAAAGAGCTCATCATAAATGGTTTCATTGATGCAAGCTTTGACACTAATCCGGACGACTCTGAGTCACAAACCGGATATGTATTTTTGTTAAATGGTGGAGCGGTCAGTTGGTGCAGTTCCAAGCAGAGCGTCGTTGCGGGATCTACGTGTGAAACACAATACATAACTGCTTTTGAAGCAGCAAATGAAGGAGTCTGGATGAAGGATTTCATATCCGATCTAGGTGTCATACCTAGTGCATCGGGTCCAATGAAAATCAATTGTGACAATACTGGTGCAATTGCCTTGGCAAAGGAATCCATATTTAATAAGAGAACCAAGCACATCAAGAGATGCTTCAATTCCATCCGCGATCAAGTCAAGGAGGGAGACATAGAGACTTGCAAGATACATACAGATCTGAATGTTGCAGACTTGTTGACTAAGCCTCTCTCACGAGCAAAACATGATCAGCACCAAGACTCCATGCGTGTTAGAATCATTACAATGTAATCTATATTATTGACTCTAGTGCAAGTGGGAGACTGAAGGAAATATGCCCTAGAGGTAATAATAAAGTTGTTATTTATATTTGTTTATATCATGTTAAATGTTTATTATTCATGCTAGAATTGAATTAACCGGAAACTTAGTACATGTGTGAATACATAGACAAACAGAGTGTCACTAGTTTGCCTCTACTTGACTAGCTCGTTGAATCAATGATGGTTATGTTTCCTAACCATAGACATGAGTTTTCATTTTATTAAAGGGATCACATCATTAGAGAATGATGTGATTGACTTGACCCATCCATTATCTTAGCACAATGATCGTTTAGTTTGTTGCTATTGCTTTCTCCATAACTTATACATGTTCCTATGACTATGAGATCATGCAACTCCCAAATACTGGAGGAACACTTTGTGTGCTACCAAACATCACAACGTAACAGGGTCATTATAAAGGTGCTCTACAGGTGTCTCTTGTGGTGTTTGTTGAGTTGGCATAGATCGAGATTAGGATTTGTCACTCCGATTGTCGGAGAGGTATCCCTGGGCCCTCGATAATGCACATCAATAGAAGCCTTGCAAGCAATGTAGCTAATGAGTTAGTTATAGGATGTAGCATTACAGAACGAGTAAAGAGACTTACCAGTAACGAGATTGAACTAGGTATTGAGATACCGACGATGGAATCTCGGGCAAGTAACATACCGATGACAAAGCGAACAACGTATATCGTTATGCGGTTTGACCGATAAAGATCTTCGTAGAATATGTGGAAGCCAATATGAACATCCAAGTTCCCCTATTGGTTATTTACCAGAGACATGTCTCGGTCATGTATACATAGTTCTCGAACCCGTAGGGTCCACACGCTTAACGTTCGGTGATGATCGGTATTATGAGTTTATGTGTTTTGATGAACTGAAGGTAGTTCGGAGTCCCGGATTTGATCACGGACATGACGAGGAGTCTCGAAATGGTCGAGATGTAAAGATCGATATATTGGAAGCCTATCTTTGGACATCGGAATGGTTCCAGATGAGTTCAGGCATTTTTCGGAGTACCGTGAGGTTACCGGAACCCCCCAGGGAGTATATGGGCCTCATTAGGCTTTAGGGGAAAGAGAGAGTGGCTTCCTAGGGCAGGTCGCGTGCCCCCCCAAGGACTAGTCCGAATTGGACTAGGGGGAGGGGCGGCGCCCCCTACTTCCTTCTCTTCTCTCCTTCCCTTCATTCTCTCCTACTCCTACTTGCAAAGGGGGGAATCGGGAGTAGGACTCCCAAGGGCGCGCCATAGTAGACGGCCGACCCTCCCCCTCCTCCACTCCGTTATATATGGGGGAGGGGGGCATCCCATAGACACACAAGTTGATCATTGATCCCTTAGCCGTGTGCGGTGCCCCCCTCCACCATAATCCACGTCGGTCATATGTAGCGGTGCTTAGGCGTAGCCCTATTTCGATAGCATCATCATCACCGTCATTACACCGTCGTGCTGACGAAGATCTCCCTCGACACTCTACTGGATCGTGAGTTCGTGGGACGTCACCGAGCCGAACGTGTGCAGATTGCGGAGGTGCCGTACCTTCGGTACTAGGATCTTCGATCGTGAAGACGTACGACTACATCAACGGCGTTGTCATAACGCTCCGCTTACGGTCTACGAGGGCACGTAGACAATACTCTCCCCTCTCGTTGCTATGCATCACCATGATCTTGTGTGTGCGTAGGATTTTTTTAAATTACTACGTTCCCCAACAGGGAGGGTGTGTGTGTGCGCGCACGCCCGAGGAGGTTTTGGTGTGTGTGTGTGTGTGGAGGAGGGGTATTTGAGGAAATGACGCAGGTATGGAAAATTTTACTACGCGGGAGTCAAACGCTTGATTGAAATGCTGCGCTATTGAAAATTTTGATGATAGTGCATCGCACACGGTCCGGAGATAACAATCGTGTGTTATGAAACAGAAAAACCCTCGAGGCAGGCAGATATTTTCTAGGGATGCAGGAGGGATTGGGAAAAGGAAACATCGCACACGGTCTAAAGATAACAATCGTGTGTTATGAAACAGAAAAACCGTCGAGGAGGGCAGATATTTTTGAGAGGGGGAGCCTCGTGGAGCCGAATGTACTGTGCAGATGTGTGCGTGACATGTGCATGATACATCCACTTTGCATCATGTTTTTACATCAATAATTATCGCATTATGGGCTGTTATTACACATTATGTCACAATACATATGCCTATTCTCTCTTATTTTACAAGGTTTACATGAAGAGGGGGAATGCCGGCAGCTGGAATTCTGGCCTTGAAAAAGAGCAAATATTAGAGACCTATTCTACACATCTCCAAAAGTCCTGAAACTCCACGGGAGTTATTTTCAGAATATATAAAAAATACTGAGCGAAGAAAGTACCACAGGGGGGCCACCCACCATCCATGAGGGTGGGGGCGTGCCCTACCCCCCTGGGCGCGCCCCCTGCCTCATGGGCCCCCTGGTGGCCCTCTGATGCCGATTTTTGGCTATATGGAGTCTTTCGTCGAGGAAAAAAAATCATAAGAAAGCTTTCTGGAAGAAACTCTGCCGCCACGAGGCGGAACCTTGGCGGAACCAATCTAGGGCTCCGGCAGAGCTGTTCTACCGAGGAAACTTCTCATCGGGAGGGGGTCAATCTCCATCAACATCTTCACCAGCACCATCTCATCTCAAACCCTACACCACTAGGGAAAAGGCTAGCAGCAGCGCGGGTTTTAGGTGTATCAGTAGCACGGGGACCGGCGCTACTAATAAGGCGCTACAGCTAACACGTAGCAGTAGCGCGTGCTCACCAGTGCTACTGCTGCACAAGTGTAGCAGCAGCGCGCTTAATGGAAGCTCGCTACTTCTAATAGCTATAGTGCACTTCTCCTGTGCGCGCTACTGCTAGTACCGCGCTGCTGCTAACTGTTCTCCACTCGCTACTGCTAATTTTAGTAGTTTTTTGTTTTTTTCGGCATATTTGTTTTGTATTCGAACATGCTTTATAGAAGAATCTTTAGCACATACAAATGTCATCATGATACACATACAAATGCCTATGAGACCACAAATGTAATCATAGCATATACATACAAACAGTCTCATCATAATCATCATCCAACACAAAGTGGTATCTTGTCATCATCTCGAAAATAGCAATACATGCAAGTCTCGAATACTTGCAACTACAACGTCATCCATCTAAACAAAGGTATACGCGAGAAGAGCTATCACTATGAGTGAGAGCGGAACTATGCAGTACATGAGGTGGCGGTTACGAGTCCTCTCTCGCGCTAGCGTGAACCTCAAGTAACTAGCTTCTCCTTCTTGTCTGCTTTTGAAGCCTTTATGGCTGCCACCCGAGAACCCATTCACTTGCGCCTGACACTCATGCCACTCGTTGTACACCCCCGAAACCTTCCCTTTGTACACGACATAGAATTTCCATCTCGCCATCAAGAAACTAGGTACGTGTTAGAGATGCATGTTCATGAAGAGGATGTACAATCATATATATGCAACAAAATATACTAGAGCAACACCGAAAAAGAAAGGGTTAGCAACTAGATGCAACATACATTACGCAAATTAATTAACTAGAGGTACGCAGGTCATCGTACACAAACTAAAAAAGTAGCATTACGCAAGTTCGGCAGGGACCGTGGTCATCACAAAGTTTCATCGCTACAAAAAGTATACAAGTTCAACTGACACATATCATCATCATCGACATCATAAATCACTAGAAGTTCCATCCTTCCATATCATCGAGGATGGACCCTAGCTTCTTGAACGGCGTGAGGTCTAGACGTTGCATGCCTATGTGAGTTCGGACGTCAGCTCGCGATATAGGGCCGTGGTGGAACATCCCCTTCTCATCGACGACTTATTTCATGATGATCGTCGCGATGTCGGTTTGGATGCGAAAGAAGTCATCTCTAAGTTTATAATCCGCTTCTCCATGAGATTCTAGCCACTTGTGGATATGATCATCATTTCTGCTTCTCATGCGAAGCTTTTGGTGATCCGTGTTGAACTGAATCATGAGATGGACGATGTAGAATCCATCCTTCTTGCTTGGTTTTGTGACATGGATGCAGGAGAAGTTAGTTTTATGCGTGAAACCCATCTTCTTGTTCCTTTGTTTCCGGATCTGCATGTGGCTACCTCTAATGCGGAAGGCTTGGAGAGCATCATCTAGAATATTCATTATGTGGGTGTAATCTTTTTTCTCGTAGTCTCTGGAAGGGTCAAAATACACGGCGTGGGAGCTTGCGGGTGAAGAACGATAAGGGCGGCGTGCCCGTTGCTGCGGGGAAAAGACACCTCAAATTATTCCCCGTATGAGAGAGAAGGAATGATTGAAATGTACGAAAGGGTTGCCCGGAACTAACTTACTTTGATTGATAAGGCATGAGGACAATTTCCCAGTCCTTATTCTGTACCATGAAGTTTTGGAGGTACTCCCTAGCCGTTTCATGCTCAAAGTCGCCGAGACTCAAGAAAGACTCGTGCATGTAGTACGGATCCGCCACACAGATTTGCGGGACTTCTTCACTCTTCATGACGGAGCTCATATGTAGCACAAAAAGGCGGACGATTGTAAAATCGAGCCGCCTTGTCAGAAACATCTCAAAGATATGGTCAAACCGCAGGAAGAACACCTCCGTGGGCCATGTCTCGACGTAGCACTTCCCCTCAGGCACACGAGCCGCATATGTCGGATATCCTGGATCCTTTGACGCTAGTAGGCTTTTCTCAGTCGGCAGCACATGGTCGTGCAGTCTCCTGAATTCCCCTGATAGTGCCTCTAGCAATTTCGGCGGTAGCATCGGCTCGCCCGTGGATGGAACATGGCCGCACCTTTCACGGGTACACGCTCTTCAGAATGCATCGTCTGGTTGCTTTGTGCTCTGGCTTTTTTGGAGGCAGTTATCTTCCCTGATCTCTTCCTCTCCTTTTTCTTGGGCACACTGTCGGTGTTAAAACCGGCGGATCTCGGGTAGGGGGTCCCGAACTATGCGTCTAGGTCGGATGGTAACAGGAGGCAGGGGATACGATGTTTTACCCAGGTTTGGGCCCTCTTGATGGAGGTAAAACCCTACGTCCTTCTTGATTAATATTGATGATATGGGTAGTACAAGAGTAGATCTACCACGAGATCAGAGAGGCTAAACCCTAGAAGCTAGCCTATGGTATGATTGTTGTTCGTCCTACAGACTAAAACTCTCCGGTTTATATAGACACCGGAGAGGGCTAGGGTTACACAGAGTCGGTTACAATGGTAGGAGATCTACATATCCGTATTGCCAAGCTTGCCTTCCATGCCAAGGAAAGTCCCTTCCGGACGCGGGACGAAGTCTTCAATCTTGTATCTTCATAGTCCGGCCATTCGGGCACCCCCTAATCTAGGACTCCCTCAGTATCCCCTGAACCAGGCTTCAATGACGACGAGTCCGGCGCGCAGATTGTCTTTGGCATTGCAAGGCGGGTTCCTCCTCCAAGTACTTCATAGAAGATTTTGAACACAAAGGTAGTGTCCGACTCTGAAAAATAAGTTTCCACATATTGCCATAGAGAGAATAATATTTACACAAATCTAATCTGATGACGTATTTCGTAGCGTGACATCACACCACGGCCAAGTCTTTATTTGAATCGTTTTATCGTCCCACCTTAGCGCGTTTAGCGAGGCGGTTTCCTTGGCACGTCTTGTTAAAGCAGAGATCGTGTCCCCTTATTCCGGGATTCTCATCAATACGGGTGTGGGTAACCCAACCGCGCCATTGACTACGGCGCTTGGGAGATAAGCGAGTTTTACCAGGCTGGTGGGGGCGCATAGTCGCGTCCGCCCATATAAGGGGATAAGGATCCACCTTTTCATCCACACCTTCTTCCTCCTTTGCCTATCCATTTCCGCGCACTCGAGCTCCAGCGCCCAAGTCTGCACACCCCACCTCAACCTTCTCCAGCCATGTCCGGAGCGGGAGGCAAGTGGATGGTCTCCTCCGTCACGGAGGGACACATCAAAAGACTGAGGAAGGCCGGATACTTGTCTAACGACATTGCGCACTGGCTTACCGAAGAGGGGCAGCTCATCCCCACCCCTAGGCCCCATGAGAGGGTGGTGTTCCTCCCCCATTTCCTCCGCGGACTGGGCTTCCCTCTCCACCCATTTGTCCAAGGGCTCATGTTCTACTATGGCCTGGATTTCCACGATCTGGCCCCGAATTTTGTCCTCAACATCTCGGCGTTTATCGTCGTGTGCGAGGCTTTCTTCCGCATCCGCCCCCATTTTGGCCTATGGCTCAAGACTTTCAATGTCAAGCCGAAGGTGGTGCGCGGCACCCAAGCGGACTGCGGAGGCACCATGGTGGGCAAGATGCCCAACGTCCTATGGTTCGAGGGCTCCTTCATGGAGTCCCTAAAGGGGTGGCAATCAGGGTGGTTTTACATCACCGAGCCGCGTGACCCTGAATGGGTTGCAGCCCCCGAGTTCCGATATGGACCCCCTACGCGGCTCGCCTCCTGGAAAGAGACGGGCCTGTCGTGGGGTAAAAAAAGGAGAGCTGACCGGACTCCAAACATGCGTCCAAACCCTGGTGGACAGGAATATCAAACTTGTCAACATAGTCCAGGTTATGCTCATCCGTCGGATCCTCCCGTGTTAACAACGGGCTTTCAACCTGTGGGAGTTCGACCCGGCGCGGCACCGAACTCTGAGTAGGCTCTTCGACATGACGTACGAAGATGCCTGGAAGGTGCTTTTCAAGGGCGCCGAGGCCCTCGCATCCACTACCGAGGATCGCGGATTCAGCACGCAGCGTCACGCTCGTGCGGTAAGATGTTTTCACCTTTTACAGGGTATTAGTTTTTCATAGTTTGACTCCATGCAGGATCTAAGTTCCCTTACCTTTGACAGGATTGGCAGGAGACGTCCGGAAAGATCAACTGTCTGGCTCCTTTGCCCGAAGGCCCAGCGGACGCTCGCTTGGCGAAGCTGCTGGTTCCGGCACCTTACGTGGTGTCGGAGAAGAAGGCCAACAAGGCCACGGGGACTCGAAAGAGTGCCCGGCGCCAGGAGGTGTCAGATTCACCATCCGACGACTCCAAGGCGCACTCCTTCGATGAAGACGAGGAGAAGGAAGAAGAGACCTCTCCCCCCCCAGCGGGGCGAGGGAAGAAAAGGAAGGCCGCCCCAACCGGGGAGGCCGAAGGGTCCAATAGGGGGAAGACCCCTCCTCCGGACTACTCCACCAACGTCGACGACGGCGAAGAGGAGTGGCCGCACATGGCCAAGCCCCTGGCGAAATCGTAAGTATCTGGATACCAGAGTGATTCATAGTATTCCCACATTGCACAACTTTTCCTTACGTCGAACATGATTGTGCAGTCCGCCCAAGGCCGGGCTCGACGAGTCGTCGAGCGGCTCCCTGGACTCGTCGGATGTGAATTCGCTTCCGACGGCTTCCTCCGCCCACCCTACGGACGGCGCCAAGGTGGCGTCCCAACAGGTTCCAAGCTAGGAGGAGGTGGTCCTGGAGGCGCCGCAAGGCAACCTCCCGGACTCCAGGCGTAAAGGGGATAGAACCCCCAAGGGCTCCAAGTCCGGCCTTGAGCCGGACACCGCGCCGGAACCTTCAACGGTTCCGGACTCCGGTAGGCAGCCTCCTTCCAAGAGGAGCAAGCCTACCAGGCCGGTGACCTCCGTCCAACCGGAGGCATCAGACAATTTGCTGGAGACGCTTAACGGCGCCTCCATCGACGAGGAGAATCGCACTGTTATGAGTGTGGTGATCCAGAAGGTTCGGTCCGCCAAGAGCGGACTGATTGAAGCCTGTGCCAGCCTTCTAACAGGCTTTGAGGTAAGTAAATAATATGTAAAAATATTACCGCATAGATAGTAGCCCCTGATGCTCTGTTCGGCGTTCGGAAAGAAAAGCCGAATAGAGGATCTAACAATCACAGGAGTCTAACATATTCAAGTCAATATGCGTATGCAGGCTTCGCTACTGGCCTCCGCCGCACTGACTGCGGAGGTGGATACGCTGAAGCAGAACCTCGAGCGGTCTGAGCAAGAGCTCAGCCTAGCCAAGCAGCAGCTCGAGGAGAAGGAAGGTAAGAAATACCTTATTGAAATATGTGAAAGGTGCAATTGCAAAAGGTAACATGATTAACACGGCTATTGTAGGGGCCACAACTGAGGTGGCGACCCTTAAGCAAGCGTTGTCCGAGGCCGAAAAGAGGGCGGCCACGGAGCGCACCGAGCGGGAGAAGCATGAGACGCAGGTTGGCGAGGTGCGGCAAGAGCTCCAGGCTCTCATGAAAAAATATGAGAGTTTGGAGCTTGACTCGAAGATGCAAGAGTCTGAGCTCGCGGCGGCCATTGAAGATGCCAAGTCTGCCAAGGCCGAAGCCCAGAAGGCCCTCCAGGAGGTTGAGGCAATAAAAAGATAGCGGCGGGTAAGGCATTCTTTATGCAAAGCAAGCACATAAAAGTGAATCACTTGTCACTTACCCGAATCCGGAGCTCTCCAGGAGCATTCACAGTCTTGCCCCATAGCGTGTCGGATGCCGCCGCCTTCTACCGTGCCGAGGAGGGAAGCTCGACGGAGAAGGTGTTCTGGTCTCAGTATGCTGAGGCCGAACACCCGGTGCCCTTAAGCGACCAGCTGAAACAGCTGGTCGAGCTCCATAAGGTGGACGAACAGGCCATGAAGGGCCTCATAGTCCAACTGTGGCCTAGAGAGGCCATGCCTGGGAGCTACTTCGGGCTGGTGAGGCGGCTCGTGGAGGCCTGTCCAAGGCTCGAAGTCATCAAGCACTCCGTATGCATCGAGGGTGCCCGTAGGGCGCTTGCCCGTGTGAAGGTGCACTGGGGCAAGCTGGATGCTGAGAAGCTTGTGAAGGACGGGCCACCGCTGGGCAAGGAGCATCACAAGCCCGAGATGTATTATGACGGCATTCTGAAGGGTGCCCGCCTTATGGCGGATGAATGTTCCATGAATGTAATTTTTTAGTGAACTCACTCGTTTTGTCCTGTGCGCTGAAAACTTGTTCATGTGCGCTAAGCAATGCTTTTTGAATTTAAAATATTACCTTCTGTGCAGCCGTTTATCAAATTTGAGAGATGGTGAGTCGTCGGCTTCTGCCCCATGGCACGAGTGCTGGGGTGTTCGGGATAAACATGAACACTCTTTTTCCCATTCATGGGACCTTCGAGGGAGGCTCTCAACACAACGAACAAGGCAATCGGACTATAGTGCTTGAACACTCTCACTTAGCCATAGAATTCTATAATTTTAAATTTTGGCGAAGCCCCTAGTGTTCGGAAGACCGAGTTCGGGCGCTATCCATGCCTAGGCCGGACAAAGCCGACTCCTCGCTCTAAGCGGCATAAGTCTTTAGGGACTCAAAAACCTCTAGAACAGCGACCAGCTCTCGCCTCATCATGACGGTCAGTTTTAGCTTTCTCTACTGAGGTGCTTAGCCCAGCTCAACTGGGGCACAATCGCAGTAGTTCTCCTAGTGCTACCTTAGCCGATATGACGGAACGTAAGGTACCAAAACATAGGAGCTGGGCAAACCCAACTATTGACCCAAGACATGATTCGGAGCCGATGCATATAATGCTATAAGTTCGGGGTGCCGCACTTGTGAAAGTGTTCGGACTTCTCACAAAATGTTGTGGGGTACTTAAGCCCCTGGCGTATTGGCCGTACCAAAGTGTATGGGTGCAACATGTCATTAATGAACATATATTCGTAAAAAAGAGGTAATGCAATAATAGACGGAAGCTATGCATTGTTTATTTAAAAAAGCTGCGATCAAAGCAGAACGATACAAATAGTGCGATAAGCAAAAGATGGGACTATCAAATATGTCCTTTCTAGAGGCAAGCTGCGGAATGTTATGCGAAACAGGTATACTGCTTGTTATAGAGACCACCTTAGAGTTCTGTAGTGGGGCGTAGCTTTCTGCTTCCCTGGTTGTATTGTTTGTGCGACAATTGTACTGCCGGACAAACCTGCCGAAGAATGGAGTCCTGAAAATAAGAGAAAATTAAGAAATCGGCAGCCCCTATTGCGGTTTAAGCCGCGTTTCGGGCGTGCCGTGATGGTGCCCCTCCCCCTGTGCCCATGGTATTTCTAGAGCGTAGTTATGTACGCGCAACACTGGTTTCACAAGTTCACGACAGCTGGGGTGGGGGCCGCATTTCTACGCTTGCTCGGAACGTGCCAGGCGGTCTTGTTGTAGGTTACTCCGGGCGTGCTTGACGGTGTCCGGACGTTTAATGGCCGGACTGGAGAATTGCCTTGAGAGGCTGCTTTGTACTTCCGCTGCGATAGCCGCCGTATGCTCCTCCGTTCGAAGAGAGCGTTCGGTGTTTCCATTGACCATGATGACGCCTCGAGGGCCTGGCATCTTGAGCTTGAGGTATGCGTAGTGCGGCACCACATTGAACTTGGCAAATGCGGTTCGTCCGAGCAGCGCGTGATAGCCACTGCGGAACGGGACTATGTCGAAGATTAACTCCTCGCTTTGGAAATTATCCAAAGATTTGAAGACCACTTCAAGTGTAACTGAGCCTGTACAGTTGGCTTCTACACCTGGTATGACGCCTTTAAGGTTGTTCTGGTGGGTTTAATCCTCAAGGGATCGATGCCCATTTTCCGCACTGTATCATGATAAAGCAGGTTCAGGCTGCTGCCCCCGTCCATAAGGACTCCAGTGAGGTGAAATCCATCAATAATTGGGTCTAGAACCAATGCGGCGAATCCGCCATGACGGATGCTAGTGGGGTGGTCCCTTCGATCAAAAGTGATCGGGCAGGAAGACCATGGGTTGAACTTTGGGGCCACTGGCTCCATCGCGTATACGTCCCTTAGCACACGCTTCCGCTCCCTCTTGGGGACATGGGTTGCGTATATCATGTTCACTGTCCGCACTTGTGGGGGAAAACCTTTTTGTCCGCTGTTGTTCGGCGGCCGGGGCTCCTCCTTGTCATTTCTATGCAGCCCCTTGTCTCTGCTTTCGGCATTTAACTTGCCTGCCTGCTTGAACACCCAACAATCCCTGTTGGTGTGATTGGCTGGTTTTTTGGGGGTTCCATGTATCTGGCATGAGCGATCGAGTATTCGGTCCAAACTGGACGGGCCCGGAGTGTTTCTTTTTAATGGCTTTTTCCGCTGACTGGGTTTAGAGCCTTCGAATCTGGCATTAACTGCCGTATCCTCAGTATTGTCGCCGTTAATGCGGTGCTTTTGCTTGTTGCGATGCGACCTGCCACCACTGTCCTTGGTATCCGAATAACCAGGGCTCTTGGTCATGTTATTGCTGCGAGCTAGCCAGCTGTCTTCTCCCGCGCAAAAGCAGGTCATAAGTGTCGCGAGGGCTGCCATAGATTTCGGCTTTTCCTGTCCTAGGTGCCGTGCAAGCCACTCATCGTGGATGTTATGCTTGAAGGCTTCTAGGGCCTCTGCGTCCGGACAATCGACGATTTGATTTTTCTTGGTTAGGAACCGTGTCCAGAATTGTCTGGCCGATTCCTCTGGCTGCTGAATTATGTGGCTTAGGTCATCGGCGTCTGGTGGTCGCACATAAGTGCCCTAGAAATTGTCGAGGAATGCGGCTTCTAGGTCCTCCCAACAACCAATTGATTCTGCTGGCAAGCTGTTGAGCCAATGCCGAGCTGGTCCTTTAAGCTTGAGTGGGAGGTATTTGATGGCGTGTAGGTCATCACCGCGGGCCATGTGGATATGAAGGAGATAGTCCTTGATCCATACCGCAGGATCTGCTGTGCCATCGTATGATTCGATGTTCACGGGTTTGAAACCCTCGGGGATTTCATGATTCATTATTTCATCTGTGAAGCATAGTGGGTGTGCGGCGTCTCTGTATTGGGCGACATCACGACGCAACTCAAACGAGCTTTGTCTACTGTGTTCGGCCCGGCCGGATTTACTGTATCCGGCGTGATGAGTACCGTCTCGTGCCGTGGGGTGCCCACATGATCCGTAGATCGATCTTGTTTGCCTTGCCTTATCCTCCAATATACCTCCCAGGTCTGGCGCATTTTCCCATGCCTTGGTAGTTTTTGAGCGGCGCCGGGGTGCGGCTTGAGTGGTGGGCCGAGAGGCCTCTTTGTCGCGGCCACGGGGTGGCCGGTACCGTCTCGTGCCATGGGGCGCCCACGTGATCCGTAGATCGATCTTGTTTGCCTTGCCTTATCCTCCAATATACCTCGCAGGTCTGGCGCATTTTCCCATGCCTTGGTAGTTTTTGAGCGGCCGCATCATGCGCTGGTGATGTAGGTTTAGGTGCTTCCTCCTCTAATTGGGGTAGCAACCTGCGCTTTGGGTAGCTCTTGGAGGGCCGTTCGAGTTCATACTCTTCGGCCGCAAGGACTTCAGTCCATCTGTCGGCTAGCAAATCTTGATCAGCTCTAAGCTGTTGCTGTTTTTTCTTGAGGTTGCTCGCCGTGGCCATAAGCCTGCATTAGAAATGCTCTAGTTCGATGGGATCCTCCGGCACGATAAATTCGTCGTCGTCGAGGCTTGCCTCGTCTTCGGAGCGAGGCATATAATTATCGTCCTCGACCTCTCTGTCTGCCGCTCTCTCATGAGGGCTGGCTTCTGTATCCTCCTGTGCTGAATTTTGCTGGAGGTGGTTGTCTTCGGCACTGTCCGGGGTGTTATTATCCCCCGTGCCGGAATCACCGTTTTTGTTTTGGCGGGATTTAGAGCGGCGCCGCTGACGCCGGCGCTTACGCTGCTTCTTGGAGGGGTCATCCTCCGCTGTTCCATCGCCAATGCCTTCTTTTGGGGTGTCCACCATGTATATATCATACGACAAGGTGGCTTTCCAGTGCCCTATAGGCATTGGTTCTTGATCATCTCCTGCATCAGCGTCCATACCGTCGATGCCTTCGGAGTCGAAGTCGAGCATGTCGGTTAAATCATCGACAGTGGCTACGAAGTGGGTGGTGGGTGGGCTTTGAATTTCTTCATCATCCGCATCCCAACCTTGGCGACCATAGTCCGGCCAGGGCTCTCCTGACAGAGAGAGGGACTTTAGTGAATTCATAATATCGCCGAAGGGCGAGTGCCGAAAGATGTCCTCGGCGCTGAACTCCATGATCGGCGCCCAATCAGGCTCAATCGATCGGGGCGCAGAGGGCTCGGAGCCGGGAGAGGAGTCCGGCTCCTTGGAGTCACGGGCTTCGCAGAGAATAGGGCTGGTGTTCGGCTCGATCGCCGTAGAGATTGCAGCCCCCGAGGCGGTGTCTAACCACCCATCCTCGGTTGTGTGATCGCTCCGAGCAAGGGGTCGGAGCGGACACGGGTGCGGCCTCCAGGGCACTGTTCGGCGGTAGAGATAAATCATGCCCATCATGACAGTGCGGCGCGCTCGGCTGTGGCTCGAATCCAACAAAGATCAAGGCTCCACGGATGTCGGCCGTGTAGTTCAAACTTCCAAATCTGACCTGATGGCCAGGGGCGTAGCTTTCGATCTGCTCCAGATGACCAAGCGAATTGGCCCGCAGTGCAAAGTCACCGAATACGAAGACCTGTCCCGGGAGAAAGTCTCACCCTGGATCGCATCGTTGTTGATGATCGGAGAAGCCTTCGTGCATAAAAGTGACGACACAGAGGAACTCTCAATGAAAGCACCAATGTCGGTGTCAAAACCGGCGGATCTCGGGTAGGGGGTCCCAAACTGTGCGTCTAGGTCGGATGGTAACAGGAGGCAGGGGACACGATGTTTTACCCAGGTTCGGGCCCTCTTGATGGAGGTAAAACCCTACGTCCTGCTTGATTAATATTGATGATATGGGTAGTACAAGAGTAGATCTACCACGAGATCAAAGAGGCTAAACCCTAGAAGCTAGCCTATGGTATGATTGTTGTTCGTCCTACGGACTAAAACTCTCCGGTTTATATAGACACCGGAGAGGGCTAGGGTTACACAGAGTCGGTTACAATGGTAGGAGATCTACATATCCGTATCGCCAAGCTTTCCTTCCACGCCAAGGAAAGTCCCTTCTGGACGCGGGACGAAGTCTTCAATCTTGTATCTTCATAGTCCAGGAGTCCAGCCGAAGGTATAGTCCGGCCATCTGGACACCCCCTAATCCAGGACTCCCTCACACACCTTCCAAACCCTTCCTTAACCCCTGCCCCAGGGTTCCCGGGCTAAGCACTGTACGACCCCCGGCTAGTTGAGCCTGTGTTGAGGCGACATCTTCAGGCGTGTCCTGTGAGGAATTCATGAAGAGAGACTTTTTGCAATCCTTCCAACGACCTTCCTGCCCGGGCATATCATCCATATCCTCATTAGCATGCTGATAGCCCGATTCGTCATATGGTTGACTCATCATATCTATGTCACAGTCATATGCGTTTGTATTGAGGAAACCCATAGGGTCGACCTCCGTCTCATCATCCATTCTCTGTTCTACAGGACCGATTACATCAGCCAATACTATTGCACCCCCTTCATCATGTTGTCCGCCGCTCTCACTCGGCACTACAGGAGCTGGTAATTGCGTAGGCGGGGTGGTGGTCTCCGCACATGCTTGTTGATGTGTGGTTATTGGTGTGCTCTCGGCCGGCTCCAGACGAATAAGATTCTTCGGCCGTAGCAGCACCCAACCCTTGCAGCTCCAAATACGTGGCGGGGTCTCGTCATCCTCTCCCACATGCTGTACTGGAGGAGGCAACGCCTCGTGCCCCGATTTCACACTGGACAAGCTAACCCTAAAGTGCCCAGCGGGGATCGGCTGGTTGTGGAACATGGGTTTCAAGGGGTTCAATATCACCCCCTTTCCCACGTCGACCTTCTGGCCTTTTATCAAGTAGAGTATGGTGCACGGGGTTTCTTCGCCCTGCAAACACATATGTCTATGGCGTAAAACATCCGAAAGACAACAAAAATGGAATATTCTCTCTCTCTATATATATATGTTGGTGCGACATGTAATTACCGTGACGGTGTCGAGCTTAGCCAAAGATGAAGGCCCACCTAGTGCGCCAGAGACTGAGGACGGGCTGCTATGAGCGGGAGCGACCGCGAGAGGAGGCCCGGTTGCGTGAGCAAGTGATGGTGCGGTGTTGTTGTTGTTCATGGAGTTGCTCCCGACGAAACTGGGCATGGGGAAATCATGTACCGTCTTGTCTGGATTTTCCTTCGTCCAGTTGATGATAGGTGGAACCAAGTTAGTAGCGAAATCATTTCTGCAGGAAATTACAGCTGCATTGACTGCCTGCTGTAGCAACTCATTTTTCTCCTCGGCTGTTTTTTCCGTGTCCTTAGCTGCTTTTTTCTCGACCGCAAGCTTCACCTTCGCATCGATGTCCGCCTGACTAAACTTATTTTTCTGCTTCTTGGCCTCCGGGCCCTCATTGTAAAACACCTTGTACGTGGCACCATCTCCAGCGCCGTGCACACGACCATATTGCGACCGCTGGCCCAAAGGGAGTCCCTTAAGTTCGTTCAGGGCCCGGTTGAGAGGGGTGTCCCACTTGGTCCTCGTCGGAGAAGTAGGGCTTACGGCTGCAAGCTGGTGATGCTTCTCCAATAGTCTAATCAATTTCCTCATGATCTGGTCTATGTAAAAAACCTTTTTCTCCTTGTCCCACTTGTAGCGGGCCCTGATGAAGTCATGCTCCAAGGGGTTGGTGAACTTCGCGAAGGGGTCTAGGAGACCAGCGGCTTCACGTTCTGCGTCCTCCTTATCCCATATGGGCCTTTTACCGAGGTAGCCATGGCTTTCGAGGTGATGCTTCCCCGTGTTACTTTGCTGAAGGCTCTTGAATTTCGTAGCCTTAGCCTTGGCTGCCTCGGTCGAGCAAGTGTCCTTGAACTTTTTGAGCTCCTCTTCCGTAAGTGTCAGATTTTCCTCCAAAATCTTGGACAGGGGTTCCTCAGCCTCAATAGCTCGTTTCACCCTCCCTTTCCAGGAGGCCAAATCATTGCTAAACATGCCCATGGCATGATTGTTAATCTTTTTCATCTTCGGATCATGCCACGGTTGTTCTATGTTATCATCCCGGTCGGGGAACTTGAATCTCTTGTGCAACTTCGTTAGGAGCAACTGCGTCAAATGTTCTTTACTCAAGTCATCATCGTTGATGCTCGCGCTTTCCCGTAGGATGCATCCTAATTGGTTCCCATAGCACTTGCGAGGTTCTTCTGGCTCTAATGGCTCAAACTTGCCAAGTGCCATCTTTGTGATCACAAGTCGTCCAATCCCTAGTTTGTTAGGTTTTCGTATCCTTTGCTTCTTATGCTTCCTCTTTTCGGTAGCGGCATCGGCGCCGGCACCTTCCCTGCCGGTATCTTCCCTGCTGGTACCTTCCCTGCCGGTGTCGGCACCATCGGTGTCGAAGTCGGCGTCAGTACCATCATCGAGGCCGACCTGCAAACCTTGCTTAGCAGTCAAATAGTCGAGGTACTCTTGTTCACCCTCATAATCCATCTCGTCTGCATCTTGGTCAGAAGGCCCAGTTTCTTCATTGTTCGACATGTTTCCTATGATTAAGTGTCCTCATTTATTTCTAAAAGTATGAATAAATGAGAAATGACATAAAAAAGAAATCTATGTGCCAGCACTCGATATGCCAACTATGTAGCACAAATCATGCCTTTATTCACGGCAAATTTCGGCATGACCTTTGCTAAAAAATGGACATATCGAGCGCCTGAAATTCACCGGAATGGAAATGAATCAACATTCCGGCGTAACATAGGCCACTTGGATCATTTACCAAAATTGAACCAAAACATCACATGTCCAAATGACATGTTCAAATTCCAAACATGACATGTCCAAAACATGACATATCCACATATCACATGTCCACTTCAAATTTGCATATAAATTTAGCCTACCTAAATTTGCTTTAACAAGGGATGTTGATATGGACAATTGCTTAAATGCTGCCTTTTCATTTAACTACAATTGCTTAACCCTAAATTTATGTCCTATTTTAAAACCTAGCTAAATTCATAACTAAAAGATAACCTAATTAACCTACTGCCCTAACTAAAACCTAAGTAAATTGACCAAAGAACCCTAGCTAGCAGAGAGGGGGGGGGGGTTTACAGAGGGTG
>NC_041386.1:192487732-192525483 GCF_002162155.2 Triticum dicoccoides
GAGTGCCGGGGCCGGGTCAGGGGCGAGCGCCAAGGCGCGACGGTGCGACGGGGGAAGAAAGAGTGAGGATTTGGGGGGAGAAGAGGCGGGATGAAGCAGGGAGAGTGAGAATTTTGGGTTAAGCGGACGTAGCAGTAGCGCGTTTAGACAAAACACGCTGCTACTACCTTCACTAGCTGTAGCAGTTTAGATAAAACGCGCTGCTACTACCTTCACTAGCTGTAGCGGTTTAGATAAAACGTGCTGCTACTACCTTCACTAGCTGTAGTGGTTTAGATAAAACGTGTTGCTACTACCTTCACTAGCTGTAGCGGTTTTATAAGGAAATCGCTACTGCTAGCTTGACTGTAGCTGTTTTATAAGGAAATTGCTACTACCTGTTTTCCTTTTTCTTTTCCTTTATTTTCTCCCACTTTTATTTCCAGAGAGTAGTGAACGAAGGGATGGCAATATATATTGCATCATTTGACGGTTAAATATGTATACAAAATAGGAACATATATATATATATATATATATATATATATATATATATATATATATATATATATATATATTACATCATTTCACCGATAACATACGGTTCCTCAGCGCTGACATTTTCGTTTTTGAGTTAGCTTCTTTCCCTTCTTGTTCGTCGAAGAATAATTGAGCCCCTCATTGTGACTTTGCCTTTTCCATGGAGTAGGATTTTTCTTAGGTAATGTAGTATTGATTCTTCTTTTGACGTATACTTCATCATCATCGTCATCTTCCTCATTGGGTTGCCGTACTGATCATAGTCTTCCTCGTTGGCGACTCCATCCATTCCAATGATGTTCCTTTTACCTCCCCTCACGACAACACGACTGGGATTGCATGGGTCGGTTATGAAGAAGCATTGTGTCACGTGCTTAGCGTGTACCCATGGCTCGTTTTTCGCGATAGCGTTCACGGTAGCGCTCTTGGCGTCGGTTATAGTCATGGTAGTGAAAATCCAGTTTTCTCTTTCAACATTCTTAGCCCATGTGATACGGAACATCATCGTGTTGTGCAGTCCAGAGTAGTCAAGCTCCCAGATCTCCTCGACCCTTCCATAAAATCGTTCAGTTGCGCCGTTGTCGCTGCCGGTCATGCATTCCATTGTCACCCTGAGTTCTGATCATCATTGTCCATATCTTTGGCCTTCGTGTAGAACGTGTATCCGTTGATATCATATGCCTGATAGGTTACGAGGTTGGGTGAGGGGCCATGTCCTAAGGCTTATATGAGCAATCTGTCCTTAGAGCCCTCCTCCGGGGGATTCGCAATAATATGCTCTTTGAACCAATGCAGGAAAGTGGAGTTGTGCTCTCTAGTAACTTCGTCATCCGTCCTACATACCCTCGGTCACGATATTTATTTGCGATAATTTCTTTGTGTAGTGCCACGAAAGGATCTACCTCGTCTAGGTGTTGTAGCACTACCATGTTTGCTCTGTCAAAGTCGCTGCATCGATCTGAGTATGCCACGTGCAGTTCCCTGCGACTGTTGCAGTGACCTTCTCCTTCGAGCCTCCCATCGTGCTTGTCAACGGGCAAACCAACTCTAACACCAGGCGGCTGGTCTGCGCCATATAGAAAATTCTCACAGAAAGAGATGCACTCTTGTGTCACATAGCCCTGGACGATGCTTCCATCCGGACGGGACATGTTGGAAACGAATCCTCTGATGATCCCATTCATTCTCTCAAACGGCATCATGTTGTGCAGGAATGACGGCCCCGGGTCTATTATGCCATCCACAATATGGACACACAGATGCACCATCACGTCAAAGAATGCGGGCGGGAAGTACATCTCAAGCTCATTCAGTATCACAATGATCTCTTCCTATAGCCTTCGGAGCTACTTCACATTGATCGACTTTCGAGAGATGACGTCGAAAAAGTTGCAGAGACCAATAAGCATGTCACGCACGTGCTTGTCCATTATCCCTCTAAGGGCAACATGTAGTATCTGCATCATCATCACATGACAGTCATGGGACTTCATCCCACTGAACCTTTTCTTGTCTATGTCTAGATATCTATTTATCTTGCCACAGTAACCAGAACTAACTTTGACTCCGGTAAGGCACTTAAAGAATTGATCGATCTCAGCCTGACTTAAGGTGAAGCAAGAAGGGGGGCAATAATCCTCTTTCTTTATTTTCTTGCCCTTCTTCTCCCGTGCCTCTGTCTCCGTCTCTGTCTCATCTGACATTTTACGGGGCGGCATGTGCAGATCTTCCCTGATTTTCAAATCTTGCAAGTCTTTTCTTGCCTTCGGCCCATCCTTGGTCTTATCCGGCATGTTCAGTAGTGTTGCGAGCAAGCTCTCAAGTACATTCTTACATATATGCATTTGATCAAGGCAATGAGGTGTATCGAGTTTGTGCCAGTACTCCAAGTCCCAGAACACATACCTCGTGTTCCATACCTTCAGCAGCGGCTCCGGTGCCTTTCTCATCGTCTTTCCCGGTGCGGGGCACTCCTTCTAGTTTCTCAACAGCTCATCAATTTTGGCACCGCTCCGCTTACGTGGAGGTCCTCGATGCTCAGCGTGACCATTGAATAGATCTCCACGGTTTCTCCACGGGTCGTCCTGTTCGAGCCATCTTCGATGCCCCATGTACACGATTTTCCCAGACCCGCCATCTTTCCTTGACGTTAGCTACTGAGACATCATATCATCCATGCACTGGGTGCATCCGCAAAATCCATGGCACACCTGGCCTGCCACATATCCGTAACCGAGATAGTCCTGCACTGTCATGATCAGCGCGGCTCTCATGTTGAAATACTCGCGTTTGCTGGCGTCCCATGTCTTGGACGGCGTTTTCCATAACGTGTCTAACTCCTCTTGAAGTAGCCCCAAATACAAATTAATACTATTTCCTAGTTGTTTCGGCCCTTGAATAAGCATGCTCATGTGAATGTACTTCGATTTCATGCACAACCAGTGGTGAGGTTGTACATCCATACAAACACGAGCCATGTGCTATGGTTGGTGTTCTGGTTGCCAAACGGATTCATGCCATCGGTACACGCACCGAGCATGATGTTCCTTGCATCACATTCAAAATACCGATAGAAGCTCTTCAACGCTCTCCACTGGCTTCCATCCTTGACGTGTCTCAGCTTCGGATCATCTCCATCGTCGGGCTTCTTCCTCTCCACGTGCCAGCGCATTAGCTTTGCTTCCTTGGGATCTAGAAAATACCTCTGGAGATGGGGAGTGATCGGTAAGTACCATACCACTTCCTGGGGACATTTCTTCCCGGCCTTCTTGTATCGAGAAGCATTGCACACCGGACAACTTGTTTTTTCCGCGTGCTCCTTCCGATAAATTATGCAATCGTTGATGCATGCATGGTATCTAACGTGTGGCAGATCAAGAGGGCACACGATCTTCTTGGCCTCATCAACACTACTAGGACATAGATTACCCGCGGGAAGAACATCCTTTAGGTACTTGAGATGCTCATCGAGGCTAGTGTCGGTCCATTTGTTTTTAGCCTTCGTCTTCAGGAGTTGGAGCGTGAAACTCAAGCAGGTCACCTCAGGATTGAAACCATCATACAATGGAGTGTTCGAGTCTACCACCAGTTGCTCCAGCTTAGCCTCCTCTCTAGACGCAGCTCTCTTAGTACTCGTCTCCTTGCGAAGCAATTTTTGAACATGAGGGTTCCGCACGATTGAACTTAGTACCGACTAACTCTGCTGCGTGGAGTCCATGTCGTTCTCTCCGCCGCCATGTCCGGCCCCTTCTCCGCCGCCATGTACGGCCCCTTCTCCGCCGCCATGTCCGGCCTCTTCCCTGCCGCCATTATCGATCATCTCTTCGTCTTGCCCGTGTCATCATTGCCTGCCCCGTCAGCATCCTCAACATCGTCATCCTCATCTTCAATTATCCACCGAGTATAGCCATCCATGAAGCTAGTCATGAGCAGGTGCGCTATGACACGACCATCATCATGGGGGTCGAGCCAAATTATTCCTTTGCATTTTCAACACGGACATAAAACCTCTGTCCAGTTATTTTCTTTCATGTCCTGCACCGCCGACCGCAACCACCTGTCCACCATCGTTCCACTGACCAGCGTCAACTCTACACGGTAATAATAAACAAATTGATTATAAAAATGCGTGCATGCATCAAAGTCATGCAAAAATTTGGCATGACGTTCCTTAAAAATAGGACATGTATAGATCTAGAGTTTGCCCGGAATTCTCCGAAACGGAAATAAATCGACATTTCGGCAAAACATAGGCAACTCAAAAGCACAATTTGGCATCAACTCATGCCACACACACAATTTCCATAAACATATCACACACACATAAACATATTTCCATTTTGCAAAAGCATGCAACTTTAATCACCTATATCTCGAGATCGAGCACACGGTCAAGATGATGATGTAGGGAGATCAAAAGTGCACAAAGCTCTTCTTGACAAACAAAGATCTAGTTAGGGGCAAATAGGTCACTTAAATAAATGCTACATCTACCTAGCTACCTAATTTGGGAGGAGACAACTTCAACTAGTGGAGGGGGAAGGAAAAAGAGAAAGGAGATGCATTAATGGAGGTGGTGTAGTTAGGTAGGAGTAATGAAGAGAGACAAAGGTAGGTAGAAGAGGGAGAGTAATGGGGGAGAAGTATTGAGGAGGAAGAAGAGTGAGAGTGGGAGAGGTAGGGGAAAGGGAGAGGAGGGGGAGGGGGAGGGGGAGGGCAGGTGGGGAAAAGGTGGTGGGTGCGGATTAGCAGTAGCGCGGGACGTAAAATGCGCTGCTGCTAAGAAAGTAGCAGCAGCGCGCTTTCGGTACAAGCGCTACTGCTAACCGGGACCAAAAGTGTGCCCAATTTGAAAATTAGCAGCAGCGACCTCAGAAAAACTATGCTACTGCTATAGCTATGGCAGTAGCACGGCTCGTGACACCGCTCTGCCGCTAAATGGAGTTGGGTGGGCACTGTCGGTCCATATTTGTAGCAGTGCGGGTTACGCCGAGCGCGCTACTGCTAAGCACTTGTCAGTAGCGGGTTTTCCACACCGGCGCTACTGCTAATTAGCAGCAGCGCTCCTTTTTGAGCCGCACTGCTGCTAAGATTCTGTGTATAGGGTTTTCCCTAGTAGTGCTAGTTCATCTCTTGCATCCAATCTTTGTATCCAAACCTCAGATTGGTACCTGTGGGTTGCTAGTAGTGTTGATTACTCCTTGTAGTTGACGCTAGTTGGTTTACTTGGTGGAAGAATCATATGTTCAGATCCATTATGCATATTAATACCCCTCTGATTATGAACATGAATATGATTTGTGAGTAGTTACGTTTGTTCCTGAGGACATGGGAGAAGTCTTGCTATAAGTAGTCATGTGAATTTGGTATTCGTTCGATATTTTGATGAGATGTATGTTGTCATCCCTCTAGTGGTGTCATGTGAACGTTTACTACATGACACTTCACCATTGTTTGGGCCTAGAGGGAGGCATTGGGAAGTAATAAGTAGATGATGGGTTGCTAGAGTGACAGAAGCTTAAACCCTAGTTTATGCGTTGCTTCGTAAGGGGCTGATTTGGATCCATATGTTTCATGCTATGGTTAAGTTTACCTTAATATTCTGTTGTAGTTGCGGATGCTTGCAATGGGGTTTAATCATAAGTGGGATGCTTGTCCATGTAAGGACAGTACCCAAGCACCGGTCCACCCACATATCAAATTATCAAAGTACCGAACGCGAATCATATGAACATGATGAAAACTAGCTTGACGATAATTCCCATGTGTCCTCGGGAGCGCTTTCCTTCATATAAGAGTTTGTCCAGGCTTTTCCTTTGCTACAAAAAGGATTGGGCCATCTTGCTGCACCTTATTTACTTTTATTACTTGCTACTCGTTACAAATTACCTTATCACAAAACTATCTGTTACCGATAATTTCAGTGCTTGCAGAGAATACCTTACTGAAAACTGCTTATCATTTCCTTCTGCTCCTGTTGGGTTCGACACTCTTACTTATCGAAAAGGCTACGATAGATCCCCTACACTTGCGGGTCATCAAGACTCTTTTCTGGCACCGTTGCCGGGGAGTGCAGCGCCTTTGGTAGGTGGAATTTGGTAAGGAAAAATTTATATAGTGTGCTGAAATTTACTGTCACTTATTACTATGTAACTTAATCCTTTGAGGGGCTTGTTCAGGGCATCTTCAACTCGGCCAGTAGAGAAAAGAGTTTCTCCTCAACCTACTGAACCTACTGAAAATGTTTACTTTGAAATTCCTTCGGGTATGATAGAGAAACTGCTAGCTAATCCTTTTGCAGGAGATGGAACATTGCATCCCGATTTACACTTAATCTATGTGGATGAAGTTTGTGGATTATTTAAGCTTGCAGGTATGCCCGATGATGTTATCAAGAAGAAGGTCTTCCCTTTATCTTTAAAGGGAGAGACATTGACATGGTATAGGCTATGTGATGATATGGGATCATGGAACTAAACACGGTTGAAATTGGAATTTCATCAGAAGTTTTATCCTATGCATCTTGTTCATCGTGATCGTAATTATATATATAATTTTGGCCTCGCGAAGGAGAAATCATCGCTCAATCTTGGGGGAGGCTTAAGTCAATGTTATATTCATGCCTCAATGATGAGCTCTCAAGAGAAATGATTATTCAAATTTTTTATGCTCGGCTTTCTCTCAATAATCGCTCCATGCTTGATACTTCTTGTACTGGATCTTTTATGATGAAGACTACTGAATTCAAATGGGATTTATTGGAAAGAATTAAAAGCAACTCTGAAGATTGGGACCTCGACGAAGGTAAGGAGTCAGGTATAACACCTAAGTTTGATTGTGTTAAATCTTTTATGGATACTGATGTTTTCCGTGAATTTAGCACTAAATATGGACTTGACTCTGAGATAGTAGCTTCTTTCTGTGAATCCTTTGCTACTCATGTTGATCTCCCAAAGTAGAAGTGGTTTAAATATAATCCTCCCACTGAGGTAAAAGTAATTGCTCCTATTAAAGTTGAAGAAAAGACTATCACTTATGATGATCCTATTGTTCCTACTGCTTATATTGAGAAGCCACCTTTCCATCTTAGAATAAAGGCTCATGCTAAAGCTTCAACTGTAGTCAACAAAAGTAATATTAGGACACACAAACCCCCTGAGCAAGTTAAAGTTGAACCTCAAATTGCTATGGTTAAAGATCTCTTGGCCGATAATATTGATGGACATGTTATTTACTTCTTCAATGAAGCTGCTAGAATTGCTAGACCTGATGCTAAAAGTAAACATAGACCTGTTGTAGGCATGCCTGTTATTTCCGTTAAAATAGGAGATCATTGTTATCATGGCTTATGTGATATGGGTGCTAGTGCAAGTGCAATACCTCATTCCTTATACGACGAAATTATGCATGATATTGTACCTGCTGAGATAGAAGATATCTATGTTACCATTAAACTTGCCAATAGAGATACTATTTCACCGGTTGGTATTGTTAGAGATGTTGAAGTCTTGTGTGGGAAGGTTAAATATCTTGCTGATTTTCTTGTTCTTGGTTCCCCACAAGATAGCTTTTGTCCCACTATATTTGGTAGACCCTTCTTGAACACTGTTAATGCTAGGATAGACTGCGAAAAGGATGTTGTTACTATTGGTTTGGGTCATATGTGTCGGGGGAAACTGATCCACGAACACCTATGGGGCCGGCGGACCGGGCCCCTTTCGGTTCGGCGGGGGGCGGAGATCGCACGAAGAACAGATCGAGGCGAAGCACACGAGCAGTTTACCCAGCTTCGGAGCTCTCCGGAGAGATAACACTCCTACTGCTGCTTGTCTGGCTGTATTATCTTGTGTTCTTGCTCTAGGGAGAGAGCGTAGTGTTTTCTGGGTTACGAATGAGTCGAACCGAACCACCTCTACGTTGCGCATGGGCCTCCTTTTATATGCTCAAGGGGTCACCGACAGGTGGCAACGCAGAGAAGGGCACGAATGTAAAAAGCGAGGTGGTTGGTACAGTTACTTGTACAATGCACCCTACCTAACCCTGACGGCAGGGGACAAGGGTATTAAATGCCCATCTGAGTCGCCCAAACAGTGCAGAAAAGGACCGTTAGGGACGCCACCGTTCGCCATGATGGCGATCTTGTCAGCTTCGCATGTCACTGCGCACCGCTGGCTGCACAGCCTCCCGCCACGCGCGCCTGGAGAGGCCCCCAGAGAGACACGTTGGTGGATGCGCTGGAGCGAGGGCACAGAGTGGCCGTCTGCCGCGGCAAGCGCCTTGCCGCTTATGCTATCTTGTCGGGTTCGGAAGCTTGTCGCTCACCAGGCCTCGAGGTACCTTGGTTGGTCTTCCTGGCAAGCTCCTCTTGCCGGGGCCTTGTTGCCTTGCCGGAGCGCGTGGCGCGTCGTGGCAAGTTCCTTGGAGTGTCTTGGTTGGCCTTCCCGGCAAGCTCCTCTTGTCGGGGCCTTGTTGCCTTGCCGGAGCGCGTGGCGCGTCGCGGCAAGTTCCTTGGCGTGTCTTGGTTGGCCTTCCCGGCAAGCTCTTCTTGCCGGGGCCTTGTCTCCTGAGCTTAAATACTTTGTTCTCGAATGGCTCCAAGGGAACCACGGAGGGTCTTGGCGTTCGCCCGGCAAGCCTTGCCGCGGGGTGCTGCAACTGCCCGTGCACAAGTTCGGGGTACTAGGGTACCCCTGTTCTAGTACACCGACAGGAGCCCCGGGGCTTGGGCCAGACACGGTGCCGAGCGCTGTTGGGCCAGGCCCAAGACAGGGCACGGGCACACGCGGACTGGGACACGCCGAATCCTGCTCCGTATCCACCGCGCTCTCCCCTAATGGCACGCGTTGAATGCGGCATCGTGGGAGAGATCGTGGGTGGTTCTTTATTCGGAAGGGCGAAACGTCCGCCCCATCCCTCTTTATAAGCAGAGGAAACAGGGGCAGTTCGTTCCCCCTCGCTGGTTGCTACTACTCCATCTTCACGAAACTCCGCCGCTCCCCCCCTTCTTCTTGAAGCCGAGAGAGCAGCGCTCCGCCCCCCATTGCCACCAGCTTCACCCACGCCGTCGACCTCCCCCACCACCTCCGCCATGGCTCCGAAAGCCGACAAGGGAAAGGGCGTGAAGTCGGCCGAGGCGCAGCGGCTCGCGGCGTTGCGGAAGGAGCGGGCGATCTTCTCCCCCCAGCTCGGCGTGCAGGAGCTGAGGGAGTACTTCTACCTCTTCCGGGCGACGGAGACGCGGGCGCATCCGCGCACGAGGGTACTCCCGGCCGCTGCTTCGGAGCTGGCTCCAAACGGGTACCCATTCTTCGCGCTATTCTTCTATTGCGGGCTCTGCCCGCCCTTCCCGGAGTTCTTCTGCGATATTATGAACACCTACGGCTTCCGCCTCCTTGACTTCACCCCCAACGCCGTTCTGACCATGGCAGTTTTCGCACATTTGTGCGAAAACTTTGTCTGAGTCCACCCCAGTGTTGCCCTTTTCTGCCACTTCTTCATACCTCGAGTAGAGAGAGGAGAGCCGCTTGCCGGAGGGATCGCCTGGATCTCGAGAGTCGGCAAGAAGGAGGCGTACTTGGAGGGTGAGCTCCGCAGCAAGTGGGATGAGTGGAGGGCGGAGTGGTGCTGGATCGTCGAGGAGAATCCGCAGCCCTTCAGTGCCATGCGCCAAGCTCCGATAGTACGCGGCAATGACTGGAGCAACGTGACCCCGGAAGACGAGAGGCTGAAGACCGCCATTACTAGGATCCTTCGCCTCAGACTTGCCGGGCTCACTGTAGGCACTGTAGGCGCAGATTTCCTCCGCCGCCGCATCGCCCCCCTGCAGGAGAGGGGGAGGCCCGCCTGGGAATTCAAGAACTCGGCGGACATCATGAGGCTGCGGCCGGGCCTCAACTACAACTTCACCGTCTTGGAGCTGGATGCAATGCTCCTGGAGTTGTTCAAACGCGACCCCCAGCACCCATTCACGCTGCCGAGGGGCGTTGTTCCATTATGCAACAATTCTGCGCTTGACGGGATCCGTGCTATGATGCCGTTGTGCGATTCACACGGAATCGTTCCAACTTGGCAAGAGCCTGCGGATGACGTCGTGCAAGCGTTCTTCGACAACTTGGAAGAAGTGCCGGTCCACGCTGACGAGCAGAAGAGCCTCACCCGTGACACCAACGACGAGGAGCTGCAGCGCATCGCCACTAGGGCGGAAGAGGTTGCGGCCGCAGCTGCCGCGGGCGTGTTCAGGTTCACTGTGGAGGAGGCGGAGGCTGCAGAAGCGGCAAACCTTGCCGAGCGCGCGGAGTTTATTGGCGAGGAAGAGACTGCCGGCTCTGAAGCTGAGCCGAGCGAGGCCGGCGAGGAAGATCCCGAGCCTTCAGAAAGCTTGCCGCAGGCGGAGCCCCCGGCCCCGCCAAGAAGGCGCCTTCGCAGGGCCGGGGACGCAGCGGGGCGGCAGCCGGGTCAACAGCCGCCAAGCCGTGCGACATGCTCTACCGCGGCAAGTAATGTTGCCGCGGGTGCGCCTCACACAGCAGCGGCAACTGGAGCGGGATCTTCCCGGGCCACCGCCACCGCCCCCGCCAAGCGAGCAAGGGATCCTACTCCTCCGCCTCGCCGCACCAGAGGGGAGCCGGACTTCGATCTTTCCACGCTCAGCTCCGACGAGGAGGAAGAAGAGTAAGCTTCTTTGGTGCTCTTGTAGTTCTTCAATCTTGCTGTTTATATCTTGTATTTGACGTGCTTCAATCTGGACTCCTTTCTTTTCAGGACGCTGGCCCAAAGAGCGGCGAAGAGGGCCAAGGCCGCGGTGATTGTCGTCGAAGACGACCCCACCGTGTCAGCAGGGGGTGGGTCTGAGACCACCTTGACGGACCCGGCAATCACTCCTCAAAGCAGCCCCCAGCGCAGCCCCCAGCATAAGTTCATAGTTAGCTTTCTGCTATCGGGCGCGCATGAGTGCTTTTTCCTTTGTTGATATCTTGCTTGTTGACTTGTGTAGGAGCAGAGCAGCCACATCAGGAGCGCCCGGAAGCTGGTCCCGAAGTGCCATCTGCTTCGACTACGCTGCCAAGGGAGGGGTTCCCGGTAAGGGAGCGCTCTCCGGCAAGGGAGAACTCTCCGACAAGGGGCAGCACCGTCGATCCTGCGGCGGCCGAGACCGCAACTGCAGATCTTGGCATAGTTTAAAAACTTTCCCTTGGGTTCTTCTTCTTCTGATTTTCTTCTCTTGGATTTTTGATTGATTCTTCTCCCTTCTTCGTTCTTCAGACCCATCTGCGGCTGAGCCAATGGAGACAGAGGGCGCCAGCGAGGAAGGGGCTGGTGCTGATGAGACCGCCGGCGAGGAGGCTGCCAAGGCTGCCGGCGCAGAGGGCGGCGAGGGGTCGGGCGATCGCACTGACGACCCGGAGGCCGCAGGAGCGCCAGGCGCTGCGCCGACCGCCGATCCCTCTGCCGCTGCTGCGGAGCCGGGCTCCGAGGAGCCCCAGCCCGACGCCTACTTGAAGGCCGGCGACGACATCTTCATCAAGATACCCTGGGCGTCGAGCTCCAGGGCGCCGGTCGAGGGGGAAACTTTTGACGGGGAGGTGCTCGCCTCCGCCGGACTGCCGTTGGTCGACGCGCCCGGCAGCAGCAGTGGCGAGCCTGAGGATGAGAAGCTACTATGGAAGCTGCTGTCACTCTACCACGCCCGGCAAGCCAAGCTGGCTTCCCAGGAAGCGCTTGTCGCGAAGGCGGGAGTTGATATGGAGAAGCGCGCGGAGGAGCTCCGGGGCCACAATCAAGAAGCTCTCCGGTCCTTGGCACAGGAGAGGGAGTGACTCGACGAGGAGTTCACGGCCTTCCTTCTCGAGAAGGCCGAAGCTGAGGAGGAACAAAGGCTGGCCGCCGAGAAGTAGTCCGCGTGAGAAGGTGAACTGGTGCAGCGGAAGGCCAACCTCGACAGCTACGAGGAGGAGCTTGCCGAGCGTGAGCAAGCACTTGGCGGGGTGCTCAAGGAGGCAAAGGACGCTGCCGCAGCCGCAGAGGCTGCCAAGAAAGAGCTGGAGGAGAAGGTGGCGCAGCTGGAGACCAACATTGGGAAGAGCGGCGAGGAGCTTGCCGCGCTCAAGCGTGAGCGTGAGAAGGATGCTGCCGCCCACGGTGAGCTGCAAGGTCTTCTCCCTGAGAGGGGCAAGGAGCTCAGCGCCGCCAAGGATTCCAATGCAGACCTGGAGCTGAAGCTGGCCATGCTGACGCAGACGCTGGAGGCCGCCAAGGAGCAGGAGAAGACCTTGTCGGAGAAGGTCAAGGCTGATGCGGCGCTGCTGGAGAGCATTGCAGTTACCCAGAACTTGTTCAGAGACACTGTGGAGCACTGGACTGAGGGTCTGGTGAATATTTCCGCAGTCATCAACGAGGAGCTGGCGCAGCTGGGGATGGAGGACTTTGGGTATCCCTCCGACGAGAATCTCCAACCCAGTGCCAAGCTCAGCCTGTTCTTCAAGGCCGTGGCGACGGCACTCTAGCGGCTCCAGGAAAGGATCCCAAAGTAGCTGGCCGACGAGTCGCGCAAAATCTGCGCCGGGGTTCTCCAGAAGGTGCTGATGAAGGTGGCCTTCCGCAATCCAGGCCTCAGCTTCACCAACGTCCTCAAGTCCTTGCCGCCAGACGCCGATCGGGACGCACTCAAGGCCCTTGTCGCACCCATTGTGGACAAGGTGAGCGAGATCAAGAGGGTCGAGGGCGGACGCATAGACTAGGCCGCCCATTTCTTCTTTTCCCTTGTCGCTGCTAATCATGTTATGAAAACATTCTGTTAGAGCTGCGACAAGTTATCTTGTAATATAACTTAATTTCCGTTATCAATTGCTATGTTATTTCCTCTACTAGATTCCTTCTTTTGTATGCTTTTACCCTACGCTTCTAGGGAACTTGTCGGCGCAGGCGCCCGAGCCGCGAGCGCTGAGTGCGGAACTTCAGCAGCCTGCTGGCGGCGCTGCTTCCGACAAGAAACCTTGTCGCGACTAGATGCAGCACACTTAAGTTGTTGTGCGGACTCGAAACAAAGTAAGGGCGCAACTAGCCACGAGTCAGTTCCTCCGCGCACAGGTTTTCCATACAAAGGAGGGTTGTTCGAGGAAGATAACTCAAAAAAAATTTAAAAATTGATTGCTCAAACTTTGGCAACTTAGCTTTTTTGTCATTTGCTTCCCGGCAAGGCAGAACTTTGCTCGAACGACGCCTGGTCCATACCACAATCTTCTCCTTTCCCCCGGCAAACATGTGTGCGAGGGAACCCTCTTTTCCTTTGTTGAAAAAGAAGAAAGAAGAGAAAATAATAATATGGAGCCCTTCGGCTCGTTACTGCTTACCGGATGTAGGTGCTGCACAAAGTGTCAGATAACACATGCAAGAAAGAAACTAATGCATAAAATGGACAAGTTGTGCGGAGCACATGGGGTTCTATTTATGCACGGGATCTGCGCCCGGCTTTGTATAAAGGATTACATGCAACAGCGGCAAGACTTGTACAAAAGGTGGTTGCCGGAACGGAGTTCCGGCAACCGCACCCTACGGGAAAAACTTACGAAGATGTTCTGTGTTCCAGGAGTTGCTCACCGGAATGCCATCTTCGGTCTCAAGGCGGACAGCGCCGGGCCTTGTGACTCGTCTCACCCGATAAGGGCCTTCCCACTTCGGCGTCAACTTGTTGGAATTCTTGGCGGACTGAACGCGCCGAAGAACAAGCTCGCCTTCCTCGAAGCTTCTAGCCTTAACTTTGCGGCTATGGTAGCGGCGCAAAGCTTGCTGGTATCGAGCAGCTCGTACAACAGCCTGAAGACGATCTTCCTCAAGGAGCAGCGCGTCGTCTTGTCGCAGTTGTTCTTGCTCAAGCTCATCATAAGCGAGCACTCGAGGCGATCCGTATACGAGTTCCGTGGGGAGAACTGCCTCTGCTCCATAGACTAGAGCGAAAGGTGTCTGTCCAGTGGCTCGATTTGGCCTTGTTCTGATCGACCAGAGAACCACCGGCAGCTCCTCGATCCAGTTTCTTCCGCACTTGCACAGCCTGTTGAAAGTTCTGGTCTTGAGCCCGTGCAGCACTTCAGCATTTGCCCTCTCTGCTTGACCGTTGCTTCTCGGATGAGCAACAGAAGCGAAGCAGACCTTGGCGCCAAGGTCTTGGACGTACTGCATGAAGGTGCGGCTCGTGAATTGCGTGCCATTGTCAGTGATGATCCTGTTAGGGATCCCGAAACAACAAACAATTGACCTGAAGAACTTGACTGCTGACTGTGTTGTCACCTTCTTCACTGGCTGCACTTCCGGCCACTTTGTGAACTTGTCGATTGCGACGTACAAGTACTCAAAGCCCCCGACAGCTTGGGGGAAAGGGCCGAGGATATCGAGCCCCCAGACTGAAAATGGCTAGGATAAAGGGATCGTCTAGAGAGCTTGAGCTGGCTTGTGTATCTATTTGGAGTGGAACTGGCATGCTTCACAGTTGGTTACTTGTGCAGTTGCATCCTGCAGGGCTGTCGGCCAAAAGAAACCTTGCCGGAAAGCTTTGCCGGCAAGTGCTCTTGCGCCAATGTGGTGGCCACATATGCCTCCATGTATCTCTGCCAACAACTTTTGTCCATCTTCCCGGCAAATACACTTCAATTTCACACCGTTGAGTCTTCTTCTGTACAGTATGCTATCGACAAACTGGTACATACTTGAATGCCGGGCTACTTTTTCCGCTTCTTCTTGCTCTTCGGGAAGTTCTCCTGTCTGAAGGAAATGGACAATCTGCTGTGCCCATGCTGGAGCTTGTGGCTCGACAACAAGGACTAAAGGCACATCTGCTGCCGCGGGAACATCCACTTCTACGGCAAGGACTTGCGGCCCTGCCGGAGCTTGATGTTCCCCGGCAAGCTTGCCGGAGCAAAACTTGTCGGGAGCGTCTGCTTCAATGGAACAAACCATAAGGCTTGCCGGAGCAGACTGCCCCTCAGCAACCTTGGTGTTGATCTTGGTGACTTTCTTGGCGGCTTCGGGGAGCTCTGCCGGAAAGTAGTCACTAGAAATCAACTTCCTCTTCTTGCCTTGTCCAGTTGATGGTGTTACGGATGGTTGAGTCAACTTGAGCACAAGGATCCCTGGTTCCACAGGTAACTTTAGTGCGGCGCACTTTGACAGGCCATCAGCAATGTCATTATGAGCTCTTGGGATATGCTCCATCTGTAGGCCGTCAAAGTGCTCTTCTAGTTTCCTCACTTCATCAACATATGCTTCCGTCAATGGACTCTGGTAGTTCTTGTTCACTTGGCGGACGACAAGCTGTGAGTCACCCCTGACAATGAGCTTCTTGATCCCAAGGTCTGCTGCAATTCTGAGACCGGCAAGCAATCCTTCATACTCTGCAGTATTGTTGGTTGCTTGCTCCTTGGGAAAGTGCATCTGGACTACATACTTGAGGTGCTCTCTGGTGGGCGCGACAAGCAGCACGCCCGCACCGGCGCCTTGCAGCGAGAAGGCACCATCAAAGTACATCAGCCACTCTTTGCTTGCCTCTTTGACTGGGATACTCGTCTTTGGAATTTATTCATCTGGTGTTGGCGTCCATTCTGCTATGAACTCTGCCAATGCCCTGCTTTGGATAGTTGAAGTGCTCTCAAACTTGAGGCCAAAGCTTGACATTTCCAGCGCCCACTCGACGATCCTACCTGTCGCTTCTGGATTTTGTAGTATCCTCTTCAGCGGAAAGCGAGTGATGACTGTGATCTCATGTGCTTGGAAGTAATGGCGCAGCTTTCTCGAGGCCATGAGGAGGCCGAAAAGCAACTTCTGCACACCAGAGTACCTTGATCTAGCCCCCTGTAGAAGGGAACTGACAAAGTAAACTGGACGCTGCACCATTCTCTTCTGCATCTTATCATGCTCCTGGGCAGATCCATCTCTGTCGGGACCAGAGCTTGTAGGCGAAGCCCCCTGCTTGTCGCTGGATGCGTCTGCCGTGGTTGCTGGCTCATCATCTGCCTCCCTCTCCGCCACTAATGCAGCACTAACCACTTGATTGTTTGCCGCTATATACAGCAGCAACTTCTCTTGCGGCTTAGGTGTGACAAGTATTGGAGTGGAGGACAGGTATCTCTTCAAGTCCTGCAGCGCAGCCTCCGCCTCCGGAGTCCATTTCATTGGACCTGCCTTTTTCAAAATTTTGAAAAATGGCAGGGCGCGCTCAGCAGATCTAGAGATAAACCTACTGAGAGCAGCCACGCAACCGGCAAGCCTTCGTACATCCTTGACGCGCTTTGGTGCTTCGATCTGCTCAATGGCCTTGATCTTGTCGGGATTGGTCTTAATTCCCCGCTAAGACACGAAGAACCCGAGAAGCTTGCCGGATGGGACTCCAAACACGCACTTCTCGGGGTTAAGCTTTAGGTTGATCTTGCGCAGATTCGCAAATGTCTCGTCTAAATCTTGAACCAGGGTCGCCCTGTTCTTGCTTTTGACCACTATGTCATCCATGTAGGCTTCCACATTTCTGTGCATCTGCTGCTCAAAAGCGTGGTGGACTACCCTTGCGAATGTTGAACCAGCATTCTTCAAACCGAAAGGCATCCGTACGAAGTAGTACGTGCCACACGGGGTGATAAATGCGGTTTTCTCTTCATCCTCTTCGGCCATGAAGATCTGATGGTATCTTGAGTATGCATCAAGAAGTGAAAGCAAATCACATCCGGCTGTGGAGTCAACAATCTGGTCAATGCGCAGCAAGGGAAATGGGTCTTTGGGACAAGCTTTATTGACATCAGTGAAGTCAATACAAAGTCTCCATTTCCCATTAGCCTTGCGCACGACAACATGATTGGCCAACCACGTGGGATGGAGCACTCCTCTGACAAGGCCTGCTGCTTCCAACTTCTTGATTTCTTCTGCGATGAATTCTTGGCGCTCCACTGCCTGCTTCCTGACTCTCTGCTTGACGGGCCGCGCATGAGGACAGACGACAAGGTGGTGCTCAATTACTTTCCTGGGAACACCGGGGATATCAGACGGTTGCCACGCAAAGACGTCGACATTCGCCCGCAGGAAAGCAACGAGCGCGCTTTCCTATTTGGGGTCAAGAGTGGCGCTGATGGTGAAGGTACCACCAGCGCCATCCTCCTTGGCGGACACCTTCTTGGTCTCAGGTGGAGCTGTCATTGCCTTCTTACACTTGCCGGTGGAGCTCGATGGTGCGTCCTCGACGGTAGCGCAGCACTCCGAAGAGGTGCGCTTGCCGGAGTGGGCATCAGAACTCTTGACAGACTTGATCTTCTTCTTCCCCCCGGGAGCTTCAGCGGCAAGTGTCTTGCGTTCTGCTGCGGCTGCTGCTTCCCGGTAGATCTTGTCGGCACAGATAAGAGCATCCTTCTTGTCGCCAGGGACAGAAATGACACTTATTGGGCCTGGCATTTTTAGTACGTTGTACTCATAGTGAGAGGCTTCCATGAACTTGGCGAGCGCTGGACGGCCAAGGATTCCATTGTAAGGTAATGGAAAGTCAGCAACATCAAATGTGACCCTCTCAGTCCTGAAATTCAGCGCTGCCAAATGTTACCGGCAACGTGATCTTTCCCTTCGGCTTGCTTCTTCCCGGGTTGATTCCTTGAAATGTACCGGTCTCTTCGAGCTCGCTGTCAGGGATCTGGAGTTTCTGGAGCACCGCGGAGGAGATCAGGTTCAAGCCGGCCCCACCGTCAACTAGCATCTTAGTGACCTTGAGGTTGCGGATTGTTGGTGAAACCAACATCGGCAAGCACCCGACCGCGGTTATGCGATCAGGGTGGTCCTCAATATCAAAGATGATAGGCGTGTTGGACCATTTCAGAGGCTTGCGTGACTCGACGGGTGGTTCTGCTGCATTAACTTCCCGCACCCACTGCTTGAGCTGGCGGTGCGAGGTGTGCAGAGAAGCACCACCGTCAATGCACAGGACCTCTGTGGCTTTCTGGAACTCCTGCTCATCAGTCTCCTCATCATCCATGTCTTCATCATCGTCGTCATCTTCATCCTTGTCGCGGCCGCGAGGAGGTCTGTCTCCTTGCCGCTGCTTGGCCTTGCCGCGGCGTCCTCCTCGGCCGGGACGTTTCTTGCCGGATCCCCCAGCACCTTCCTGGGCCTTCTCCTTGTCGCGCCGCTCGTATTCAGCTTTCTGTTACTCAACAAGTTGTTCGACTTTCTTACAGTTCTGGAGATCATGGCCCTTGGTGCGGTGGATCTTGCAATACTGCTTGTTGGTGCCGTCCTGCTTATCGGCGACCGCCACCTCCGCGGCAACCTCCTTGCCGGAGTCACCAGCTTTGGCTTCCTTGGCGCCACCACCGTTGCCGGACTGCTCAACAACTAGCACCTCTTTGCCTTTCCTCCTTCTGTTGTTCCGCCGCCGGTTTTTCCTTGCCGGGGCAGCATCTTCACTGTCAGATCCTCCCGCTCCTATATTCTCTCCGGGGAGTCTCCTCCCTTCCTCAGCACGTGCACGCTTGTCGGCCAGTGCATATAACTCACTGACGTCCCTGATCTTGCACATCGCCATTTCCTCCCGCATCCTGCGGTTTCGCACGTTCTGATGGAATGCGCTAATCACCACCGCAGGGTGGACGTCTGGGATGTTGTGCTGCACACTGCTAAATCTCTGAATGTACTTGCGCAGGGGCTCTCCTTCCTTCTGGGCGAGCAGATGAAGATCACTCTCCTGGCCATGAGGCTTGTGTCCGCCTGCGAAGGCGCCGACAAACTGATGGCACAGATCAGCCCAAGAGGATATGGAGTTGTCCGGCAAGTGCATGAGCCAGGACTTGACGTTGGGCTTGAGTACCAGCGGGAAGTAATTGGCAAGGATCTTGTCATCCTGTCCCCCAGCAACCTGCACCGCAATGGTGTAAATGCTGAGGAACTCCGACGGATGCGTCTTGCCGTCGTACTTCTCCGGTACGTCTGGCTTGAAGTTCTTCGTGCTGGGCCACTGGACTTGCCGCAGCTCACAAGTGAACGCAGGGCAACCTACCGCATACAGCAGATCGCCTGGTTCCCCTGGCGCATGCATGTCAACAGAGGGCCCAGCGCGCTTGTCGGATTGACGCCGCGCTTCTCTTCGGTGCTTGATGCGAGTTCGAGCGTCTTCTTGTTGTCGATCATGAAGAACTTGGCGCTGATCGCGACGAGCTCATGGATCCGAAGATGCGGTGGAGTCGCTGTCGAGGTGGATCCGGTGAGTCGGTGATCTCGGCCTTCGGGGTGGTAATTGCATGGTAGTTGCACCTCCACCCATTTCGTCGCCACCGGCTCGCGTCCGGCAACCCTGCCGCGGCGGGGACGCGCTCGGCCGCCGTGGAGTGTCGCCGTTGGCGTAGCCGATGAGACTCTGAATGGTGGCCCTCCATTCGTAGATCTTGTCCGACGTCAGAGGGTAATCTAGGAGAAGTTGAGCTCGCGCCAAAGCTTTTGCTGGAGTGGTGGGTGGCAGTGGCGGACGGCGCGAGGAGCGGGACGTGCTCGAACATCTAACTATGTTAGAAGGAGCAGTATCCCGTCCAAGTGACTGTGCCCCGCTCGTGCCAACATGCTGGCATGCATGCTGGTCTTGAGCGCCCCAAGATCCACCAGCTTGGTCTTGGCCTATCACGCGTATGTCACTGCGAGTGCCATGACGCTGTTGATCTTGCACCTCTTGAGAGTGGCGCGGAACATGTACAGTCGCCAAGGTCTGTGCAGCCTTGTCTTTGGACCTGGCAGCATCATAAGCTTCCTCGTCGATGTCCATTCTTCCGCCGGTGTCCATTCCACCACCCGTTTGCTCCAACGGTGGAGGAAGTGACGTGGACGGAGCGGCTGCCGCCGAAGTCTTCTTCTTCGGTGGCATGTTGATGAAGGGAATGAAGATCTAGCTCGTGTGAATGCCGGATCAGGTTCACGCAATCTCGACGCCCCCTACCTGGCGCGCCAAAGATGTCGGGGGAAACTGATCCACGAACACCTATGGGGCCGGCGGACCGGGCCCCTTTCGGTTCGGCGGGGGGCGGAGATCGCACGAAGAGCAGATCGAGGCGAAGCACACGAGCAGTTTACCCAGCTTCGGAGCTCTCCGGAGAGATAACACTCCTACTGCTGCTTGTCTGGTTGTATTATCTTGTGTTCTTGCTCTAGGGAGAGAGCGTAGTGTTTTCTGGGTTACGAATGAGTCGAACCGAACCCCCTCTACGTTGCGCATGGGCCTCCTTTTATATGCTCAAGGGGTCACCGACAGGTGGCAATGCAGAGAAGGGCACGAATGTAAAAAGCGAGGTGGTTGGTACAGTTACTTGTAAAGTGCACCCTACCTAACCCTGACGGCAGGGGACAAGGGTATTAAATGCCCATCTGAGTCGTCCAAACAGTGCAGAAAAGGACTGTTAGGGACGCCACCGTTCGCCATGATGGCGATCTTGTCAGCTTCGCATGTCACTGCACACCGCCGGCTGCACAGCCTCCCGCCACGCGCGCCTGGAGAGGCCCCCAGAGCGACACGTTGGTGGATGTGCTGGAGCGAGGGCACAGAGTGCCGCCTGCCGCGGCAAGCACCTTGCCGCTGCTGTTATCTTGTCGGGTCCGGAAGCTTGTCGCTCACTGGGCCTCGAGGTACCTTGGTTGGTCTTCCCGGCAAGCTCCTCTTGCCGGGGCCTTGTTGCCTTGCCGGAGCGCGTGGCGCGTCGCGGCAAGTTCCTTGGAGTGTCTTGGTTGGCCTTCCCGGCAAGATCCTCTTGCCGGGGCCTTGTTGCCTTGCCGGAGCGCGTGGCGCGTCGCGGCAAGTTCCTTGGCGTGTCTCGGTTGGCCTTCCCGGCAAGCTCTTCTTGCCGGGGCCTTGTCTCCTGAGCTTAAATACTTTGTTCTTGAATGGCTCCAAGGGAACCACGGAGGGTCTTGGCGTTCGCCCGGCAAGCCTTGCCGCGGGGTGCTGCAACTGCCCGTGCACAAGTTCGGGGTACTAGGGTACCCCTGTTCTAGTACACCGACAATATGTCTCATGAGTTTAATTTTGCTAAATTTAGTAGACAACCCCATGATGAGGAATTGCCTAGTAAAGATGAAATTATTGGTCTTGTTTCTATTGCCGTGCCTCCTAGTGATTCTTTAGAACAATATTTGCTAGACCATGAAAATGATACGTATATGAATGAAAGAAGGGAAATAGATGAAGTATTCTTTAAACAAGGACCTATTCTGAAACACAACTTGAATGTTGAAATCCTAGGGGATCCACCTCCACCCAAGGGTGATCCCGTGTTTGAGCTTAAACCATTGCTTGATACTCTTAAATATGCTTATCTTGATGAAAAGAAGATATGTCCTGTTATTGTTAGTGGTAACCTTTCAGAGCATGATGAAGAGAAATTATTGAAAACTCTGAAGAAGCACCGTGCTGCTATTGGATATACTCTCGATGATCATAAGGGCATTGGTCCCACTCTATGTCAACACAAAATAAATTTGGAGAAAGACGCCAAACCAGTTATTGATCACCAACGACGGCTAAATCCTAAGATGAAAGAAGTGGTAAGAAAGGAAATACTAAGGCTCCTTGAAGCAGGTATAATTTATCCTATTGCTGATAGTCAGTGGGTAAGTCCTATCCATTGTGTCCCTAAGAAGGGAGGTATTACTGTCGTTCCTAATGATAAAGATGAATTGATTCCGCAAAGAATTATTACAGGTTATAGGATGGTGATTGATTTCCGCAAATTAAATAAATCTACTAAAATGATCATTACCCTTTGCCTTTCATTGATCAAATGCTAGAAAGATTATCCAAACATACACATTTTTGCTTTCTAGATGGTTACTCTGGTTTCTCTCAAATACCTGTGTCAGCTGATGATCAAGAAAAGACTAGACGTATGCCTTTTGGTTTATGTAATTCACCTGCTACCTTTCAAAGATGCATGATGGCTATATTCTCTGACTTATGTGAAAAGATTTGTGAAGTTTTCATGGATGATTTCTCTGTTTATGGATCCTCTTTTGATGATTGGTTGAGCAACCTTGATCGAGTTTTGCAGAGATGTGAAGAAACTAACCTTGTCTTGAATTGGGAGAAGTGCCACTTTATGGTTAATGAAGGTATTGTCTTGGGACATAAAATTTCTGAAAGAGGTATTGAAGTTGACAAAGCTAAAGTTGATGCTATTGAAAAGATGCCTTGTCCCAAGGACATCAAAGGTATAAGAAGTTTCCTTGGTCATATCAGTTTTTATAGGAGGTTCATTAAGGACTTCTCAAAAATTTCCCGGCCTCTGACTAACCTATTACAAAAATATATTCCTTTTGTCTTTGACGATGATTGTGTAGAAGCATTTGAAATACTTAAGAAAGCCTTGATTTCTGCAAATATTGTTCAGCCACCTGATTGGAATTTACCCTTTGAAATCATGTGTGATGGTAGTGACTATGCTGTAGGTGTTGTTCTAGGACAAAGAGTTGATAAAAAATTAAATGTTATTCAATATGCTAGTAAAACTCTAGACAATGCCCAGAGAAATTATGCTACTACTGAAAAGGAATTCTTAGCCGTTGTATTTTCTTGTGCTAAATTCAAACCTTATATTGTTGATTCTAAAGTAACTATTCACACTGATCATGCTGCTATTAAATATCTTATGGAAAAGAAAGATGCTAAACCTAGACTTATTACATGGGTTCTCTTGCTACAAGAATTTGATTTGCATATTATTGATAGAAAGGGAGCTGAGAATCCCGCTGCAGACAACTTGTCTAGGTTAGAGAATGTTCTTGATGACCCACTACCTATGGATGATAGCTTTCCTGATGAACAATTAGCTGCCATAAATGCTTCTTCCACTGCTCCATGGTATGCTGATTATGCCAATTACATTGTTGCTAAATTTATACCACCTAGTTTCACATACCAGCAAAAGAAAAAGTTTTTCTATGATTTAAGACATTACTTCTGGGATGACCCACACCTTTATAAAGAAGGAGTAGATGGTGTTATTAGACGTTGTATACCTGTGATGCCCCGGGTTCAATCATACACTAATCATACACGCAAACGTGTACGATCAAGATCAGGGACTCATGGGAAGATATCACAACACAACTCTACAAATAAAATAAGTCATACAAGCATCATATTACAAGCCACAGGACTCGAGGGCTCGAATACAAGAGCTCGATCATAAATGAGTCAGCGGAAGCAACAATATTTGAGTACAGACATAAGTTAAACAAGTTGCCATAAGATGGCTAGCACAAACTGGGATACATATCGAAAGAGGCGCAGGCCACCTGCCTGGGATCCTCCTAAACTACTCCTGGTCCTCGTCAGTGGCCTGCACGTAGTAGTAGGCACCTCTAGTGTAGTAGGAGTCGTCATCGACGGTGGCGTCTGGCTCCTGGACTCCATCGTCTGGTCGCAAGAAACGGGTATAGAAAGGGGGGGAAAGGGGGAGCAAAGCAACCGTGAGTACTCATTCAAAGTACTGCAAGCAAGGAGCTAAATTACAATGCATGCATTGGTATCAAATGGAAAAGGGGTAGCATATGTGGACTGAACTGTAGAATTCCGGAATAAGAGGGGGATAGCTAGTCCTATCGAAGACTATGCTTCTGGCAGCCTCCATCTTGCAGCAGAAGAAGAGAGTAGATGGTAAGTTAACCAAGTATCATCACATAGCATAATCCTACCCGGTGATCCTCCCCTCGTCGCCCTGTGAGAGAGCAATCACCGATTGTATCTGGCACTTGGAAGGGTGTGTTTTATTAAGTATCTGGTTCTAGTTGTCAAAAGGTCAAGGTACAACTCCAGGTCGTCCTTTTACCGAGGGACACGACTATTCGAATAGATAAACTTCCCTGCAGGGGTGCACCACATTTCCTAACACGCTTGATCCCCTATGGCCGGACACACTTTCCTGGGTCATGCCCAGCCTCGGAAGATCAACACGTCGCAACCCCACCTAGGCACAACAGAGAGGTCAGCACGCTGGTCTAAATCCTATGGCGCAGAGGTCCGGGCCCATTGCCCATTGCACACCTGCACGTTGCGAGGGCGGCCAGAAGCAGACCTAGCCCCCTTAATACAAGAGCAGGCTTACGGTCCAATCCGGCGCTCTCAGTCGCTGACGTCACGAAGGCTTCGGCTGATACCATGACGTTGAGTGCCCATAACTGTTCCCGCGTAGTTCGTTAGTGCGTATAGGCCACTGGCCAGACTCAGATCAAATACCAAGATCTCGTTAAGCGTGTTATTTTGAAATAATCGCGGACGCCGACCAGGGCCAGGCTCACCTCTCTCCTAGGTGATCTCAACCTAACCTGTCACTCCGCCACAAAGATCCACTCAGAGGGCCATCGGGACAAACATCCTTTCGGACCCAATCCGTGAATCACTCGCGGGTACTCTACGAGCCGACCCGACTTTAGTGACCACAAGTATCATATAATATGTATATAAGTATATACTCGTGATCACCTACCGAGTGATCACAGCCTGATAGTATAGCATGGCAGACGAACAAGAATGTAGGGCCACTGATGGTAAACTAGCATCCTATACTAAGCATTTAGGATTGCAGGTAAGGTATCAATAACTGTAGCAACAATGACAGGCTATGCATCAGGATAGGATTTACGGAAAGCAGTAACATGCTACACTACTCTAATGCAAGAAGTAGAGAGAAGAATAGGCAATACCTGGTGATCAAGGGGGGGCTTGCCTAGTTGCTCTGGCAAGAAGGAGGGGTCGTCAACAACGTAGTCAACCGGGGCACCAGCAGCGACGTCAGTCTCGTAGTCTACCGAGAGAAGAGGGGGAAGAAACAATGAATACAATGCAAACAGATGCATATCGATGCATGACATGACAAGTAGCGGCGCTAGGTGTGCCCTAACGCAGTAGGTGGTGATACCAGTGAAGGGGAAAAACAACCAGGAAAATATCCCCGATGTTTCGCGTTTTCGGACAGATGAACTAGAGGGGGAAAGTAATGTGTTTGCTATGATAGGTATGTGTGGCAGACGAACGGGCCGCGAATCCGGATTTGTCTCATCGTTCTGAGCAACTTTCATGTGCAAAGTTTTTCCATTCGAGTTACAGATTATTTTATATGATTTTCTGAAGTTTTAATTATTTTCTGATTTTAATTATTTATTTAAATTCAAATTATCCAGAATAGTAAATGATGATGTAAGCATGACATCAGGGTGACGTCAACAGGTCAACTGGTAGGTTGACCAGTCCAACTAGACAGGTGGGTCCAGTGGGACCCACATGTCATTGTCAGGGGCACTAACAGGGGGGTTTAGACTAACGAAATGGGTTAATTAGCGGGTGGGGCCTAGTGGTCAGTGACAACTTTTTGGTCTTAATTAACTAATTTAATTGATTAGCAATTTATCTATATATTGTTATTCGTTTATGGCGTGGGGCCCGCATGTCATAGACACAGGGGAGCCACGTCAGCGCTGACCAAGTCAATGGGTCAACGGGGCCCACCCGTCAGCGACACAAGGGGGGCCCACGCGTCAGGCCCGCTCAGCGACGGTCGGCGACTCATCGGAATCACGCCGGCGAGCTCATTCGTGGCGGCACGTCCTCGGGCATCATGGGAAATTGCCCAGAGGGCATCATTTTGGTCGCGGCCAGGCGCGTTAGAACGGCAAGACGACGACGCATCGGTTGGTGGTGGTTTCGTGGGCTGCGATGGCTGGAGATGAGTAATACAATGTTGCCGGCGGCGGGGTGTTTCAGGCGAGCAACGACAACGGCGATGCGGCGAGCTATTGGGAAAACAGAAGGGCGGGGCGAGGCCTACGTGCACGCGCAAGTACAACGGCACGAGCCCGGGGCCAAAGGGTCACCAGACGGCTATCGGCAACGAGCGCGGGCGGTGACGCATACGGGAGCTCGAGAAGATCGGAGCTACGGCGAGCTAGCGAACAAACGGAGAGGCTGGGGAGGATCTACGGGGCGCGGTGACTGCAACCGGCACTGGCCCGTGACCATTTGGTCACCGGAGACTTGTCGGCGACGAGCTCCGCGGTGCTGCTTTCGGCTGCTACGGCGATAGCTAGCTAGGGCGCGCGCAAGAGAGAGGAGGCATCTGGGGCTCACCGAGCGGCACACATGGTGGCCCTTGGGGGTTTAGTAGCAGCAGGGGCGTCGCCGGAGTTGGTGAAGAGCAACGGTGAAGCTCGTCGGAGCAGAGGAGGAAGACGGCGATGTGGTGGGCGTTGCGGTGGCTCGGAACTCCAACGGGGTGCACCAGTCGAAGTAGCGGACGACGGCGGCCCTTGGAGACACAGTAGGGCGGCGAGGTGGGCATGGTGGCCGTGGCTAGGCCGGAGCCATGGCGGCGGTGGCGCCCGGATGCGAAGGGGAGAGGGAGACGCATGGCCCAGAGGGGGAGCGGGGGTGAGTGGGAGATGGGATCAAGGAGGCGGAGGCGTGGCAGCCTTATCCCCTCCCGGCGCCAGTGGCGGCGAGGCAGTTGGGCGGGAGCGCGCCCCTATTCCGACCCGGGTCGGGGGAACAGGGAAGGGAGATGAGGTAGGGGGGCTGGGCCGGTTGGCCTTTGCCCAGTTGGGCTTGGCCAGCTGTTGCTAGCTGGGCCATGTGGCCCAGGGGGTTGGTTATTTTTCTATTTCTCTTTTGTTTTGTTTTTCTGTTTTTATTCTTTTTCTTTTCTGTTTTAAATCATTTTAAAATAATTAGGCAACTTCTAAAAATGGGTTTTCTCCACAATAATTACCAGTGAAATATTTGGCACCCACCGAACATTTTTGTTTCAGTGTTTGAAATTTTTTATCGTTCAACTCGATTTTGAATTTGAATTTTGTATCGGTTTCGAATCAACGCGAGTTTATCAACAGTAACCGAAGTGACGTGTCATCATTAGCAGAGTTTTACTATAGCTTAATTATCCGGTCGTTACAAAACTCCTTCACTACAAGAAATCTCGTCCTGAGATTTTAGGAGGTAGAGGGAAACAATGTTGGGTATTCATCAGCAGGCGATCCTCGCGTTCGCAAGTGGCTTCTTCTTCAGAGTGATGCGACCACTGGACCTTGAGGAATTTGATTGCCTTCTGACGTGTGCGGCATTCAGCTTGGTCGAGAATGCGGACCGGATGCTCTTTATAGGAGAGGTCATGTTACAATTCGAGCACTTCGTGATCCACTGCTCGGATTGGGTCCTTGAAGCAACAACGGAGTTGTGACACGTGGAACACATCATGAACCTGAGAAAGGTTTGGTGGAAGCTCCAGTTGATATGCCACTTTTCCACGCCTTTCGAGAATAGTGAAGGGGCCGATATAGCGAGGAGCAAGCTTGCCCTTGATCCCGAAGCGATGAGCACCCTTCATTGGTGTAACTCGAAGATAAGCCTTTTGGCCAGGTTCATAGACCATGTATTTATGATGACGGTCATACTGACTCTTCTGACGTGACTGAGTAGTCTTGAGATTCTCATGAATAATGCGGACTTGTTCTTCGGCATGTTGGATAATATCCGGACCGAAGAGTGGACGTTCCCCAGTTTCTGACTGGTTCAGAGGGGTCCGACACTTTCGTCCATATAACACTTCGAAGGGGGCCATCTTCAGACTAGCTTGATAGCTATTATTATAAGAGAACTCAGCATACGGAAGAGATTCCTCCCATTTCTTGCCCAAGGAAATTACACATGCTCAAAGCATGTCTTCAAGGATTTGGTTGACATGTTCAACTTGCCCTTGCGACTGAGGATGAAACGCAGTACTGAACGACAGATGAGTTCCCATAGCTTCTTGGAAACTTTCCTAGAATCTTGAAGTGAATAAGCTGCCACGGTCCGAACTAATAACCAGTGGAATACCGTGAAGTGAAACAATTCTGGACATGTAGAGAGTTGCAAGCTGACTAGCAGTGATTGTTTCTTTGACCGCCAGAAAATGTGCAACTTTAGAAAGTCGGTCAATGACGACAAGAATAGCATCATTACCTTTCTGCGATTTGGGAAATCCAGTGACGAAGTCCATTTCAACATGGTCCCATTTCCATTCAGGAATTGAGATAGGTTGCAGAGTTCCAGTAGGCCTTTGATGCTCTGCTTTGATATGATGGCAAACATCACACTCAGCAACATATCGAGCAATGTCTTGCTTCATATTAGACCACCAGAATTTCTGACGAATATCCTGGTACATCTTTGTACTACCAGGATGGATGGACAGAGGCATATCATGAGCTTCTTTCATAACCTTTTTAGTCTGATCCATGTTTGTCCTCGAACATGGTACCACTAGGCAACCTTTGAAGTACAAGGCGCCATCATCGGCGATAGTGAAGAATGAGGGCTTTCCTTCTGTGAGATGGCGTTTAATCTTCTGGACTTCAGAGTCATAACCTTGAATAGTCTTTATACCGTCTATGAGATCTGGTAAGACAGCCAGGGTATTTAGAGAACCCTTAGTAACAACATGAAGATTCATCTTTTGGAACTCTGGGGGAGGGGGAGCGAGTGCACCAGGAGGGACAATACGCAGGTTTAGCTTTCTAAACTCTTCCACAAGCGAGGGCTGAACTTTGTGAACCTGGAGGTGATTGCACTAAGACTTGCGGCTCAAGGCATCAGCCATTACATTAGCCTTGCCTGGGGTATAGGATATACCTACATCAAAGTCTGCAACTGTCTCCATCCATCTCTGCTGACGAAGGTTCAGGTCTGGCTGAGTAAACAGATACTTCAGACTTTGGTGGTCGGTGAAGATCTCGCAATGGTTACCGAGAAGGTAATGTCGCCACTGCTTCAGAGCATGAATGACAACAGCAAGCTCGAGGTCGTGAACTGGGTAGTTCTGTTCGTGAGGGCGCAGCTGACGAGAGGCATAAGCAATCACTCTGCGCTCTTGCATTAGGACACAGCCTAATCCTTGACGGGAATCGTTGAAGTAAATGACGAAGTCCTTCTTAGTATCAGGTGGAGCAAGCACTGGGGCAGAAGTCAACTTGTCTTTGAGTGCCTGGAAACTTTCCTGACACTTGTCTATCCATTGGAACTTGACACCCTTATGCAACAGGTTAGTCAGAGGCCTGGCGATCTTGGAGAAGTTCTCTACGAATCGACAACAATAGCTGGCGAGACCGAGAAAACTTTGGACTTGCTAGGCATTCTTCGGAGGAGTCCAATCGAGAATAGCCTGGACTCATTCAGGGTTGACGGCAATACCATCCATGGAGATGACATGCGGAAGATAGGTCACTTCGGATAGCCACAATTCACACTTGGAATACTTAGCGTAGAGTTGATGCTCTCGAAGCTTTTCCAGTACAAGACAAAGATGTTCAGCATGTTCTTCTTTGTTCTTGGAAAACACAAGGATATCATCCAGATAAACCGCGACGAACTTGTCGAGGTAATCCATGAATATATAGTTCATTAGACGAGAGAAGGTGGCGGGAGCATTCGTTAAGCCGAATGACATGACGGTGTACTCGTATGATCCATACCGAGTCACGAAGGCGGTCTTTGAGATATCCTCTTCACGAACACGGATCTGGTGCTAACCCAACCTCAAGTCGAGTTTGGAGAACACTGATGAACCGGCCAGTTGACCATGAAGATCATTGATCCGAGGGAGGGGATATTTGTTCTGAATAGTGGCTTGGTTAATAGGATGATAGTCCTGGACTAACCGGTTCGTCCCATCCTTCTTCTTAACAATGAGAGAAGGTGCTCCCCAAGGAGAGAAACTAGGGCGAATGAAGCCTTTGCTAAGAGATTTGTCGATTTCCTCCTTGAGCTCAATGAGTTCATGCGGCGGAATCTTGTAGGGTCATTTGGCTATAGGGGTGGTGCCTGGGTTCAAGTCGATGATGAATTCGACAGCTCTAGCAGGGGGATTCCCTGGAAGTTCTTCAGGAAAGATGTCTTGGAATTCGCGAACGACGGGAATGTTTTCAATGCCCTCGAGTGGTGCAGCGTTCAATGCATTCAAGGCATAAAGCCATGTCTCGGCATTCTGAACCAGATGAGCCTGGTAAGTAACTATTTCATCAGAAGGGTGTAGCAGATGGACGGTCTTAGTGGCGCAAACTATAGAAGCAGTATGCGCTTTCAACCAATCCATTCCCAAAATGAGATCAATGCTACAGGACTTCAGTACGATGGGAGAGACAAGGAATTCTAGTCCTTAGGGCATCTCCAGCCGCGCCCCAAGGAAGGCCTCCCCAGGTGATTTTTTTGCGCCGACGCCAAACAAACAGCCCAGTCGCTCCCCCAGGAGCCCGATTTTCGCCGGCCTGGGCCGAAAACAGCGCCGGCGGACCCAGGCCGAACCCGGCGCACTGGGGGGCGCACGGGGGCGCCGGGGCAAACTGTTTTGGCGCGAAACAGCCGCGGGCCCGCCGCGTCAGCGACATGGCGCCTCATCTTCTCCCAACGGCCTCGATTCCCGCGGGAAATCAATGGCAAGGCTGCCGCCGGTCAGCCTTGCCATTGATTCCTCACGGGCGGCGCGTCACGGGACGACGCGCCGACGCCTCCCATCCCTCGCACGCGTACACACGGGTGTGGCGCGACTATATAGCCGGTGGCCTGCACTCGCCTGTGCCCACACCAGCCCCGCCCCTCGTCGCCGCCCAGCTCCTCCCTCTCCCTACCTCTCCCGAGCGCCGCCGCCCAGCCCCTCCCTCTATCTCTCTACCTCTCCCGAGCCCGTCGCCATGGCGGAATGCTACCCCGGAGACGAGGCGGCGGCCAACGGCTTCGGCCTCCGTTTGCTCCGTGAACAGGAGTCCTGGCTCCTGTTCCAGGCGAACATCCCGGCACCGCCCGACATGCGCGCCGGGCCGATGGGGTGGAGGCTCAGCGCCGGGGGAGTGCCCATTCCCCCGTTGCCCGACGCCGTGGCGAAGCCGAAGTACTTCGCCGAGGAAGTAGAGGTCGTCCGCACCTCCCTCACCGACGCCCAACTCTCCCTCCCCCAGTATGCTGCCGACAACCATGCGGCTTGGGCGGCGTATTTCGAGCGCCGCCAGCAGCAGCGCTTGGTGTCCACCAACGGCGCGCCGGTGGTCGGCGGCCGGCAGAACAGCGAGGGGTGCCACTTGTGGTGGGGCGTCCCCGGCCGAACACTCGAGGGCGTGCTGACGTACCTCGAGGGTGGCAACGACCCGCCGTTGGCGTACCCGGCGAGGGCGGCCGCCCCGGCGCAGCACCGACGCACCGGGCCATGGGTGCCAAGGAGGTTCGGGTCCTCCTCCTCTTCTTCCTCCTCCTGATCTTCATCGCACTCCTCCGGCACTCCGGCCCTGCTCGGCGTCAAGGTCGAGCCCGCGACGGAGACGCCGCTCGGCCGGCACACTCGCAGCGCCGGCATCGTCATCAGCGGGGGCGGCCGGCGCGCCTACTCGTCGGTTCCTCCTCCGCGCTTCGTCAAGCCAAAGACGGAGCCGAGGCTCGCGCCGGTGAAGACGGAGTCGGGGCTCGCGCCGGAGAAGAAGGAGCCGGCCGCGCCGGTGACGATGGAGCTTGACGACGACGACACGGCCCTGGAATGGGCGCGCAGGGACTCCATAGCGATGGAGAAGGGGCGCCTGGAGAAGGCGAAGGATTGCCAGTGTGCCGCCCTACTTCGCTTCGCAGAGCGTCAACGCGGCCGCGACGAAGGCGGAGTCGTCGTCATCTGTGACAGCGAGGACGATGCGCCGCCACCAGTCCGCCATGGCGACGCCGGGCAGGGGTCCAGCAGGGGCGCCCGCGTCAAGGAGGAGAAGGCCGACGACGACGATGGCGGCGACGACGGCGACTTCACCCAGTTTTTCCTTTAGATTAGTTTATGTATATGTGCTATGTAATGAAAATCCGCGAACTTCGCCAAAATGTGCCGAATTTTATCGTGTTTAGCTGAAATTTATCGTGTTTGGCCGAATTTTATCGTGTTTAAGCCGAACTTTGCCGAACTTCTTTTATTTTAAAACGTGCCTGGGGGCGGCCCCGGGGCCGGCGGCTGGGGACCAACTCGCCCCTAGGCCCAATTTTTGCGCCGGCTCACCCCCAGGCGGCGATTTTAGGCGCCCCCTGGGGGGCCAACGGCTGGAGATGCCCTTAGATTTCAACGGGGACATCATTGCAAATCATGGAGGTCCGACATTGCCCTGCGGGGGTGTGTACTAATATCGAAGCATTCATGTCTTCGCTTTTAATGCCATGCATGAATGCAAAATCCTCTAACATGAATGAATTTGATGCACCTGTATCAAATAAAACGGATGCCGGTACTAAATTTGTGAGGAGTGTACCCATCACGGTAGCAGGCTGGTCTTGAGCTTCATTAAGATCAACGTGGTTGGCATGAACACGACCATAAGACCTGGCATTGTTGTTGCGAGGCTGGTTGCTTCCACGGCCAGCTGCGGGAAGGGCAGTCTCTGGCACGGTGACCTAGCTGACCACACTTGTAGCAGAGACCATTATTGAGAGTGGGAACAGGAGCTCGGGGTGGTTGAGATGGAAGTCTTGGCTGCCTAGTTGGTGGGGGAGGCAGACATGGTGCAACACAGGACTGCCTTGGAGCAGGTGCAGTTGACTGGTACATGCTGTTGGGTATCCATATCCTACGCTTCTGCGAGGACGGGCCCGAAGATGAGACCATGTCACAGTTGCACCTGTGAGAGCTCTGGTGTTCCTACAGACCAGTTTTGACATTGATGGCCTTGTTCACCAAGGTGGCGAAATCAGCAAAGTCATGCACTAGAAGTGCGAGCTTGATCTCAGCTTGGAGGCCATCACGGAACTCCTCCTGTCTGCGTGCATCAGTTGCAATGTCCTCTTCAGCATAGCGGGATAAATCCAGAAACTCCCGCTGATAAGCTTCGACAGTTTTGTTGCCCTGGGTGAGGTTGCAGAACTCACGCTTCTTCCGGTCCATGTCTCCCTGAGGAATGAAGCGGGCACGGAAAGTAGCTTGGAAGTCTGGCCAGGTGATGATTGTTCCAACCGGCAGAGTACACCTGTGGCTATCCCACCATTGAGCTGCGGGTCCTTTCAGGAAGAATGAAGCAAAGGTGACATAGCTGGCAGGGGCTACATCAGCAGACTCCATCTCATAGGTGACGTCATAGAGCCAGTCATCAGCATCTAGAGGCTGAGTTGAGCTGCGGTACACAATTGGGTTGAGGCGCATGAAATCCTGCAGAGTCACTTGGGCTGGCTGCTGGTTCATATTGGGGCGAGGAAACTGAGCCATCATATTTTCCATGAACTGTTGGATCATACCAGCCATCTACTCAGGCGGTGGTGGGGCATCGCCACCACAATCACGACCACCTGGTCTAACCATCCTACTAACTTATAACAGGGGTAGTTCAGCATTGAGAAATTTGCAAGGACAAGAATCATTCATGATGAAACATGCTTAATGAATGGAACACGATAGTTACTACATAGTAGTTGGCATATCTTACAAAAGGGATCATGCATAGAGTTCGATATACAGAGTTCAGTACACAGACTAAAGACATCATAGGCGGCACGCAAGCTCGCGGTGAATGCATCTAACACTAACAAGCAATCCTACATCAGTCCTAGGAGGAACTGTGGAGGTAGGTGTAACCTGACAACTGGTAGTGACGCGACGGGAAGTCCTCCACGTCAATAGACTGGGGTCCGTGGATACTCTTGTGTAGAACCCGACGCTCAGGTGGCAGAAGAGGACTAAGTGCGAGAGAGTAGCCTCCCACATCTGGCCAGCCGACACCCTGGGGCATCATGGTCCTGGCAAGGTAGATCACAGAACGCGACGGATCACCAGATCGGACAAAGGGGTGCAACAGCGTCATATCATGGTAAAGGTGCTGGCGGGTGGTGTACAACTCGTGGCGAAGAGCTTGGTTAGCTCTGTCCAACCCATCAGCATGCAGAACCAGGTTCTAATGGTAGAAGGGCTCTCGGGTGACAGTGGAGTAGGCAGCAGTGTAGTACCCCTCCACACCAACATCAAACGCGATAGCAATGTGCCTAAAAGGGGAGGTGTCCAACTCCCAATACTCTCAACGAAGACGTGTCGGAGTAGCATAAGCAGCATCATGGACTGTCATGTCGATAGTCACTCCAACACCATGAGCAATGTGCAGCACGGTAGTGGAGTCATACTTCCAAGAGTAGAGGTGGACGATGGCACGGTACTGCTCCTGGTTAAAGTCCTGATACTCCTCGTAGACAGTGTACTCAGGGTGCCAGGGATAACCCAGATAGGTCATCATCTCAACAAACACAACAAGTGATCCTGAGGCACCAATGGCCGTCGTGTGGCGCACGACCTGTCTCGTGGGTTCCATCTGAAAACAAAGATGTTTCAAAGGAGTCAAATGACAATGTGGATAATGGTCAATATACTACTCTAAGGAATAGCTAGGGCTTATCCAACTTTGGGGTGAACGTGGTCACGGGATCCTAATGTTAGACACTACACCACAACACTTAATCCATGGCAATTAACTGTCGGGAGAAATACCAGATTACAGGCAAATGATCTGCCGGGTATGGTTTTACAGCCAGTAGAAGTGTTGAATGGCAGATAAACTGCCGGGAGAATTCGAGCATGGCCCACCCGAGCGAGATTGCCCCCGTGGCGCAAGAATGTCCAAACTCACTGGCGCGAGATAGCGCGCGAGGCACTGAAAATTTTCACTGAAAAAATTATAGCCGCCGCCCCACCAGTTCTCCCCCAAACCGAACCCTCCTCCCAAGCCCATCCCTCCTCCCCGACCCATGCCGCCGCCGACCCTCTCCGCCCTCGATAGTGCCCTCCACCGCCGAATCGTGCAACCTCCACTGATTTTAATGGCGGCGGTGCATCGAGGTCAACGTCGCCTCCCTCCACTCGCATCTGGTGTGCGAGGTCAACATCGCCATCGGGATTGGTCAACGCCGTCGGTGCATCTAGATCGACGCTTGCCTCCATCCCCAGCACCAGATCCCACGACAGCACCAGGCCTCTCCATCGTTCTGCAAGCCCACCGACAACAAGCACAAGAGGAAGCAGTGCTTCTTGGCTCCTCTACTGTCTCTGTGTTGTCGCGCCACCACCATGCTGATGCGCCCTACACCCCCATGGACCTCCATCTGACAAGGACGGGCGGGTTTCCTCCACCCTGATGGCGAGCGCAGTGCGTGCCCCTCACTGCTACAGGCTACTCAGATCCAGCAAGGTGGAAACCAGATGCAAGTGAGATTTCCTTCCCAAGGTTGTGAACCTCTCCTTCTCTACTTATGAGCAATACATGTCAGGAATATTTCCTCATCTGTACACATAAATTTCTACTACTATACATTGCATCTTATTTATTGTATGCTTTCCTTGTCTATTGATCTGGAATTGAAGTACTGTTTTGGTTTGTTATTAAATCTCATGTATGTACCTGAATACCATCTATGGTTTACTTTCTTAGATACATTAAATTTTAGTAAGTTTCATGGATCAGTTTTTCACATCTAAAGTATGGTGTGATCCCTTCTGATTATGTGTTGATGATCATAATGGATTATGGAATGGTAAGCTACTCTGAAGCTTCTGATTACTGTCCATGCTATTGTATATTTAAAAACATGATTCATATGATATTTTTTGATTTTTTGTCCTCACATAATCACCCAGTTATTGAATTATGCCATTAAAAGTATACCAAATGCTCTTTTATTACTGTATTTTATGCTCATGGGTACAATTTATTTGTTTTGATGTTTTTACCAGGTAGACACTTTGTTGTGCTGTTAGTGATCAAACTAATCATTATTTTAAACTATGTAACAAATATTTACTTTGGATTCCGGTAAGAAACAGAAATAATATCAATGTTGTAAAAATTGATCTACTTGTGTCACAGATTGTATAGAAACAGCGGAAACTAGAGTCAGGATCATGTATACTTGCTTTCTAGTTATCATTTGAGATTTGACCTAAGTCAGCAGAATTCTTTTTTGTAACATGGTTCTCATCTCTGAACACATGTTGTTTTCCTTTTATGTTAAGATTTTTTTAAACAAACGCATTAATTGACAAATGATTTTTTAGCTTTTTATTTTATCTTTTTACAGGGGATTTGTTAGATTTTTATAATGTTTTAATTCTCTAAAATCAATTATTCCAAAGATTCATTGCTAGTGCTCCATGCTATAAAGTTTCAATGCTTTTAGCAGCTATATTAATCCAAAGGTTTTCTATAAATGACTAACTCATTACATCCAGCAGGTTCTATATTTGTTTCTTCATCGGTACCATCTTATTTGTTCAGGTTGGCATCACATTGGAAGATCTTTTGGTCACCATGTAGTTGAGCTAGTCAACTAGAATGTCTACATGGTTATTCTTATGTTCACGGTGACAACACAATCAAGTGATGCGTGGCTAATATGTGATCTTTTAAGCATTGCAAGTTTGGTGACTCTTCGGCCGGAGACATGTGGACCTCTTAGAATAACGTAGTTTCACATGATGGCGGCGAATTGGTATTTAGAACATCTCATGAATATGGCAATGCCATTCGAGAAACGACTGAGCAGAAATATACAAAAGTGTAAACATGCCATTGTTTCCTAGACATAGTTGTAGCCATAAGTCAAGCTCAAACAGTTTTTAGCTTAGTTTGGAGACATAACGTCTTATTGTCTCATGTAAATTATGTTTACCGATGTGGCTGGTTGCTACTGAACAGATCTATGGATGTTGAAATTTTCAATTTTTATTCTAAATGTGTTTGATGTCTGCTATTGAATCTTAAGTGGAATGATGTATGATGCCTGGGCATATTGTGCTTGATACTAAATTGGGGATATGTAGCCTAGAACAGCCTAGCTTGTTGGTGAAACGAAACATGGTGGCCTACTATCTGCCGGGCAAACTTGTTTGTGCTGGCTGTATAACTGCCGGCACATACATGAGCTAGGGCAGAAAAAATGTCGGGAGAATGTATCTGCCAGGACAAGTAATCCCCGGCAGCCGTCTCGTGGCGGTTCTATCTACCGGGAATATCACTGTCCCGGCCGTTTATCTGCCCTTTAAACAGGCTTTTCCCGGCAGTTTTTTTGTCCGTACATCAGTGTTGTGGTGTAGTGAGAGTTAGTAAATTCTTTTAACCCGAGTAGAAGAGAGTTCAGAGTCCCAGAGTAAGGATCGAGGAGTAAAAGATCCTAATACCACCCAAATGGCGATGTGGGCCCGTAAGACACACAACCATGTTAGTAAAAAGTTTTGTAATGTCTAGACTCGACTTCGGCTACGGAGTGTGGAAGGGGGATTCCTACAGGCAGTCGTCTCTGATTCCAACTTGTGACGCCCCCGATTCAATCATACACTAATCATACACGCAAACATGTACGATCAAGATCAGGGACTCACGGGAAGATATCACAACACAACTCTACAAATAAAATAAGTCATACAAGTATCATATTACAAGCCAGGGGCCTCGAGGGCTCGAATACAAGAGCTCTATCATAGACGAGTCAGCGGAAGCAACAATATCTGAGTACAGACATAAGTTAAACAAGTTGCCATAAGATGGCTAGCACAAACTGGGATACATATCGAAAGAGGCACATGCCTCCTGTTTGGGATCCTCCTAAACTACTCCTGGTCATCTTCAGTGGCCTACACGTAGTAGTAGGCACCTCCAGTGTAGTAGGAGTCGTCGTCGACAGTGGCGTCTGGCTCCTGGACTCCATCGTCTGGTCGCAACAAACGGGTATA